>NC_090935.1:162063157-162376111 GCF_040938575.1 Ambystoma mexicanum | reverse complement strand
ACTGTTTTCAAAGCGAATTCCGCTCAGGATATTCTACTTCCCATAACTTGTTGATTATGAATTATTAAGGAGTAGGGCCTTACAATCTAAAAGTCCACCTTTGTATGCAATGTACATCAATTTTAAAGCCACATTTGATATTGTTAATAGAGATAAATGATGGTCCAAGCTGTACGAGTTGGGATGTCCAGTGGGTCTGCTCTATTTTCTTAAACTATTACATGCTAACACACATGGTAACACTACAGTGCAATTGAAACTGGACAGCGGCGGTAACATGACCAAAGTAATTGGCCAGAATGCGGGGGTAAATCAGGGCTGCGTAACTGCACCCCTGCTTTACAATCTCTTTGTATCAGATGTCCCTCGGTTCCTTCAGCAAGCATTAAATACCCCCCTAAAATTGGTATGAAGCACTGTTTGGTATGGACATATGCCGATCTCATCTTCGATCACACTTTTAGTGGATTGCTCAGATCGACGGACTTACTTTGGCAGTATGCCGAGATCAATGACCTGGTGATCAACCATGATAAGACCAAGATACTGGTATATTCTAGTAAACAGATAGCACGACCCCGCCTCAGTATAAAATCACTTGAAATCCAGTACTCAGACGCATACAAGTTCTTGGGCGTTGAGCTGGAGGTTAAAAAGGGTTACTTCCAATGTATTCAAGCTCGCAAAGTGAAAGCTGCTCGACTACCAGCATCGATTTATCAAATCACTTGTAAGCAAAGCAGTTACTTGATTTGGGGGGGCTAGGCAGCTATATGTCCAATGCATGATACCGATGATCTGTAATGGATTGGAATCACTGCTGGACATGATCTAGACTGGTTGGCAGTCCCAGAGGGTACATTTTGGAGGAAGCTGTTGGGGTTACCTCAGTCTATTCCCATGGCCATCTTAAGGCTAGAGTTTGGGCTCATATCTCCTAAAGCACTCGTACTGAAGAGGGCCAAGCTATAGATTAAAATCTGTAATAGCCCCTCAAACGAGTTACTTGCCAGACTAAATGAAGAGATTGGTACTAAGAAGTTTGCTGGATTTAAAGATAGTGTGGACCAGCTTTTCAAAGACTACTGCTGGACTCCCCCATGGGCTGAATATCATGTGACCATGAAATACCTCTTAGGCAACCGTATTGACATATGGGACTGGCAATGTAACTTTGACCATCTTGAGAAATGAAAAAGTTAAAAGCATGTTACTTACATGCTGTATACTTTTAAATAACCACAAAAATATCTGAATGTGTGCCCTGCAATCGAACTCAGAAGGTTCATATTATTAAGAATTAATCTACCGGTATTGGAGGTCCGAGCGTACCTGCCGACTTTGTAGTAATAAAAACCAATAGGAATGCTTGAACCACATATTAACACAGTGCCCCAGGATGGGAGTATCATATGTAAAACATTATGGGAAATATGTATATAACCTGGACTACATTAAGGACCCCGAATACTGGTATCAAAGCATCAACACTTGGAACGCTAGCTTGCAAATAGCCCTGTTTAATGTATTCAATGTGTGGAGCACTACTACAGCTAAACTGCCTTTGGCAGGAATTGTACCTACTGGAAGTGAAGAACTACAGTGATATTGATGGGTCCACACAATATTAAAGAAGGATCTAGCGGGTAATCATGTTAGTAGCTTTGCCTGTCTTGTGTACTCAGAATTATGAATTACGATTTGTGAATTGTTTTAATTTTAGAATGAATTTTAACTCTGATATTAATTTAGCTAATTTTAGTGACTCCAACGATCAGAATTGGAAGTTTGAGGTGATGATGTTGTTGTAATGAATTGTAATAAGACTTAGTATAGTTTTATTACGATTGTTATCGGATTTATGTGTTTTTATTTAAAAACTTTCATATTAAATAAAAGTAATGGAGGTGGGGGAACTTGAAAGATTGGAGTATGAAAATGTTAAACTAGCTTTGATAGCTAGATTTGGGAAAACTCCTTCCCAGTACCTTAAGAGGTTTAGGACCCTCAAAAAGACTAATGGTACCCCTTGGGCTACCTCGGTGTGTGAATGTTTGAAAAACGTAGATGGTTGGGTTAAGGGTTACAGAGTGAACTCCTTTGAAGGTATGAGAAATCTATTTTTGTTGGGGTCTATTTTTGATGCCTGCGCTCATTGAGCTGAGATAGCACTTGGCTGACTCAAAAGAGATTGATCCCAAGAAACTAGCAAAAGCCACTTAATTGTGGGTTGCCAACAGGGCTTCTCACAAGGATTCTGGGGACACTCATAAAAAGGATGATGGGAAGCAGCACAAGAAAGGACAAAGAATTCTAAAACCTCCCATCCAAAGGAGGGCCACAAAAATAAGAAGGGTAAGCCATTTGGGAAACCAGGTTAGTCTAGTGAAACCTCTGGTGCTAAACCAGAGGGAGGTCAGCAGAAGCCCCCATTTATCAAAACATTTGGAAAATGTTATGCTTGTGGTCAACTACCCATGTGAAGGGGGATCCCAGATGCAAGGGTAGCCCTTCAGGGGTCCACACTGCCTCCTCAGGATTCATCCCTGAGGGAGAATTACATCTGGCAAGTGGAAACTTTCAACTATTGGCTGAAGACCCCATTGGAGTCTCTGCCAGTGTTCTTTTAGTGCCCCTGGGTCTGTGGGAACAGCAGAATGTAGATGTGTATAACTCTATACCAGATAACACAAAACAATACTTCAAGGACAGTGCACTTGTAAATGGTCAGGAGACCCCTGCCATTAGAGACACTGGGGTCAGCATTACGGTGGTGGATGAAACCTTTTTCAAACCGGAGGATGTTGCTAAGGCACCCAAAGGTCCCACTAAGCTTGCTGAAAGCCCTCTCCAGATGGTTTCAATACTACCAGCTCTAATCCAGTGCAACAATATGACTGTACGAATACCTGTCAGTGTACAAAGCGAGGTGCCTGGGAGAGTCCTGCAGGGGAATGACTTAAAAACTCTCGGAGTTGTATCAAGCACCCTCAGGCCTCCCAGTGAAATGAAGCAGGACTAAACTAAGAAGGCCAGAGTGCTCACCTTTAATAACTCTTAATGGGTTGTTGCAGAAGAGCCCATAACACCCAGTCTACCAGAAGGACCAACTTCTATCTCCAGGAAGAAAGAGACAAAGGGGAAACCCAAGGTCTCAGGGAACAAGAAGAGTAGCACTCCTGTGCACAAAACCAGGACATCCCGAGAGGATAGTCCCCAGTCACACAGTATGCCGACTCCTCCACCAGCTAAAGCTGAGTGTGAGGTCGAACCAGAAGAGGCTGAGTCAGCTACTGATGACACAGAGCTGGAAGAAGAATTTCCTCCTGTTGGAGATCTGGATCCTAAAGACCATCCTGAGCTGCAGACTTTGCTTGCAGAAAGGGGCCGCTGTAGGGCAAACTCCAGCAGAGGTCAAAGAGAGTGTCCTACTCTTGAAGGTCTTTGCCAACAGGCAGCTTCCCAGCTGGAAGGGCAAGAGCCAGGGAAGCACAGGATGTGCTGGGAGGATGGCCTCCTCTAGAGTGAACCTATTGAGTCTACCCCAGGGGACTACAGAAGACTTGTAGTGTCTCAGGAGGTAAGACCCCAGTTCCTACAGTTAGCCCACGAGATTCCTTAAGCAGGTTACTTAAGCTTTAAGACAACCAAGGAAAGGATTTCTCTTTATTTCTACTGGCCTAAGATGGGGTCTGATGTAGATAAATGTCACGCCCCATGTCACTTCCCCTTCCATGTCCCATGTCCTATCCTCCCCTAGGCATACTCCTCCCAGACACACACACACTACGCTGATCCTCCTCGCACAAGGCTCAATACACACAACTTATACCCGTTACACCGGAGGACCAGTATGCTGCATTATCAGGGTAGGAACCCTTGGCAACAATGGACGCGCTGGCGGTTGCTGTGGCGTTTCCGGGGTCACGTACTGCGGTCCCGGCCACGTGCTGCCTGCCGCAATGATGCAGCCCTGCACGCGCTACATGGTTCCCTGGCAACCACATAAAAGGAACGTCCTGCTGGGCACTCGTCGCTTCTCAGCTGTGTGCTTTACTGGCAAGTGGCGTTACGGAATCTTGTTTCTTGGATCAACCAACTATTGCACACGCTTCCTGGACTGCTTCCTCATTACCCCCTGGCTACAGCGCATCAAGTCTCCCGGATTCCCCGACCTCGGTCAGCTATTACAGACTCCTCTTCCTGCTCCTTTTTTCTTCGGTGCACTCGCTCATACGGAATCCAGACCCCGGCAACGTTAACGGATTTGAGAACGTTTTTTTCCCCCATTACCACAGGTTATTTTGGATGGTCTACAACATGTGCAAGCTATTTTGTGGACCTTTTGGTATCCCCGGCCTCTTCACATGATACTCACAGCTAGTCCAGCCTTGTCCATAGTATCAAGTTCAAGTGGTGAAGCCCTGAGAGTGTTTAGGGGCTGCTTGACCTCCGGCTCCTTCCTACATCTATACACTCACGCAGGGGGAACTGGGCCAACACCACACAGAGGGAACACCACAATCTACCCCCTCAGGTATACACTTTCACGAAGGCCATTGGTAGGTGTTTTCTTATTCTATTCTATTATATACCCAGTCCTTGTTGTTGCCCGATAACCCAGTAAATCGCCTATTTACTTTGCAGCCACGTGGAACCCTGGTGTTCCTGTTATAGTCACTTGTGGCCCCAATAACCGGTCAGCAAGTTCATTATATCTTTCTGACTGGTATTTGGGGACGGAGGTCTTCCTTGTCTGCGTCGATCTCAAGTCTTGACAAATTCTGTAGAAGCTGTCACACTTGTCAGACATCTGGCAAAAGTGGAGCCAAGAATGTAGCACCTTTGGTGCCTCTCACTGTGGTGGGAGTTCCTTTTGAGAGGAAAGGATTCGACATTGTTGGTCCCTTAGATCCTCCAACATATTCAGGTAACCGATTTATATTGGTTGTGCTAGACCATGCTACCAGGTATCCTGAAGCTATAACTATGAGGACTGTCACTGCTCAGGCCGTGGCTAAGGCCCTACTTGGTATTTTTACCAGAGTAGTTTTTCCTAAGGAGGTTATCTCTGACAGGGGATCCAACTTTATGTCCCACTACATGCAAGCCATGTGGAAAAACTGTGGAGTTACCTACAAGTTCTCAACAGCCTACCATCCCCAAACCGCCACTAAACTTTTAATATCCTCCCTTCTCTTCTCTCGTCTTTTCTTCTGCTCCTCTCTCCTCTTCGGACTCCCTGCATCTCATCTTGCCCCCCTAAAATCCCTCTTCAACTCTGCCATCCGCACCCTCGGTTTACTCTCGCCTAAAGACTCCATCTCCTCCTCGCTTTCACAGCTTGGCTGGCTTTCCTTTCATTCCCAACTCAAATTCCACTTCCTCTGTCTCGTCTTTAAATCTCTCCATGAACTTGCTCCCCCTTATCTCTCCTCTCTCATCTCATTCTGTACTCCCTCCCGTTCCCTCAGATCTGCAGATCACTTCCTTCTCCTTGTTCCCCCGTCCCCATGTGCCTCCTCTCGTTTTCGCTCCTTTCAACTCCTTGCCCCCCTCCACTGGAACTCCCTTCCCCTCTCTATCCGCTCTATCTCCACCTATTCCTCCTTTCGTCCCTCCTTAAAATCGCTCCTTCTCCACCCCCCCTCGCTGATACTCTGATCCTCCCCCGCCCTTCCCTCCCCCCCACCAGTCTATTATCCTCCTCCTCAGGTCTCCCTATCCCTTACTTGTCTCTTCTTTATCCCCTCTTCCCCCTCTCTCCCCCCTTCACCTTATCTCACTTCCTCTTCCCCACTCCATTCAACTCTACACCATTTTTCCCTCATTTATCTCTGCTGGAAAATTGTTCTAGTTGATGTATTGATGGTTTGACTCATATTTGTATCTGTTTCTGCTGTTATTGTATTGTTGTTATAACGTACGTGCGGGTACAGAACTCACCCTGCTACGTCAAGATGTTAGGGCACTTGCAGAAAGGACCAGCGGTTTGGAAAGTGTGGTGAAGATTAATACCGATGTTAGCACGAGCAATGCGAAGGAGATTCATGTCTTAAAACAACAGGTTGCTAATTTGGAAAATCGTGTGGAAGAGGCGGAAGGAAGGGCGAGGAGAAACAACATTTGCGTGGTTGGCCTTCCAGAGGGAGAAGAAGGTCAAGATCCCACAAACTATGTTGAAAACATGATCCTGCAAGGGTTCTGAGCTGGTAATCTTTTGCAGGGATTTACGGTGGAGAGGGCGCACCGCGCCCTGATGAGGAAACCCCGGCCGGGGGCCCCGCCGAAACCGATTATCGCGAGGATCATGAATTACAGAGATAGAGAAAAGATACTCGAATATTTTCGTAAGGGCGGCACGATAGAGAGAGCATCCACCAACATCACAGCATATCCGGACTACACGATGCTGGTACAGAGGCAGAGGTACAGCTACGTAGCCGTCAAAAGGAGGCTGAGGGCAGCAGGAATCAGATATATGCTTCTGTACCCGGCACGATTGAAAGTGCTACATAAGAACAAAGCGCTATTTTTCGATACCCCTGAGGATGTTGTCGCATGGCTGGATCTGCAGGGCTGCCCGGAACAAGAAGCGGATCGGGATCGGCAGGATCATACCAAATGAAGATTCAGTAAGGAGAAGGACCCTGATTGTATGGAGAAGCTGTGACTAACTGCACTGTGTACACAATCTGAGCCTGGTGCTCGATTCGGACTGGAATATAGTTAGTGTAACTGTAATAGGTAACGGTTTGGCAATTGATTGGGTAATGTTTTTTGAAAGGAGCAACAGAAAGCGGACGACCTACCTCAATAGACTATTAGTTTCAGCAGCCATTAGGGCGGCTTTATCCTACTGAGTCCTGAGTAGAAGCTTGCGCTCGGCAGGGCTAGATGTGGGGGTGCCTGAGATCCAGGAATGGAGCTGGGCAACGGTTGGGGAGGGTATTGTTGGGAGAGGGGTGGGGGGGCAGAAAGTTGGGGGATGGGGAGTGGAGTGTGTGTGTGGTTATGGGGAGTTTAAGTTTTGTTTCGAGCCTATTTGGGAGAATCAGTTTGTGGTACTTGCAGTGCATGAAGGGACGTAATCGATGGAGGATCGGGTGGGTGTTTATTAACGACCTATGGGGGACCTCAGGATAATAACGTGGAACGTCAGGGGCCTTAACAGCTACCTGAAAAGAAACCAGATCATGATGTAGCTGAAAAGGCAGAAAATAGACATTGCATTACTACAAGAAACGTACTTGACGCAGGAGAAGTTGGACCTAGTTAAGAGAAAGTGGAAAGGGACTGTCGTGGGCTCGCCATACTCTGCATATGCCCGGGGGGTGCTAATCTGGGTGGCACCGCATGTCCCGTTCAAATTGACACAAGAGGTGGTTGAAATGGATGGAAGGATGGCTATACTGCGGGGGCTGGTGGCGAGCAGGGAGGTATGCATAATAAACACGTATGCCCCCAACCAAAACACAGCAGCATATTTCAGAGCCCTGTGTACCAATCTTAGTGTGTGTATGGGGAGCGCGGTGATCTGGGGCGGGGACTTCAATATTGCCCCCCGAGGGCGAAAATCCCTACATGGCGCCTCTGAGCGGAGGCGCTCAAAGATCCAATCTTTAGAGAAGATATAAGAGAGGAGATTACTAACTTTTTTGTGGAAAATACTGGAAGCGTTGATTCTGCGGGCACACTATGGGAAGCTTTTAAGGTGGTGATGCGGGGGGCGGCCATTGCTAAGACAAGAGGGTTACAGGGTGGGGTCTTGGCTGACCTACAGAGGGCGGAAACTGAGCTAGAAACAACGTTAAAGAGCAAAGATGTAGACACGGAGCTGGTACTCCAACTACAGCAACAATGTGCAGGGCACTGGGAAAGGCTCTGCAATCTTAATTATAAGAAATATGTTGAGAGGCAGCACGTGGGGGGAGACAAGACAGGCCGCCTTTTGGCCTGGCTATACAAAAGCGAGACCCCTAAGCTGATTAGGACTATTATTAGGGAGGACGGAGAAGAGGTGGCCACGCAAGAGGGGGTTAACAAAGAATTTGTGGAATATTACAGAGTGCTGTATGGAGATGATGAGATAGGCGACCAGCGCACGATAACCGAAACGTTAGAAGACATAGGGCTGCCCAAGATAAGCGACGAAGAGAGGGAGGAGTTAGATGAGCCAATCACGTTGGAGGAATTAGAAGAGGTAGTAAAGCAGCTGCCCACTTGTAAGGCCCCAGGTGCAGATGGGTTCCCCAGCGAATTTTATAAAGTATACAGGGAGGAAATCCTCCCCCCAATGCTGGACATGTTGAATGAAGCGTTTGAGATAGGACGGTTGCCTGAGTCACTTAGAGAGGCGATTATAATACCGCTGCCCAAGCCCAATAAACCGGAGTACAGATGTGGTTCCTACAGGCCCCTGTCGATGCTCAATCAAGACAGCAAGATTCTCACAACTGTCCTTGCAAATCGATTGCGGAAAGTGATTGGCAGACTCATACATCCTGATCAGACTGGTTATGTCCGGAGCAGGAACATTACACACAACCATAGGCGACTTCATCGGGTGGTCGAATGGGGTAATAAGAACGAGGGTGAGATGGCAATAGTGTCTCTAGACGCAGTCAAGGCTTTTGATTTGGTCAAGTGGTCATGGCTATTGGCTGCTTTGGAAGTATATGGTATGGGGCCCTGCTATATCAGGTGGGCCAGGATGTTGTATAGTGAGCCGCTTGCCAGGGTCCGAACTGGCGCGGTGATATCCGAAAGATGGCAACTTGGCAGAGGCACCAGACAAGGGTGCCCCTGGTCCCCGATGCTTTACATCTTGGCCCTGGTGCCTTTGGCAATATGCCTTAGGGCACAGTATGAGACGATTGGCATTGAGGTGGGAGGGGAACGACACTTGATATCCTTGTACGCGGACGATCTGTTGCTGTACTTACAATACCCAGAAGAAAATCTCTTATACATACTTGAAGTGATGGAAAGGTATGCAGAGTTGTCGGGCATCTCGGTGAACCCCCACAAGTCTGTCATATTCCCATTAGGTAGCTATAAGGGTATCCCTGCAGAAGGACTACCGGTGCTACAGGTACTGTGGGCAACAAGCTCTTTTCGCTATTTGGGCATAGATATATATCACACGGCGCAAGATGAACACAGACACAATAAGGAAGTAGCCGTCGAGAAAATCAGAAACAGCATGCAGTTCTGGGCAAGATTGCCCTTGGCGATGATGGGGCGAGGGGCTATGCTCAAGATGGTAGTTCTGCCCAGGCTTTTGCATTACTTTAGTAATATCCCATACATAATACCCAAGAAGTTTTTTAGTAAATTGAACA
The DNA here is from genome assembly GCF_040938575.1 of Ambystoma mexicanum. NCBI lineage: Eukaryota > Metazoa > Chordata > Amphibia > Caudata > Ambystomatidae > Ambystoma > Ambystoma mexicanum. Next base: position 162,366,767 of record NC_090935.1, on the reverse strand, counting down.
GCATGTGTAGGGATTTCTTGTGGCACGGTACCCGATATAGGGTGGCAGTCTGGAAACTGCAGAACTTTTATGAAAAAGGAGGTATTAGGCTGCCCCATTTTGAGGTTTATTATTTGGCGGGACAGTTGCAATATGTGGCTAAGTGGCTTTCCGATGAAGTGACCCCTGAGCACAGGGTGCTTGGGCAGGACTGTGCCCAGTTTTATTCGAAAGAAATGATCTGGCTTTCCGAAACTGAAATGAGGGGACGCCCTGCGATGTTGAAGCTTGGGCGGAAAATTTGGCGTAGGGCTTGTCGCCTAATGGAGGTCCCATACACGTGCCTCTCGCAGATACCGTTGGCTGCTTTGACAGGAGGGGATGATCAGCTAAGGGCGATTGTTAGGACCTACTGGGAATCGGTGGGGCTGGCAACGCTAGGCGATGTTTGGCAGGAGGGATCCATTAAGGAGTTTACAGAACTCAACGAAGAGGCGGGGCTACACACGGGGCAATATATCACATACATTAGATTGGTGCGAATGATTAAGAGCACCTGGCCAGAAACAGTTTTGATAGAAGAACCAGATGCAGTTTTGGAAGCGATGTATGATGTGTCTGAAGGGGGTCATGAGATCTCGAGACTGTATGAGATGGTGATGGCTAAGGTGGGTAAAGATTTGACGCATCTGAGACTGGACTGGGAGATGGAAGTGGGGGCCCCGATGGAGGACGGGATGTGGGAGCGGGCCCTGGGTTACCACAAAAAGGTATCTAGAAATGCCAGATTAAAACAAATTCAGCTGTATGTAACGCATAGGGCATACATGACCCCCTTGAGGATATCTAAGTTCCGAAACGCTGGCATACAAGTGTGTCCTAAATGTAACGTGGAAAACGCTGACATGACACATATGTATTTGTTGTGGCCGATTATTAGGTGCTACTGGAGTGATGTGGCGCAGAAACTGGCCGATAAAGGGGTTACTCTTGTCATAGACACGGCTTGGGCCTGCTTACTGGGCAGGTTTCCTAGGCCACGGAAACTCCAGCATATTGAGAAACTAAGAAACCTGGCGTATGTGCTTGCAAAACGTAGGATCGCCATGGGGTGGAAGAAATGCCACAAACCTAAGGTGGATGTATGGTGGAAGGACTTACAGAAATGGGCGGAGGCTGAAACGGTGGCATGGCAAGATGCGAGCAGCCCTGGCTGATGAGGGGGAGGTGGGCACCCTATTGGCCTGGAAAACGCTAATAACAGAATTGTTTGGAGTAATATCAAACCCAAAAGACTCCGAAGAGGACAAAACTCGGCCGCATGCGCCAAACACTGAAAGAGATGGACAAATAGGCTCACGGGGGGAGGGAAGGATAATGGGAGCAGTGACTACGATAACTTGATGTGTAATTGAACCATTATGATTATGCTGCTTGTTTGGTTTTCATTGTTTTGTTTGTATAAAATCAATAAAAGAAATTTAAAAAAAATAAAAAAATAAGGCAATTTCCTAGCAAGGTAAAAACTGTACAGGACTGGGCCACCCCTACTACTCAACCCCAAGAGAGAGCCTTTTTAGGTCTCAGAGGACTATAGGAACTTGATTGAGAACTATGGGTCCATAGCTTTTCCCTTGAATGAGATCTCCTCACCCAAATTCTCCAAGAAGGTCAGGTGGAATGAGGAGTACACTAAGGCATTTGAAGGACAGACCTAAGATTGGAGCTTGACAAAGGGCTTGCTTAAGAGTTCCTGACTACAACCAATCCTTTATTGTACAGACGGATGCTTCCAATACAGGTATAGGTGCAGTTCTGAGCCAGCTGGATGAGAATAGCAGGGAACACCCAATCTGCTTCATCAATAGGAAACTGAAGGAACTCGAGACAAGGTGGGCAACCATAGAACGTGAATGTTTTGCCATTGTGTGGTCTTTGAAGAAGTTTAGACCATACTTGTATGGATCTACTTTTGTGATTGAAACAGATGACCAACCCTTGAGATGGTTAATGCAGATGAAAGGGGAAAAGTCAAAATTGTTAAGATGGTTAATCAGCCTACAGGGGTTTGATTTTAATATTGAACACAGGTCAGGGTGTAATCATCAAAATGCTGATGGTCTCTCCAGAAAGTATGACCGACTGGAGTAAGGAGATACATGCAGGAGTGGATTAAATCCTCCTTTCCCTTAGTCTGGGGGCAGGGGGACAAGTGTTAAGGAGAATTCTCAGACATGTGCTAATTCCCTCCACCTTAGAGACCACCAGCAACTTTACTGGATTTTGAGGACTTGATTTTTTTAACCTAGAGAGAGCGAGACCCTTTTTTCCCACTCTCTCATGTATTTTAGTGTGATTTCTGAACTTGTGTTTCTTTTGGTTATGGAGCCTGACAAACTCCATAGGCATCAACTTTTACATTGTGTCACACAGCACCTTCAGTGCATTGGCACAGGGAGATCCTTCAGATTTCCCAAAGGTTTAAATACCTTCTCTGGGATAAACTACTTTTTCCCAGAGCAGTAATGTGAAATTGACTTTACTTACATTTGTAACTTTCTAGACCCAGCACACACTATTTTAGAATAAGGTGCTGGAGGGGTTACCTGGTATCCCCTTTGTCTAGCTTCTCATGTAACATTTGTATGTTACCCTTTCCTCACTGAATGGCTAGTGGTAGTGGTTTCGTTTTTTTAACTACTGTGGTGTGCATTTACCGCGGGCTGCGTTCGCGGCTGCCGTAAAGCACCCAAGGGTGCAATGTTTGTCAAAATGGACCAGCTCTTCTTTTTTTGCCATTTCTTTGTGGAAAGGTCCTTCTTGAGATTTTCTCTGCACGCCAAACCAGGTTTGGTCCCATTGTTCGCTTTGCCTTTGGCGGGATTCACGAGTGAAGCCCGGCTCTGGCTCCAGGGTGTCTGGGGTGGCCAGGAAGTGAGGGAGGTGCCTGAAATTCCCTGTGCTTAGTCTCCTAGGAGACCCAAATGCACTCTGTAGTTATTGGCCGGCTGACTGTCCGGCAAGGACAGCCACCCTGCTGGGTCACTGACAGCTAGGCTGGAATGAATGGGAGAGAACTGAATAAAAGGCAAGTCTTTTAGCTTGGCAGAGTCGACCACTGGACGAAGGAACCAAAGAAGAACTTGAAGGGGACACCTGCTGCAACTCCTAAACAGTTGGTTTGCCCTGTGAAGCCCTGCTGCTGTGCTGAAACTCCTAATTTGTATTGACAGAGAATCCCCTGCAAGGACGACTTCTCCCCTCGAATTGGTGGGACCAATCAACTACAAAGTAAGCCAAATGGACATCCTTCTCAGAGCTGGTTGAATTTCCACAGAGTTGCTGCTGGAAACCATATAGCCAGGGAAAGGAACACCAGATTGTGTGCGTTGCTTTTAAGCTGGCCTAGAGCTCCAGGAAGATCCTCCGGACTCCCAGGCTGCAGGACTGACCGAGCCTGAGCCCCCACAACAGAGTGCGGGACCCCAGAAGCAAGGACAGCCCATCTTGACAGCCAGGAACCACAGTGTTGCAATTTGCGGTAGACGCAAGGAGCTGAAACACTGAACAGCCACTGATTTGAGGATTGCCAATTGCGAGCGGTGACCATCCCATTGCAGTGCAGGAGTCCCCAGAAGTCCTCCCTCTTGTCTCCACAACTGATGCCCAGGAACAGCGAGATCTGCAGAGCTGCTCAGAAAAAGAAGTCATCTGCTGCACTTTTTCTTCAATACAAAGGTACTGTAAAAAGCCTGAGAGAACTTACCACTTGCAGTAGAGTTGCTTGCATCTTCTACTACTCACAAGTCTAACGGCTTGTGGCCCTACATTGATTCTTCTTTTTGTTCAAAGACTTCTAAAACATTGTGCAAAGACTTTTGAACTTACCTGCAAGAAGTGCTTCAGCTCATACTTTGCTCATTGACTTTGGTTAAGCTGTTCCACTGAATGACTCTTATTGGGGGATCTGAAAGTATTTGCCTGCTTAAGAATATTTGTGGTCTCTTGTATGTTCTAATAACCCTTTTCATCTGACATACTCTGAATTGATTCTAAATGCAACAGTGATATAGTAATGTCCCCAGGACCCTAGCTATTGAAGTCACCTGAGGGTGTAGGTTGTGTCTGTGGGCCATCCCAAAAGGGTACTTACTGATTTAGAGATATTAAGAGTGTGTATTTCATGAAGTATATTGGAGTGTTACTGTTATATTGCTCCCCTCTGAAGAAGGCTGACTCTGACTGATAAATTCATAATTGTTTATTCAAGAAACCTTGCGTCTAAGAGTTTATTTGGATACTTGTCCCTGTGAATCTCTGTGTAACTCCCCTACAACTCACATTGACTCCTCTTGAGATAAGTCTGGCTGCTCAACATGCTACCAAACCTGTGTAGTACAAGCTTATACCAAAGGTTGGGTTTCCTATTACCTGTAGTCAGGGTTGTTGTAGTGTTCCCAAAGGGTACTGCATACAATTGTCTGTTACGCTCACCTGGTACCCACGGGGGCGCCAAACGATACTGGATGGAGGTCTAAGCGCTATCCCGGACCTGCTTGGTTATGTGCCAGACATTGGGTAGCGCCTATAACAGGAGAATGGAGGGTTAAGATACTGATTCTGTGATGGGTGGACTCCCACCTCCCTCTGGTCCAAATCTCTTCCTTTGAGGTTATTGCTCATCTTAGGTTTTTGTGCATTGAACTCTCCGTCCCGCGTCTCTGTGCAGGGGGGGCGTCATTGGTGCGGGCGTTCCATGGACCTAGTTGCTTCACTGGTCCGTGTGCCCTTATGTCGGGTCCAGACCGGCTGTTACTCCGACTCTGCTTGCTGTCTTCCAGGTGAGTTATAATTTCCTTTCCGTCTTTATTCTGTCTCTTTTTTTCCCTCCGTTTTCTCTGTCTTCTCGGTGTCTTGCTCCACTACGCTGTTCCCTAACAATGTCTCTTTGTTTTCACAGGGATGGTTGCGATCTCGGAGTTGCCGCACCGATGGCGAAGACCACAGTGAGTTATTGATGCGTTGAGCGCTGCGCTGTTTATTGGTGTTAATTGCTAACCTGTGTTCTCTTCTCTTCTTTGTACAGGTTGCGGTGATGTTCCGGAGTTATGAGCGATCGAAGTGCTGCTTGCCCAGGTCAGTGCTTTGTTAATGCTGACCTTGTTCCTTCTCCCTTGCAGGTTGCGGTGAAACCATGAGATGGGCGATGTAAGAGAAGCGCAGGGTGCTGCCAGGACTCGCTGCTTGCACAGGTAAGAATTGTTATTAATGCTGTCCTCGTTTCTTTACCTTTGCAGGTTATTAATTGAATTCGGATCTAGGGCTTCAGGAACGGGCCGCCGAAGAAGCAGAGGAACAGGAGCTGGACACGGTGAGCATTATGCTGCAGGAGTGCAGAATAACGTGAAGCATGTTCTGCTGTTCGGGTGTGGTTTAAATAGCCCAGGTCAAGTAGTTCCAGGTCAAGTAGTTCCAGGCCCAGCCACACCCAAAACACTAGACTGCATGGCTTGGTTCTAAAGAACTGAGCTGTGTAATAGGCCTCCATGGTGGATTAAGGTCCGAAACTGGTATTGCTTTATTCCTGATAATAAGCCTGGAGCAAAAGGCGCAAGGACTGAATCCATGTACGTTTCTGATGGAGTTTTAAGGCCCTTGGGGCTCTTGGGGACAGTGTGAAGGGCTTTAGCCCCACTGCTGCCAGGGGGCTGTTATACCTGAGGGGGTCAGGGGCATGGATTGTGACAGCGTGCCTAATAGTTGGTATGCCTTGGACGCCCAGGTTTACATTTTGCATACTGTCTACACACGACTCGGAATGTGGAAAAACCTAATACTGATTATTGAAAACTATGTACAACATTCGAGAATTGCAAGATCCACAGGTATACAATATTATCATTTGTGTAGATGATTTTTACTCTTCATCATATCTCTATTGGAGCTTTATTCTAAGCCTTGAAAAAGACCACTTTTGGGAAGAAATATGTTGTGGTTGTAATTAGTTAGCTGCAGGCTAACATGAAATGCTAAATATTACAGGAATAGATATATAAATGCTTATATTTCCAGCTTTGATTAATAGTTCATTTCAATCCTTAATTGGATGTTAATATATTATATATGCGAGTATGAAAGGTGTTCTGTAACATTTGGACAGTTAATTATTCTCTCAGGATTATAGAATTAAGTTCAACAGGTGCGTGCAAGTATATCTTAGCTAAATTTGCATGCATTTTACTTTTTAACGTTGAACAGCATCACACCCCAGCCCTGACACCTGCAGCACTCTCAAAGTACTGTTTAGTCTTAAATGCGCAAGCTACCACTAGTGAGCGCCCACTGGCTCATTGCACAAGTGGGGGCAGGTTGCTCACAGCTTCGTGAATGTAGATTGGCTACAGCATAATGACAGAGAATCCAATTCTGTCTGGCCTATTTAGGCACAGTTAGGTGAAGCAGCATAGAGATGTGTTCAAGTCCACCGGGTAATGTCTGTGTATTGTTGCAATTCCTACTGAAACCTTTCTTTCCAAAGGCACGAAGTTTAACCAGCATAACCTCTGCACTACAATCTTTTTAGTGGGCATTTGCACAATCCCCTACTACTACTCTGGCGAACTGTTTGGTATTAAATGCCTGTTTTTGCCCCTAAAGAAACAGACAAGGAAAGGCAAAGAACTCCAAGTTGTACTATGCTCTGAATTTCTGGCTCTTTGTATAGGTTGCTGTACAGATTTCCCTGCTTACCAGTTTGTCAATGTAGGTATATCTGATATGCTAGTCCACGGACCACAATGCTGCATTAATGGATTTATTAATGGACTTTGTTGCAATGCAGAGTACATTTTTCAATCTTTTTGTTCCATTGGGGATGTTAATGTCCATTGCGGTTATCCGTCATGCCCCCATTTGTACTATAAATCAATTTTGTATTACCTTAGAGTTGGCACAAGCCTGCCCAGCCCTTTACCAAGCTAAAGTTAGTACCTTTGCTTTGGTGATGAGCCACATATGTTATGCCATCTCCGTTTCCACTCAGCAAGTCTATTAGTCTGATCAGACCAGTCATTCGGTTTTTCAGTTCTCGTCCTTAAAAATAATTATGACTGCTTAAGAAACCATTATCAGAGAAACATGCGTGTGACATCTCTGAAACAGTATCCTGAGTTTCCCCCGATTGTGTCCTCTTTCTGAGATTATTGTAAACAATGAAATTAATAAATTATGTAAAAGCACATACCTGTTGCACTTCGTGTGCTTTCACTTTAGACCTAGACCTCTTTTGTTGTCTCTTTCCCTGAATTCGGATGAAAACTGCCTGTTACTAACACTGCAGTGTCCTTTTCATCACAAGCACATTACGGATGCCAAAAACACGCATTTTGCTCATGTAATTAAGTCAGAATATAGAAAATTTACAACACTATTCTCTATTGGGAAAACCATTACACAATCATATTTCCGTCGCTCAACTAGAAGGTTGATTTCAGATATTTCAAGCGTTTGTCAAAAGTCTTGCGGTCAGGTTTTAGGAAAAGGTGGTACTTGTGCATCTGAATTGTTTAACTGGCAACTGTGGCAAATAAACAGCCATGCCGTGGGTGTTGGACGACATTACTGGATGCAAGTTTATTTGTCTCACTAGAGCTCCCTATGCATTTGGCTGTGGAGCACCCCTGTGCTTCATTTTCCATCACACATGCAAAGTGGAAGCATCCTCTGCCGATTCTGATCCTTCATGAGCAATCATTCTTGCTCTGCCATACAGAACAGCTGAGGGGGACTATTCTTATGTCCATGTCGTTTAACCTATACATAGAGCCTTTGAGCGATCTGGTGGCCAGTAGTGGTGTTGCAATGCATCACTATGTAGAAAACATGCTGTTTTACCTTCAGATGATATCCATACACAATACTCTGTCCCTCAATAACTGGCTAAATAGGATTGAGAAGTAGGCCTTCTTACTGTCTCACATTAAAACACATCAAGAACTAAGGTTCTTCTTTTTGCACCTTAGATTTCACACTAGAACCTTTGGTTAAATGTGGATTCAGTCCCGGGTGCCCCTTCACATTGCAAAATCTCTGGGGTTTCTATTAGACTCTTCCCTTTCTTTGATTTTTCATGGCGGTTCATTGTTGAAGAGTGTAAACCTATTGTTTATTAAAATACATTTCTGTGCCCCTGATGGGATTCTTGCCTAGGGCCACTGGGTGAAAAATCCACAGCATGGTTATCACTTAAAATGCCTATATTTCATCACGTCGTCACATCTCCCCAGCTAAGAGATCCCTCCATAGATTACCTGGGCCTAAGTGGTGCAATTTAAATCCCTCTGCCTAGTCTATAAAACATTATATGGTCCCACAGTCATTGCACACTTGTTTTTTAAGAGTTATCGCCCAGTTCAAAATCAAATTTTCGTTCCATGTCATTCTGCAGGTCCCTTTCTACAGAAGAGAATAGATAGGATGTAAATACAAGTCTGTTGCACCTTCAGACCCAATGCATTTGATAGCCATCGCAATTCAATTGAAAGTTGTAAACTGGGAACATATATTGGTTTGCAAAAGACTGAGGAATGTTTTTCTTTCCTTATACATCCATTGTTATCACCGGATTGCCACTTTTGCCTGTATATTCCAGCTTTATGCATTTTTTATTTTATTGGAAGTACAGTGCAGGGTGATATTTTACATGGACAGCAGACATTTTTGAGTCTTCCTGCTTGCTGCCCGATGGCCCTCATTACACAGCCAGGCTAGTGTGTTGGCCATGAAATTTATCACACCACTCATACCAAGACAAATTCACTTGTTACCCTTCAGACTTGGCATCCAGTTTAAGGTTGTCTAGCGCATAAGGCAAAGCATTCACCTAGTTAAATGGCATTGCTGGCTGGTTATCTCAGGCAGTCTTAGGGGAGTTTTTACTGCTTCAGAATGGAGGGTTAAGATTTTCATCTGGCCCACACTTTTAAAAGTTATTTTATAGGAACTGCTGAAGTGTACTACCAAAGTGCCCCTTTCATTGCTCTGTAACAGTGCAGCAATTTGCGTTCTTTTTGTAAATCTTTAAATATGTTAGGATTGCAAGAACCGAGGTTGTTCAGCCCATTTCCTATTATTCTTATCTAGTTTTATTGCTGGAAATGTACTTTTTAGGTTTTATCTTGTGCATTGCACTATAGTAGTCTTAAATCTGTTGCACCGCTGTGCCTTGTGCACAATTTACAGACCTTTAAAATCACTAGTATACAGAGCTGGCTGACCGAAAGAGCTTTTGGCAAGTTTGCTGGTTGTCGGCTGGATTGGAAGTGTTGAACATTGCTGCTAGTTGATGGACGTTTGAGTTTGCTCATTTCTCCACCCTTGTTAAACCTTGGATTTGTGGTGTGTTGCATCAATATCTGGTCAGTATATGCTTGGAAAGTGTGGTGCTATGTGTTCAGTCTTCTTTCGGCTTCTTTCCCATGCAGTGTAGGATGGCCATGAATGTCTGAGTGCAGGTTTCTCAGAGTACATCCATTAGTCGTTGTGCTTGCAGGTTCTTCTATTGTATGAAGAAGAGGATGTATGGAAGGCAGGAAGCAAGGACACACACTGGGCCTCTTCTGGATCAGTCTGATCTTTGTGAGGCTATCCCCGAATATGTGTCGGGTTCTACCAGGTATTTCGGCTTCTCGATTTGACCCCTTATAAGTAAGATGTACAGAGACTTGGTGGTGCACCTGCTAATTATGCCAGTCAGGACTCCTGTATCTACTTGCCCAAGCATCTTCCCATTTTCAGCCTGGCATTTGAATTCACACCACCTGTTACTTCTAACCACCCTACTATACAGGTGCTTCACATCTCTGCACGTGGGAATCCCTTCACTCCTGGGATTGTTGCCTTCGTTGGCTCCTGAAAGTTATGAGGATCTTCCCCCTTCCATCACTAGTTGTTCTTTGATCTTATCATTTGCTTTTCAGATTGCTCTGAAGTCGTCTGGTCATTATTGCTTAGTCCTTGCTTCTTCTACCTATTTAGGCCTGGCTAGCCTGGGAATCTGAGTAGTAGAGTTTTTCTTGTGACCTTTGGAACTTTGACTGACCCTTTTGCCTATGCATGCTTGGCCTATTCTTAGCTACTCTTGCCGACTCCTGTTTCCAGAACGTTTTGCTGTAGCTTGCACTCCATGGCTAGATTATCAGATCAGACTTCTACTATTTGGCCAAAAAAGTGTTTCTTCGTCTGTATATATAGGTGTTCAACGTGTGCTGTCTGTGCTCTTCCCAACAAGATAAGTCTGTTCTTTGCATCCATCAAGGGTCTCTCCTTTTGGTTCACTATCCACCACAGACCATCCCCAATGAGAGACTGCATTACTACAGTTGTAATTATCCCAGTAGGTCCTCAACTTGAACAAGAGAGATATTGTCCCTTCTGCATCGAGTCTCACAAGTCTTTGTATGCAACCAATGACACACACTACTGTGCCATGTGCATGATAGAAGCACTAAGTAAGGACTTGTTGAAAGAGACAGATGCACACATGCACAGACTTCCAAGCTTTACTTAAAGGGATTTGAGGAACTTTTCTAACCACATTGTGGCTGCCATTTTGCCAAGAGTCCCTAATGTAGTTTCTTTATAATGAAAGACAAACTGAGAAGTAATAAAACAGGAATCTCTTCTCCAAAAGTATACAGCACATTCAGTTTCATATGAAAGGTCACTGCAGAGTCCAGTTCCAAACATCTGTGTAACTTGCAGATGACACGTTCAAAACTAAGCATGGCTGATCCTGCCTTTCTCTCATTCAATAAATATTGATCACCAAGAGCCAATTCAGGTTGTAATGTGTGGAATAAATGAATGAGTGCTATTATATTAAACTTTCAGAATGAATGGTCCAACTAAGGCTAATTGTACAACACTGTCTGCAGCCGCCTGTCTTAGTAAGAAGGCATACTTTGCAAAGAGAAGTGACATAGGATTGATCAGATTACCTGCTGTTCTTCACTGCCATTTTTTGGCAGATTCTTTTGAGCAGAGGGAGCAGAGGTGGCCATGGGCATCTTCAGCTTGCCTTCCTCAGTGACCCGATTCTTAAACTTGGATACCAGTCTTAAATTTCCTTCTTGTGAAACTCCTTTATTTTGTAAAAACAAAACAGACCAAAATGGCATTTAAAGGGGAATGCTCTCAGAAGACTATTCAAGCAATTGGGCTGTCCTAGCACTTCAGACACAAACAAATTGCATAGAAACTTCATTGCCTACAACACATAAACTGCATATATATTAAAACCATCAATTTCAATGCCAACGAGGACCTATAGATGGAAAATGTAGCTGCAAGTTAAGCCAAATGTGGATCCTTACAAATTCAGCTGCTTAATATGCAACCATTTGTACTGTGGCAAGACAACACCATTCATATTTTGCCTAAACATTTCAGAAAGAATTTAAAAGGTCTTAAAAACCCAAATGACAAATTTAACTAGCGCACAAAACACAGTTTCAGAAAACAGCATATGAACATAAAAATATATGTTTAATAGAATAACCTGCAGGACAGGAATTGGGTGGGTGGAAAGGGAACTTTTAAATTAGAAATAAAGAAAACATTCAAGAGTGTTCATCATGGTAATGATCCTTAGGTTAAGCAGTGGGGTACCACAAATGCAGGTGAATGAGCAATGATGTGTCTCGTAAGAGGCTAAGGATGGTGAAATAGTGGAAGGCTTGAAATCGGTAGGAGGCAACAAAGCAAGTCAAGGCAGGTGGCTTGGTCAGAGTAGGATGGGTCATAGACATGGACTTACTTAAAGACCGGGGTCAGGATTTGAAGGGACTCTAGTAGGCCCCTAGGGTTTGCATGCTCAGTTCAAGTTTGCAGATGTGAACCTTCAACAGAGTAGCAATTTGGGACCATTAATGAATTGATCTGGATTTCAGTATAAGGTGTGGGTGTTGAACAGGTTTGAGCAAAGTGCACAAGTGGTCTTGGTGATGAGTGAGGAGGGATTCATCATCTCACTGTCAAAGTGAATTCCCAATGCCAGATTCAGGGGAACGCAAAGATGGAAAGGGGGTTGAGGGGTAGAAGCCAACAGTAATGTCTTGCTGAAGGAGGAAGCCAGAGATCTGGCCCAGGCCAGAGTTTGTGCATTTAGAATGAGAAGAATAGGTTAGGATAGGATAGGTGGAGTAGAGTGAAAAAAGAACTCATACCGCTGTGACAAATCACCTTCTGAGGCACCAGTGGTTCAGAGATGAATATCAGTTTCTAAACCATCAATCAGCCCCACACCTCCAGTACACCAGAAGGGATCCGAACAGATTGTAACGCACGTCAATTATAAATCTCCTCATCCAATTTTGGTAACATGGACGGAATGGCAGGCCATCTCAAGGTCGTGGATTGTTGGTAGGTTGAAACACAGCGAAAATACAATTATTACCCAATGATTAATGGGACTGTCCAGTCAAGGTTGTATAAAAATATCTACTTTATTATTATTACAACAGACTGTTCTAGCACACTACAAAACACAATCCACCCTGTTTAGGAACAGAGAGGACAGACAGTTTCATGAAGGAAAGGGATGCACTATGCATACTGACAGGAGGGTAGTCGGTAAAGCAATCTGTCTTAACTGTTCAAGGTTATTTGGTTTCAGCACCAAGGGAGCAAGGGGTCGTAAATGTCATCAGGGGCATTCAGAGAAGGACCAGGGGGACAGAACCACAATGTACATGGTGCTTGATATGATCCTGATGCTCGACAGCATTGAGTCGATTCCAGGACACTTTGCAGCTCCTGTGACAGAGTTCAAGATGGAAGACAGCTGCGGGTATCAGGTGGCTGGCAGTTCGGCAAGCGAGACTGGACGAACAGCTGCAGGCTGGCCTACACGGCAGCTCAGGGTCAAGAATCGTCTCTGTGCTGGTTGGCTGATCTGGAACATTGGTCGAGGTGTCTCGGACTGCTTTTGTGACTGCAGCGTGACAACAGTCAGTGGTGCAGCCGGTAGCAGTTCGACGGCTCGATTGTCTCGAAAATGTCCTAATTAGATGGACACTGGATGATGCTTGTTGTGGCACTCCTCCAAGCTTCTTCGCAGGGCTCATGTTTTCCTTTAAGGCGGATGGCCCAAAGCTGAGGAGAGTGTGCAGGCAATGGCCTTGTCCTTTGTTCAGAGACACTTCCCACCTAGCAATCTTACTGGCAGAACCTAGCAGGGCACGCTGTGTGCTGGCTGGGTACCAGTTCTGGAGCTGCTAGATGGGTCCTCTAAGTCCGATATCTCCCTTTGTTCCCCGGGAGATGTTTAGGGGAGGGAAATGCTTCCCTCCTGGAATTCCTGGCCTTCCTTCACTGGCGTAAGTTGTAATTCAGACTATACCTTCAGCCAGGGTTCAAATGGATCCTTCTTACTCCTTTCAAAGTCGTCGGATGATCTAAGTGAGGGGCACAGCCCTCTTTTAAAGCCAAATAGGATCCAGTGATTGGCGCAGGCTAAGCCTACATTAATGAACCAATCATCCTGGGTCCCAACCAACAATCTTCTTTTATGCATGAGGTCATAACCACAGTGCTTTGTAACAGGAAAGGTCTGCTGTGGATCGAAGTGTCTCTCTGGTTAATTGAGCTCTCTATCGCTCCTGATCAAAGCACAGGTCTCCCTTGAAGTTTGTGGGCGAGAACACACTTTGTATCTCCATCAATTCACAAACGAATTCCCTCTGAAAGGAGGGGGGGGAGAGGGGTCTCCCTACAGGGGTTTTCTACTGTAAACAGTTGTCCCAGACATTCCATTCACTTCCCTTCACACAGAGGGGTGTGGGGTAGCTTCTAGTTGGCACATTGCATATCAAAGAGGTGTTGGGGTTTTGAGGTGTTGGGATTTCCTGTCCCCTTTTGTCAGGTTTGTGACCAGGCCTCATTGCAGGCCTGTTTTCATTTAACTGCCATCAGTATGTGCTGCCACCACACAGAACTTTAACAGATCAGGGCCTTTGATATTTTAATTAGGCTGGCCATGGCCAAAGGAAGGTGTTTCCTTCCCCCTTCAAAGATGCTTTCATGTACCCGTTGCTGTCACATTCCAGGGTTGCATGTGATGTATCCCAATCTCAAAACGAATGAAATTTCAACGAATACAAAACTAATATCAAAATAACGAATTTCTTAGCCCCACACATTTTTGAGGTTGATCTCCCATCATTCTTTTTAATGACAAAACTTCAAAAATCCCAGGCGAGCGCACACTCCCTGTACAGATGGTCGAAATCCTCACAAACGGTTGTCTGAAGGAACATTGATAGGAAGTAAAGAGAGAGTTTCTGAGATGAGGCTGTGCAGGGTCAATGAGAGGTAGGACCGCTGGGAGAGAGCAGAGACAGGAGATATCCATGCCAGACACTGACCGGGCAATATTTTGTCATGCAGTATTGAGGATGACAGATAGGCTAGAATGAGGCCAGAGCGGCGGGCATGATGCGCAGTGGAAAATACAAAAAGGGCTCTTTTAGTAGAGTGCATTTCTTTTGGAAACCTGGCAAAAAGAACTCAATATAGCTAAACATATATCTTTGAGTAAAGGGTCAAAATGTCTGCTATTTGAACACCTATCAAGAATCTATCCAGACCACAGGAAGAAGGGCACGTTTTATCAATCAAATACAATTTTAGTTAAGGTTTTAGCAAAGGCATGGCAGATAAACACACAGGAGCGCCACTCTGATACAATATCCAAACTAAAAGGGTTAGCTGAGGCTCCAACTCAGAGAGGCATTGCAAAAATACATCTGTGCAATAGACGTACAGAGTATCAAATTGTGATTGCAACCATTCCCCTTCAAGGGAGAGTAATTGCAAAGTTAGAAAGACTAGTAGAATAGGTAGGTGCTCCAATCTCTGCTGTTGCATATTGGTATTGGAGTACGTTTGTGCTCGCAATCCGCAGGTGCAATGTATGGAAACATCAATCATGAAGACTAGATCTGATGGACACCATGGGGACTACATAACCCACAATGCCGTTCCTCTTTCAAACTAGCCCTTAATGATTATTTTCAACTTTCACACTGTTGGGTCAATAAGAAAAATCTCTTGTCTAGTGGCCAAAGATTCTGAGCATGTAATAAAACCACTACAAAAAAAGTATACATTTATCTTGGTCTTGCTCTCTCTCCTCGTGGAAGTTCTGCTTTCAGCCACAGGGTTGACAAGCATATGTTTATGCAGTGAGCATTGTAGAAACTACTTTCCATACTTAATATTTCTAAAACATTCCACACATTCTACCTGACTAATATGTGAAAATATTGAGATGATAATGGTTACATCACATCAAAGTTAATTACATCTCATGTTCTAATAATTCCAAATGTTTTATAAGAAGCCTTACCTGGGATAAACACCAAACGCTGCTCTTCATCAGATGCTAGGTGATACAGTTAAAGAAATCTTTATATGTTTTTTCCCACTTTGTTTTTATTGAGCATTTTATCATAAGACACCCAATACTGTGGTACAAAATGTTCGAACCGCAGGTAACATACCTTTCATTAATCCCCAAACACCACCCTCCCCCCTCTTTAACACTACCAAGCCCAACAGGTTGTTGGGGATAAGTAACACCAAAGTAATGAGACCAAATATTCGATCATAACTGACGTGATGGGTTCAATAAACAATGCTAAAGCAAATAAAGGTTTCCTAGGCTCAGTGAAACAAGCGGGTCTTACCAGAGCAGATTATTAAAATCTCAAGGACGCTGCATCCTTCATTCAAAAGGACCACATTCCAGTTCAACAAAAAGGAGTCCATGTTGTTATGGGTTATTGATGAAAGGTTCTCATATGTAAAGATAGCCCATAACTTGGTGAGCCACTCTGTCTTGCACGGGGCATTAGATTGCTTCCATTTCTGGAGAAGTTCGAGGGGATGTAGGGAGGGGGAGATGCCCACAATATCTTTAATACAACTCAAAAGCTCCGTTCAATAGATCTGGATGGACGGACATTCCCACCACATGTGATACCAAGTTCCCCGCTGGGCACACTCCCTAGGGTAGAGAGGGGATGTCCCTGTGAACATCTTTGAGAGCCTAGCAGGGGGGGGGGGGGAGTGCCAGACATGAAGAACCTTAAAGTTGTGCTCCATAGCCAAGGTATAAAGGGAACACAACACGAGAACCCTGTAAACTGCCCCCCAGGTCGCCTCATCCAGTATCGTCCCCAATTTTTCCTCCCAGAAGTGTTTGAAATGTTGCCTACCTTCTAGATTTGCTGTGATCAGAACTTTGTAAATCCTAGACAGTGACCCCTTCCTCATAGTGGATTCTGCAATTATTTTTTCAAAAGGTTTGTGGGGCCGAGCAAGCTCAGCACACCATTTGGGGTTAGTAAGAATCCCTTTAAGGTGGAAGTATTCAAAGATTGTGAGCGCTCTCTCCCCCATGATTTCAACTAACTGGTCACATTCAATTAAGGCGTTTTGGCGAAATAGTTGGACGGCCTTCTCCAGACCCATATCTGACCATGAATGTGCGTTGCGTGGACCCTTTTTACCCAGGTCAAGAGGGGGGGGGGGCACAAGGAGGATGAGGGGGAAGGCCAGGAGGATAGGATCCTATTTTATCACTCCTCCATGAGGCCCCAAAGCAGTGCTAAAGTTGGGTGAGTTTTGAGGTGATCGGGAAGGTCTTTAATCGGGGTCCAGGGGAGGTCCCATACTTTCCTAAGGTGTGTGTGTGGGTGTCCTTCATATATGTCCAATAGGTGCCTATCTCATCTTTCATGTGTTCCAACATTACCCTAAGCTGGGCTGCCTTGTAGTATTGCTGAAAGTCCGGGAGACCAAATCCCCCAAAGGATTTTGGGAGAGTCAAGGTCGCAACCTTTGGTCTTTTCCCATTCCAAATAAATTGTTGGACCAGGCCGTGCAGGGTCGAGAAAAAAATTCTCGGATTATGGTGGGGAGGGCCGATAAAAGGTAGCGCAGACGGGGGAAAATATTCATTTTGATCGAAACCATACAGCCAAACCATGAAAGAGTCAGAGGGGTCCAGCGTAAGAGGTCTACTTTTATCTTGGCAAGGGCCAGGGAGAAATGCAACTCAAAGAGGGCTCCCAGGTCCCTAGGGAGGAGGATTCCTAGGTATGGGGAGGCCTTATGTTTGTATGTTTTTGTTTGTTTTATTTGTAGCGCACCAGACCCGAGGGTATCAGGGCACATTGCATAAGATAATTCACAGCTTGGTGACGCATAAGGGTAATACAATACATAAGAAAGATACTGAGCAGAAAAAATGTACAGTCAAGGCAAATCGAATAAGAGCAGAGACAAGGCATAGTCCTAGCAGAGGGCATATACAGAAGACAAAAGCAGGGGACAGTCAGCAATATAACTAATAAATAAAAATATTTACATAACGGCAGAGCGAGTTAGTGCTAGGTGGCATATGAATAGGCCTAGATGTCAGCGTCTTTGAGCCATCTTATTATGTTGTGACGGTTTGGGTACGATTGATTTGCCCTAGTGGATTGGCTAGGGAGTTCCACAATTGGGCTGCCTTGACCGGGAAGCTACTGCCCCCCACTCTAGATAGCTTAAATCTAGGGACTGAGAGGCGGTTAATATTGGATAATCTGGTAGTTCTATTCGAGGATTTCATGGTCAGTCTATCTGACAGGTAGCCAGCCGGGAGCCGCATTGTTCAGGCATTTGTATGCGAGTGAGGCGACTTTTAGTTTGATTTTATCATCTGTTGAAAGCCAGTTATTGGCTCTTCTGGTCTCAGAGATATGTTCTCTCCTGGAAAGTCCCAATGCTGCTCTGAGGGCATTATTTTGAAGGAATTGGATTTTCTTAATAGTTTGTTTATTCATCCCTAAGCACAGCGCGTTACAGTAATCAAGCTTAGCTAAAATAAGCACCCTAGCAAGGGCAACACAGCCGTCGTTAGACAGGAAGGGTTTTCCTGCTCTAATCAGTGCAGGTATATGCCGTGCCTGAGGCTACGGCAATGACCTGCTTGTTGAAAGATAGGGTTCAGTGCAGATAGAAACCCAATGTTTTTACCTCCTTGGTGACGGTAATGTTATTGTTGTCAATATTGAAGGCAGAGTATTTGGGGCTCAATTTTTTAAGGGTTGTGGTCGTGCCCAGGATAATGATCTCAGTCTTGTCATCATTCAGGCATAGTCCATGATTGGCCATCCATGCCTGGATGATGTGATAAACCCTATTCACCAAGGCCAAATCTTTGTCATAATCCCCAGTAAGTGGTAAGAGGATCTGAGTATCATCTGTGTAGTTAGTGTAGGTGATACCAAGATGATCCAGATCATCGAAAAGGGGCTTAGTGAAAATATTATATAGGGTAGGTGAGACACAGGATCCCTGGGGCACTCCGCAAGTGATGGTGATTGGGTCTGCTGCAGCAGTAGGCGAGAAGACTCATGGTCCGATTGCTGAGAAAGGATTGAATCCACGCTATGGCTTCATCTGAGAAGTGCGCGGCAGTATCCAGGTGGCTGCATAAGAGTCTGTGGTCCACAAGGTCAAATGCTGCCGATAAATCCAGTAGAAGTAAAAGGGCTGAAGTCCCTTTGTCTCAGAGTTGATCAATCTGAGCCTTCAGGTCTATTAGAGCTGTTTCGGTCCCGTGCCAAGGCCGAAAGCCGGACTGCCGTGCTCCAAGTAGGTTAGATTCCAGATGCTTTTGAATTTGTGAATTTGTGAATAGGCCATTTTGTCTATGATTTTCAAGAGAAAAGGCACTGTTGTAATCAGACAGTAATTGGTAGGTATCAAAGGGGCCAATGTCTGCTTTTTCAGTAGAGGGAGCACCCATGACTCCTTGATGTTGGATGGGATAATGCCAGATGTGAATGAAGCGTTAATGAGTTTCGTAATGAAGGGGGGCAGGTCTCTGGCTGCATCCTTTAAGAGGTGCTAAGGGCATTGGTCACCCTGACAGTTCGAAGGTTTGAGCGATATGATTTTTCAGTTTCAATTATGGTGACTTTAGAGAACTTAAAGCGGAGCGGGTCAGCAATGTTGTTAGGGGGAGCAGAGGCAGTTGTGGGGGTAGTGGTACTAGTTAATTAAGCTTTTTTCTTAGCAATTTTTGTTTATAAGGTTGTAACGTTGTTAGCTAGTGCTTGCTGTATATTAGTGCACCAAGATTTGTCTTTTATACAGTTGTCCGGGACTGGGATGGGGGCTTGAAGCTCTTTCAGTAGGACGAAGAGCTCGTTCATGCTTGATTTGGACTGTGCTATTCTGTAGTTATAAGTTTCACGTTTAGCTAGGAGTATTTCACTTTTATAGAGGGCAGTTATGGTACTGCGGTTCGTCTTGTTTTCCTCCGATGGTCGTAATCTCCAAGATGTCTCACATTGTCTTTTTTTTATTCATAATTTTTTCAAGTGTGGAGTGTACCATGAATTGAGGTGGGCTTTGGCTTTACTTTGTCTCATTTTAAGTGGTGCTATTGAGACAAGTGAGGTGGACATGACTTGATTATAGTCCTTGACCAATGCGTCAGGTCCCAGATTTTCAGGGAGCGCATTGAGTGTAGGGAGGATGAGAGGGAGTAGATTTTCATTAGTAATATTCTTTTTATTCCTTGTGGGAATAGGTGGAGCTAGCGATATAGGCATGGAGATAGGTTTTTCAGTTGCTAAGGAGAAGGTTACAAGGTGATGATGGCCTGTCCAAATCTGAGGTGATATGGATGAAATTGAGGCATTGCAATTGTGGTCTGCCACCCAATCGAGTGTTCTTCCTTTGTTGTGAGAAGGGTGAAGCACTCTCTGAGTGAAGCAAAGAATTGTTAGGATATTGGCCACACTAGCCACATGGAACTCTTTAGGGTCATTGTAGCCTAGGTTCAAGTACACTAGTAGTAGGACTTGGGAAGAGTTGTTTGAATTATTAGATAATATATTGGAGATATCTTCTTCAAAAGTACTGATAAGGCCTGGAAGTCTGTATATCAGATGGATTGTGAGTGTCTGCGCGTTGTTTATATTAAGTTTGGCTGTGAGATTCTCACATGATTTAATGTCAAGGGGTGGCGCTAGTCTGAGAGGAAGATTATCTTTTGCGATAAGGGCAATGCCTCCCCCTCGTGTTTCAGTTCTATCAGATCTTATGATCGTGTGGCCATTAGGGATAGCCAGTGAGAGTGCTGGTCCTGCAGCGGCATGTAGCCATGATTCGTTGATCGCTAGGAAGACAAGGTATTCAGACTGTATGAGGTCAGATCTCTCGGTTGCATGGGCGACCAGTGATCTGGCGTTTATTAGAGCACCTTTGAGGTTAGGGATGACTGGTACTGAAGCAAATGGGACTTCTGTACTTTGGGACTTGGAGGTAGTGTAATTGAATGACGCATAGGCTGGAAGAGAATTATGGTGTCTTTTTCCTCTAATCTTAGGGGTAACGTAGTGTAGGTTGGCTCTCTTCTTAGGAATAGTAAGGGTTCTTGCTAAAGGTTCAAATATTTTGGGTAGTCTCAAGCGGAGTCTGTCGTTTCGTGCAGTGATGTTGCATGGCTGGGAGTCATACATAGGCAATAGCTGAGAGGCCATGATGGGTTTGTTTAATCAGGCTATTTGAATAAATAGGTGACTGGGCCATTATACCATTGAGGATGATATATTGTTGGAAACCTAGGGGATTTGTCAATATACAAGCAATGGCTATTAATATAGCGAGGGATAACAAGAGGCTCCTTAGTCTGGGCATTTTAGATGTTGGAACTCCAATTTGTTTGAAATTGACTCTCAACAGGCCAATTCCAATGCACACAAGGTGGGCTAATTTCACATGAAAATGAGCTAATTCAGTTGTGTGTACAATAAAATCGTTCACGATTGCGCAAGATATTCTGGAAGTAAATTTACACAAGATAGGCTAATTCCAGTGCACACCAAATAGGCTAGTTTTACATGAAAAATAGGCTGGTTCAAACATATGCAAAATAGGCTAATTCAAGTGTATACCGCATCAGATACTTCAAGGTTGCACAAGAAATGCTAGGATAAATTTACATAGGATAGGCTAATTACAGTGCACAAAAAGGTGGTTAGTTTTGCATGTAAATAGGCTGCTGATTTGGAAAGCATGTGGCCGTTTCAGGTTGATACAAACTAATGTGGGTAATACAATGTGCATGCAGAGCTATACTTAAGATAGGTTGATACATTTGTCATGAGGTCAGGAAGCCTCGTACCGTAGGTTAATCCCATTAATATACACATATAGAGCACGGCATGCAAGACAGTAAAATGTGTCGGTTCCTTCAGAGATAGATAGTCAGATTTCAATCTTTCAGACATGAGCTTTAGGTTAGCTAAAAAGTACAGTGTTGTCGTAGTCTGGGGTTGTGGGTTCAGCAACACAACATAGTTTTAAGGTGTATTTCCTTGTAGGTTCAGGACACAAAGATTGGTGAGGGCTGGAATAGACAGTACTTACGATTTTTTAGCTCACGGCGCTCGTTGCACGGATGAAAAATATCAAGCCTGGATTATTTTTAACGCCACCACGGCTCTTGGTGGGCCGGCTCTTCCGCCTGCCGGCTGATGGGGCAACATTTCAAACAAGCGGTTGCTTAGCAACCAAACAGACGCTCAGCCTCGTTTTGGTGCCGCATTGCGCTCGACATTTTGTTTGCAATTTGAATGACGGCTGTGATGCTGGCGCGGGTCCCGGGCTGCAATGAGGGTGAAAAATTGATTCCTGGGATCTAGATGGGCTGCTGGACGGGGTAAAAGGGCATAGATATTGCCAATTACCAACAGGTAGGGCACGTTATGTCGATCATAGCTTGCAGATCCACGGTGCAGGTGAAGGTCCTCCAGTGAGGGTGGTCGGGGGCTCCTGCCCTCGCCACCTGGTTGCTGGGAATGAGGCTGCACTGGGGCAAACAGGGCCTTAGTTGGCCTTTGGTGGGCCGGCTCTTCCGCCTGCCGGCGGATGGGGCAAAATTTGAAACAAGCTGTTGCTTAGCAACCAAACAGACGCTAAGCCTCGTTTTAGCGCTGCATCACGCTCGACATTTTGTTTGCAATTTGAATGTCGGCGCTGATGCTGGTGCGGGGCCCGGGCTGCAATGAGGGTGAAAAGTGGATTCCTGGGATCTGGATAGGCTGCTGGACGGGGTAAAAGGGCATAGATATTGCCAATTACCAACAGGTAGGGCACGTTGTGTCGATCATAGCTTGCACATCCACGGTGCAGGTGAAGGTCCTCCGGTGAGGGTGGGTGGGAGCTCCTGCCCTCGCCACCTGGCTGCTGGGAATGAGTTCAATTCTCATTCCCCCTAGCGCTTTCCTTCCCCCGATTTCCTGGTCCCTTTCACCTATGGGCATTGTACATGACTTGGAGAGGTTAATCTTTAATCCAGACAAGGTACCAAAAGTGTGCATCAGGTCGAGGAGACTTGGAAGTGAGTCGT
The DNA here is from genome assembly GCF_040938575.1 of Ambystoma mexicanum. Taxonomy (NCBI): domain Eukaryota; kingdom Metazoa; phylum Chordata; class Amphibia; order Caudata; family Ambystomatidae; genus Ambystoma; species Ambystoma mexicanum. The sequence continues at coordinate 162,344,314 of NC_090935.1, read as the reverse complement.
GTATGTTGGTCATGTAGGTTAGGATGTCATCTCCCATGATTTTCTGATCCAGTCTGATGGCAATGGCCAGTGGCTCCAACGCTTGGGCATATAAGAGTGGAGAGATGGGGCAACCCTGGTGAGTCCCTCTGGAGAGGAGGAGGGGGGGGTATGAAACATAGCTGTTTACCGCTACTCTAGTCAAGGGGCCATTATACAAAGTTTCAATCCACCGGCAGAATTTATCGCCCAGGCCCATCTTTTACAAGACCATACCCATATATGGCCATTCAGTCTAGCGAGAGGAGGTAGGCTTCCAAACCCTTACTTGAAACTTTGTGCATCAGGTCAAGAGCCTTCCTTATATTATCTGCCCAGTCTGCCTGGGATACATCCAACCTGGTCTCCGTGGACCAGCGAAGGGCGGTGTTGGGCAAACCTATTGGCTAGTAACTTCACTAGAATGTTCACATCCGTATTGAGAAGGGAAATGGGGCGGTATGACTGGCACTGTGTTGGATCTTTTCCCTCTTTAGTAATATCCACGATGATGGCCGATCGCATGGATTGGGGCAGAAATCCAGATTACAGGGCTGCATTAAATAATTTGACCATGAAAAGGGCCAGGGTGGAGCAGAAAGACTTATAAAAGCGAACAGTGAAACCATCGTCACCCTGTGTGGTGCATCCTTTCAGAGTTCCGATGGTGTCGATTACTTCCTGGGGAGTGATGGGCAGCTCGAGGGGGGTCAGCCTTCTCAGGAAGGGGTGGGGGAGGGAGACAGAGGATTGGAAGGGAATCAAGAAACTGGTCAGCGTCGGTCCCATCTCCAGCATATTCCGACTTGTAGAGGTGCTCGTAATACAAGCGAAAACTGTTCCGCTATCCGGGAGGAGTCTGTATATTTGTCTCCTTCTGGGAAGCGCAGTGGGTCTACTCTCCTACCGTTCCTGAGCTCTGTCAACCTCCAAGCGAGAATCTTGTCTGCCTTCTCCCCCTTTTCTCTGTTTTAAGAATGCGAGTTTCGTTTCCATCTGTCCTACCAAGACAGCCGCCAGCTTGGCCTTGAGTTGTTGGACTTCCGCCCATCTACCCTGGAACATTTGAGACTTTAATTTACCCCCAGGCTGCATAGCCTATATTTTATCTCTAAGTAGCCTTTCCTCCTTTGCCCGTTTCTTTTTTCCCTCCTTGTACCCATGCCTATAAGAATTCCCCTGATTGTGGCTTTAAATGCATGCCCAGACTCCCATAATGCACACCTCCCCGTTGTCGTTGATTGCAAAGTAATCATTTATGTCGGTGAGGAGGGTCTGGAACAATTCTTTGTCTTGCAGCAGAAGGTCATTACATGACCATCGTGACCCGTCGGGAGGCTTTGGGGGGTATGCCTTTTCAGACTCTAAGTCGTGGTCCGACCACTGAATAAGTAGAAGCCACCTTCCTTGGAATCCGGTTTCAGACCAATCATGTCAACACTGGAGTTCCCTGTGCACACGCCAGTGACCCCCAGTTGAGACTGAGCGTTGGCCGACAACGTAGAGGTACAGGAGGACCCTTCTTTCTGGGACGACTAAAAACCTTCTGTGTTCCCCATGGTGAAACTAACCTCCCGGAACATCACCGAGGGAGCACCACAAATAGAAGAAAGGGGCCCCCTCAGTAAGGGCTCGACCCGTCAACTGACTGGTTGGACCACAATCAAGCCAGAAGAAAGCCACAACATTTGAGTCTAGGGACTGCTCGGCGCCCATGACTGGACAGGACCCATTACTTGGGATTACAGTATCGGCAGGGTCTTCGAACAAGATGCCCTGATGAAGGCGGCCTAAAAGGTGTCACATGACCGCCGAAACGTGCAGAGCTTGGCTGGAGACCAAGCCCCACATAGGCAAAAAAATCTTTAACTTCAAAGACCCAGTTACAGGCTGCATTCAAGCCTCAGGACACTTGTTATCCTTTATTAAACCTGGTACTCGCACCATAATAGAATAACTGGTGAGGAGAGTGACAGGGATTTTCTTAGAACACCCTGATTGGGTGCATGAGTAGGGAACTGAATTTAAGTTTCCCCAATAATTTCTTTGAACTTATTTTCAATGCCATAATTATAAACTTTAATTCTTGTTTTTATGTTGATCAATGCTTTTCTGTCATGATGTATCACGATGTGTAGATTTCTGAATATTTTTTGTAATGATGCTCACTTTGAATTAGAACATATTTTTTTAATCAAGCAAATTAAAAAAGACATGTTTTAAAAAAACATTTACTTCCCTCCTCAGTATGCTCAATTATTCCAAGACTCTCACAAATAACTGATTGGGATCAATTGAGGCGCAACAAGTATCACCCATAGATTAATTATTGAGTGATGACTTTCATTTTTGTTTAAGACTTCTTCATTACAGTGTGGGATACACTTTTACTTACACATTTTGTGGTCCGACCAGGGGACAAGTTCTATGTTGAAGTTGGTTATCCTTTCCCGAAGGGAGGCGTCAACCAGGATATAGTCTATTCTAGAGAATGTGGCATGAGGTTTAGAAAAGAACGTGAATAGAGGGTGGTGTCCCTGCTGTGTCATGTGTGAGTGAGTCCCAGTTCCTCATCGACCCTATGGAAAATGGCGGCCATCCATCTGTGCGTGTGAGTCTGCGTGGTGGTTCACGGACCTCCTATCGCTCTCTGGGTGGAGGACCATGTTGAAATCCCCACCCACCAGTAAAGTCCCTTCTGTGAATTATATGATCTTGGTTTTCAGCTCCTCCCAAAATTGGTCTTGGTCCTCATTCAGGCAGTAAACAGAGACTGCTGTTCCCATGTTGCCTCTTACTTCCCCCTTAACCATTAGATAGCGACCCTCAGGGTCTCTACGCTGAGCCTTAGGAGTGAAGTGAGCCCTGGGCGATACCACAAGTGCTACTCCGCGTTTCATAGCTGTGTATGAGGCATGGAAGATTTCCTGTATGGATATGGCCCTAAGAGATGGTTCCATCCTCTTCACTCAGCGAGTTTCCTGGAGGAATAAGAAATGTAGTTTAAGCCTGCTAAATGATCTCACCACCAGAGATCTTTTGTTAGGGGAGTTCAAACCGCGTACGTTTAACGAACCCTATTGTCAGTGGATGTTGTGTGTCAACCAAGTCTGTACCATCACATGTAGTATGTATGTATTCTGCAACCAAGTTCAATGTCTGTATCATGCAACTAAGTGCAATGTCTGGAACAGTGCCACGATGCCTCCCGGCTGTTGTGCGCTTTATAAATACTAAATAAATAAACCATCGGGGAGTTGAATTTCTCTCAAGTTCCCTCTTGGGATGCTCATATCACCCATGTACCTTTCTTGTCTCAGTAAGCCCAGATTCCACACAAACAAACCTGTCCCCGTGAAAGTCCGATAACAGCTTGGTAGTAGGAAAAAATAGAAACCCAGAAATAACCAGACCAAACCCCCCAACCACCTGGACCATCTGCGACAAAGATCGCAGCTGGGCCAGGCCACCAACATCTACCTCCTCCGGGCTTTCAAACACAATATAATACTCCCTTCTGAGGGCCCCCCCACCTCAATGCGCTTAAACCAAAACATCTAAAACTGTCATCCGCACCTCCATCGCACCGGAGGAGCTCCCGATCATCTCCACTCCTATACCGAAGGGACCACCCTCGATCGGGGTTCAAAGTTCCACCTCAGGAGTTCCAGGTGGGTTTCAAAGTCAGATCTTCCCAACACAGCAAACCAACATTTGCCTAGAAAGGGACGCGGTTAGTCATTGAATGGTCTAGGGGAGGCCAGAGTCACCCTTCTAAATGGCCTATTGCCACGAACCCTGCACCTCTCGGTGAAGCTGTTGGTTTTATGGGATTCGGTTAACTCTTTCCCCTGGTTTCTCGGTTCGCTCTCCGAGGTGGGAGTTCCCGGGACACTCTGTGAATGTCGTCTTCCATGACTAGGGCACACTTGTAGCCTTCATATTCAAACGATAGGGAGAAAGGGTATCCCCACCTGTACCTCACTTTTTAAGATTTAAGTCATTTTGTCAGGGAGCCACATAGCCATCTTCTTGCAAGGTTGAGGGCCAATAGAACTTGGTAAATCGAGATTTGTGTATTTTCCCAGTTAATTGGGCTCTTTCTCCGTGCCAGTTCCAAGATATTGCTCTTTTCTGAGAAGTAGTGGAATCTCACGAGAACCGATCTGGGGCCTCTGTGTAACGCTCACCCGACTCCCACGGAGGCGCTGGTCTAGTCTGGGTTGCTGTGGCCTCTTCGAGCGTGATGCGCAGAACTCGGAACACCGACTGAACAGGACCCTCAAATCTTGCTTGTCTGGCCAGTAGGAATATCCTTCATTTGGTTTGAAAGGATGAACTCTCCATCCTGCTTCTGGTGCAGGGGCGCGTGTTTGTCCAGTTACTTCTTTGGTTTTCATAATGGCGCTGACAAAATCCACTTGACTCTTCCGAGCGGAACGCCGTAAGTATGAAGATTACAAAAGTTCAAGTGTTGAGCCTCCTTTTCTGTTGCCTTCCTAACCTGTGATCTGTCCTTTATTTCAGGTTCAGAATGAAGGCGATGTGTTGAGGGAGTGAATTGCCGATGGTAAACTTAGGTGAGTTAGCGATGGGGGCGATCCCTCTTAAAGTCTTTATATTCCCCCAGTAATGTCTTTTGTCCTTTCCCCAGAGGGGCCGGGGTGCGGTACCTGCCAACGAAGCGGCGCCGACCCGAAATGAGGAATGGTCCACCAACAGAAGAGCGGTAAGTGTTATGGTGGAAAATTAGGCTTTCCTCATATGTTCCTTCTGCTCACCTTTTGTCTCTTCTTCTCTCCCCTAGGCGCAGAGATGTGGTGACCGGTGCAGACAGTCGCGGTAGAGCCAGAAGAACTTCCGGGGATAGGTGAGTGAAGCGCGGCGCTGCAGCGAGCAACGCAGTGCTTTTAAATGAAAGTCTTCTCAGGAACGCTGGCGTGAAGGTTCCGGATGCAGGTAAGAAGTTTGATAAAATTCTTGGTTTTCACCTTTCTCTTCTCTCCTTTCCTTCCAGGTTTTCGAGGATCGAGGCGGGCGTGGCTGGAGACCAGATACAGGAGCAGACACGGTGAGCGTTCAGCTGCTTGGATGCAGAACAACGCGAAGCGAGAGCTACTGTCTGGGCGTGCTTAAATAGCCCCCAAAGTAGTTCCAGGTAAGTATCCTTCCCTGGCCACGCCCGAGTGGAAAAATAGTCCCAATGAAATAATAGTCCCTTTCAGGTCTCAGGGAGGCCTGAATCTTGCAGCATGGTCTGCATCAGGTAAGTGCACAAAACACCTTCCTTTATGAGCCTGGCGCCTATGGCGCCAGGACAAAGTCCAAAGAGCCCCTATAAGGGGCCGATGGGCTTTTACCCGGGGGCATGATGCCTGCTCCCGGGGGTGCTGGGCCTGGTGCTCCGGGGGTAGGCATCATGACAGCACCCCTCCCCCAAAGCCCCTCCCAAGGTCGTTCCCTCTGGAGGTTTCGGTTTGTTTGGGAAATTCCGATGTAACCTTTTTACCAGCCGAGGTGCATGTACGTGGTCGCTGGGTTCCCAAGACCTTTCCTGAGGCCTGTACCCTTTCCAATCAATTAGATAGAAAAGTTTTGATTTTGAGATCTTAGAATCCAAAATGTTCTCGAATTCAGGCTCCCCATCTATCTGGATTGTTCTGGTGGTTTTATTAATCTGGTTCCTGGTTGCACTGGTTTCAAAAGTGACACATGAAAAACGGGGTGAATCCGCATGTTAGCTGGTAAATCGAGCTTGACTGCCACTGGGTTAATTATAGCTTTGATCGAGTAAGGGCCTGGATTAAAAGTTCGGGGTCCCTTGAGCAATACGTGTTTGGTAGCCAACCATACTTGATCCCCTATTTGGTATGGAGGCGCCTCACTCCGATACAGATCTGCATTCTTTTTGTATTTCCCTTTCGCTTGTTGCAAATGTGCAGTTGCATCCTTGAAGGCTTGAGTTATCGTGGAATGCAAATGGTCCACTGCGGGCATTTCAAGGCTCAGAGGTGAGTCCAGGTCTGAAGTACGAGGGTGATGTCCATATAGGGTATAAAAGGAGGTTTGTCCAGTTCCAGAGTGTACCGAGTTATTGTATGCATATTCGGCCACCCATAAAATATCCTTCCAATTACTCTCCGATTGGTGCAACATACATCGTAGGTATTGTTCAAGGGTCTGGTTCGTTCTCTCCGTCTGACCATCGGTCTGTGGGTGGTGGCTGGTTGAGAGTCTTACGTCGATTTGTGCCAGTTGACAACACTTTCTCCAAAAATGAGAAATAAACTGACTTCCCCGGTCGGAGACTAGTATGGACGGGAATCCATGCAAACGGATGATATTTTCGAGGAATTCCTTGGCTAGGACAGAAGCTGAAGGTAATCCTTTCAATGGAATAAAATGGGCCATCTTGGAAAATAAATCCACCACAACCAGAATAGTATTGTATCCATTACAAGGGGGCAGGTCCGTGATAAAATCTAGTGACAAGGTGTGCCAAGGTGCTGGTGGAATATCTAAAGGCTGAAGAAGCCCGGCGGGTTTTGTCTTTTGGCCTTTGTTTTGGGCGCAAACTCCACAGGACATCACGAAAGATTTAATATCATTTCGCCAGGAAGGCCACCAGAATTGTCGTTTAATTTTTTCCTCAGTTTTGGCAATGCCCGGATGTCCCTCCATCAGGGTATCATGATGACGGGAAATAACCAGTTCTTGCAATTCCTTTTCTGGCAGAAATAAGCGTCCTTGGAAGTAAGGTAGGCCATCGTTGACCGAAAAGTAAGACCCCCTTTGGATCCAATCCTGAAAGGCTTTAGAGTCCAGGAGTTGTTTTACCCGTGCTTGAATGTCTTCAAGGGTTTGTAAATAGGTTATCCCCAAAATTCTTTGTTCGGGAATTATCGGCACAGGTTCTGAGTTTGTGTCTATTTCTCCCATTCCTATTTGAGATAGTGCGTCCGCTTTGCCATTCTTACAGCCGGGGCGGTAAGTGATTACAAAATCGAACTCAGCAAAGAACAAAGCCTATCGGAGCGGACGTGACGATTGAGCCTTGGCAGTTTTTAAATATTGTAAGTTTCGGTGATCAGTGATCACAGTGATGGTATGCCTGGCGCCAAGAAGATAATGCCGCCAAGCCTTAAAGGCGGACTTAATGGCTAATAATTCCTTGTCGGTGATTGCGTAATTTACCTCAGGCGGCGAGAACTTTCTGGACCAAAATGCTACGGGGTGCAGTTGGTTGGTTTCAGGGTCTTTCGGAGTCAGGACAGCTCCCATGGCTAAGCTGGACGCGTCGGTTTCGACTATATAAGGGAGATCGGGACGCGGGTGCTTCAAAATAGGTGCGTATATGAATTTAGCTTTCAATTCCTGAAAGGCCTGTTCGGCTTCCTCGGTGCATTCGAAGCGTTTATTTTTTCGCAAGAGTGCAGTGATGGGTTGTACCACACGTGAAAATTCCGGGATAAATCTGCGATAAAAATTAGCAAAACCAAGCATGCTTTGGACACCTTTCATCGAACTAGGTGATGGCCATTTGAGGGTGGCATCCACTTTGTGAGTCCATTCGGACCCCTTTAAGTGTCAGGATGAATCCAAGAAACTCAACCTCGGTGGTATGGAAAATGCACTTTTCCAGCTTTGCAAACAGTTTGTGCTGGCGCAGTTTCTCAAGGACGGTCCTGACATGCTTTCTGTGATCCGATTCCGAAGAGGAGTACACAAGAATGTCATCGATATATACGACAACACAAACATCGATGAGTTCCCGAAGGACATCGTTCATGAAGAATTGGAAGGCAGCAGGCGCGTTGCACAACCCAAAAGGCATCACCTGGTATTCGAATAATCCATATTTTATACGGAAGGCTGTTTTCCATTCGTCGCCTTCTTTTACTCGCATCAGATGATAAGCCCCCCGGAGATCTAACTTGGTGTATACGCAAGCGTCCTTCACCTGGTCAAGGAGTTCAGGGATCAGAGGCAGAGGGTAACGGTTTTTAACAGTTATCTGGTTCAACGCGCGGTAGTCGATACAAGTTCAAAGGTCGCCTTCTTTTTTGGGCACGAAGAACAAAGCCGAGGATGCCGGAGACTTTGACGGGCGAATGAAACCATTGGCTAGGTATTGATCTAAATATTGTCTCAAATGCAGATTCTAAGGTTCAGTAAGGGCATAAATCCTGCTACAAGGGGGTTGTGCACCGGGCACCAGATCAATTTGGCAATCGTACGATCTGTGGGGAGGTAACGTGTTGGCCTGTTCCTTTTGGAAGACGTCCTGAAAGACTTGGTATTCCGGAGGTAGTTGCATGGAGACAGAGGTTACAGACGGTAGACTGATCTTCAGATTTTCTGGGTAGCAGGTTTGTGCACAATCCGGGAAGGTTATTCTCTTTGCTCGCCAATTAATTTGAGGATTATGTGTCTCTAACCAAGGGATTCCGAGAAGAACCTGAAACTGTGGAGCCTTGATTACATCAAACACAACTGCCTCCCGATGGCCGTCCGGACCTATAAGTGTCACCTCAGCAGTGGAATGTGTTACCGGTCCAGAGGCAATTTCGGTTCCATTGACTGTGGTGATGACATCTTTGCTGGTTTTAGGACGCAGAGGGAGGTTAATCCTAGAGACCAATTCACAATCCACATAATTTCCTATAGCCCCACTATCAATGTATGCCTTTATTGCATGCAACCGCTTAGGCTGTTCCGGATCTACGAGGACCATTGGCACAATGAAATGCGAGGTCTGAGAGTTAGTTTTCAAGCTCGGCAAGCGGACCCCTACGCTTGTCGGGCGTGGTCGTTTCCCGAAACAGTCTTCATGGTTTTTATCAGCGGCTCCTACCACCTTCTTGGGCGGTTTTGCCGGGCAATCTCGTGGAAAGTGTCCAGAGGACCCACAATAAAGACATAATTGCATCTGCCGTCTTCTTTCACGTTCTTTTTGAGTTAAAGGTCCTTTAACCCCTCCGATTTGCATAGGCTCAGAGACATCAGCACCCTTGGGGTTAGCGTGGGTCTTGACCAACACCCGGGTCTCAAACTTTGACCGTTCTGCTTTTCTGTTTTGAAGTCTGTGATCCAATTGGACCACTAAGTCTATATATTCTGTGCATTCTTGGGGCGGATTTACAAGTTGGGCCAGAACATCCTTAAGTTCTCCGCATAGACCTCGATAAAATAACGTGATTCTTTTATCCTCTGGCCACCCAGTTTCCACAATTAGTCTATTAAAGGTTGCAATGTAGGATAGGAGGTCCTCATTGCCCTGTCGCAGGGATAGGAGTTTGTCATCCAGAGCCTGCCCCTGAGAGTGTCGAGCAAATAACCTTTCCATGCTTGCTTGAAATCCTTGAAAATCACGGAGAATCGGGTCATCTTGAGTAACCAGTGGAACTGACCAATCGGCAGCACAGCCGCTGAGATATGACAATACAAAGGCTACCTTGGTCTGGTCATTAGGGAAGTCCCCAGGTCTGCATAGGAAGTGCAAACGACACTGATTTATGAATACGGCAAATCGTTTGGGGTCCCCAGCAAAGCGTTCGGGTGGGGCCAGCGGCATGTTTCCAGGTAGATTAATCTGCACAGGGTTACTGGGAACCACAGGAGCGGGGTTCCCTCCGGAACCGGGTAGAGGAGTGTGTCCAGCTTGACCTTGCAAAAACTGTCTAGCCAGGTCATCAGTTCTTTCCTTTGATACCATCACTTCCCTCCTGAGAGCATTAGTCTCTTGACGAGCAGCGTGTACTTCGGCCCGTAATTCCCCCAATAGTTGGGCCAACTGATCAGTCTCAGAAGTTTCCGTAGCGCCTGGGTGGGAATTTGTAGGAAGGCTTTGCGTTCTGTAACGCTCACCTGACTCCCACGCAAGCGCTGGTCTAGTCTGGGTTGCTGTGGCGTCTTCAACGCTCACCTGTCTCCCCCGCAGGCGCTGGTCTAGTCTGGGTTGCTGTGGCGTCTTCGAGCGTGATGCGCAGAACTCGGAACACCGACTGAACAGGACCCTCAAATCTTGCTCGTCTGGCCAGTAGGAATATCCTTCTTATGGTTTGAAAGGATGAACTCTCCATCCTGCTTCTGGTGCAGGGGCGCGTGTTTGTCCAGTTACTTCACTGGTTTTCATAATGGCGCTGACAAAATCCACTTGACTTTTCCGAGCGGAACACCGTAAGTATGAAGATTACAAAAGTTCAAGTGTTGAGCCTCCTTTTCTGTTGCCTTCCTAACCTGTGACTGTCTTATTTCAGGTGCAGAATGAAGGCGATGCGTTGAGGGAGTGAATTGCCGATGGTAAGCGATCCCTCTTAAAGTCTTTATATTCCCCCAGTAATGTCTTTTGTCCTTTCCCCATAGGGGCCAGGGTGCGGTACCTGCCAACGAAGCGGCGCTGACCCGAAATGAGGAATGGTCCACCAACAGAAGACCGGTAAGTGTTATGGCGGAAAATTAGGATTTCCTCATATGTTCCTTCTGCTCACCTTTTGTCTCTTCTTCTCTCCCCTAGGCGCAGAGATGTGGTGACTGGTGCAGACAGTCGCGGTGGAGCCAGAAGAACTTCTGGGGATAGGTGAGTGAAGCGCGGCGCTGCAGCGAGCAACGCAGTGCTTTTAAGTCTTTTCTCAGGAACGCTGGCATGAAGGTTCTTGGTTTTCACCTTTCTCTTCTCTTCTTTCCTTACAGGTTTTCCAGGATCGAGGCGGGCGTGGCTGGAGACCAGATGCAGGAGCAGACATGGTGAGCGTTCAGCTGCTTGGATGCAGAACAAAGCGAAGCGTGGGCTACTGTCTGGGCGTGGCTTAAATAGCCCCCAAAGTAGTTCCAGGTAAGTATCCTTCCCTGGCCACGCCCAAGTGGAAAAATAGTCCCAATGAAAAAATAGTCCCTTTCAGGTCTCAGGGAGGCCTGAATCTTGCAGCATGGTCTGCATCAGGTAAGTGCACAAAACACCTTCCTTTATGAGCCTGGCGCCTATGGCGCCAGGACTGATGTCCAACATGAGAGCCCCTATAAGGGGCTGCTGGGCTTTTACCCGGGGGCATGATGCCTGCTCCTGGGGGTGCTGGGCCTGGCCTGGTGCTCCGGGGGTAGGCATCATGACACTCTGGTGGATGCCCCCACTCTGTGTACTCTGATGAGGGCAACACCAATGAAACGACAATCGTCAAAGAGTTTCCTGATCAGGGCGTTGACGGCTCTTATGATGTCTGCCTGAGTCTCGCCTTCTCGCTCCGGGAAGCCTAGGAATCTCAGGTTGCGGCGGCGCTCCCGGTTCTTTAATTTGTCCAACTTAAGAGTGCATTTCTACTCCCTTCTTTCTAATTCGGAGCAGCACATGTCTATCTGAGTCTTTAGGAGGTCTACTGAGGCTCTGTTTGCTTCCAAGGAGTGGACTCAGTCACCCATGGTGTCCACTTTTTTGTCCAGGGTATCCAGCCTTTTGCCGAGGTCTGCTCTGAAGCCTCAATTTCGTCCAGGAGGGCTGCCATGCCCTTACTCACTGATTGGGCATCAATCGCTTCCGACTGTGCGGAGGTGGACATGTCGGAAGACAGTGACGCAGGAGCCGGGGTGTGACGAAACATTTGTAGCAACTCAGCCCAGCTCATGAACAGATAACAGTGCAGGGGATTGATCCAGCTGATTTGGGGGCTCAGTCCAGGGAGGGGCCCCAAAGCCCGGCAGTGATGGCAAGGGAGAAGTGGAAAGGGTCTCTGGGGAGGCCCCTTAACAATCCAGGTAAGGAGCGAGTTGTAAGGTGCTTGCAAGACTCTCAGATAGGGCCCTGTGTAATGGTGACCAGTGCGGGACCTAGTAGTCTTCTCTCCCACCCAGAGGAACGGCACATAGAGTCCTCCCAGTTCCCTGGCTACGGTAGTTGTTGGCTTGAGTAGGGTCGATAGTGGAAGTTCAATCAAAAGTACACAGCAAGGCCTCCAGGTACCTCCACCTCAGCCCAGGTAGGGGCCGCAGCAGCTACACTTGGGGAGGCTGCGGTGGCCGAGGTGGGGTGCTCGTTAGTGGGTGGGGTGGGATCAGGGGAGACCCCCAGCCCCACAACGCAGGTCCACAAAAATCATATGCGGGGGAGCAGTCGGAAGCAGGGTCATTATTGTTCCCTAAGGTCCGGTACTGTTCTTGTGGCTACTGGGCTAGTTGAGTGCAGCAACGGGGACATACATGGGGAACACCCACCCCCTCCACCGTGAGGTGCCCCAGGTCAGTGGAAGCACAGCTCGACCACCCCTGGTTCCCAAAGAAGGCAAGCCCCACCCGCCCCCTCCTCCCAAGGCTGTTGCAGAGGTAGGGCACGTGATAGGAGTTCTGTGACTGTGGGTCCAGAGGGAGGCTGGAGAGAGCAGTTGCTGGGAATAGTGAGATATAGAAGCAGAAACTTCATAGGCGCCCAAGGGGGTCAAGCGCTTCTGCCTCCCGGCTCTCTTGAGCTCAGATAGAATGATTGGTAGAGGGCAAACTCTGCTTCTTTATAGTCCCGTGGAAGCGATACCAGGCAGAGGCACTGCACCGAGGGCAAAAGCTGTTGAGTTGGGGGATCACATGCCCCCTCTCACCATCCAATGGTGGGTGTGTGGCCACAGGTCACCCCGAGCCTCTGAGAGCCAGGGGAGCTGGCTTTTAGAATCAACAGCTCCGCCCCTTCCACCCCCCGTTATCCGGGCCGAGGTGTTGAGGGACCCAGGCATGGAGCCCAAGGGCTGTGCGGGGTAGGGAGGGGCACCTGATTAGCCGCAGGCCTCCCGCTGAGTCGATGCAGCGCTTTCCAGTAGTGGGCTGCTCCACTGGGCCGACGGGAGGCGAGTCTGCGAGCGGTTGTCCCTTGTGGGGGGTTGTTTTCAGAGATAAGAGGAGACTGGGCTCTTTTTTGCTGCGGATGATGGATACTGGGAGAGTTACAATACCTCACGGAGGCGCACTGGAGAGGAGTGAATAGGTAGCTGGGCCTTTGCTGCGTGGGTCTCTGACAGGACCTGTGCAGGGTTATGCATTCAAGATTGAAAGTGGTTGCTGGTGGAAAGCAGATACTGACTTGCATCTTCGGTTCCAGTGGGGAACAAAGCTGTTATTAATCCTTTCTGCATTTACATTTACATTATAGCTGGCACCATCCGGGTGGTTGGGAGTGATGCCAAAGCCGCATAGTAAGAATTGTGCCAGGGCAAAACAGACCAAAATGGATTGGCATGCCCAGAAACAAGATCTGGGGTTGTCTTGCCCTGCACGACAAACATACCCACCTCCTAACTGCACAGGGAATGCCGAAAATATGGATGCTACTGCGGTTCTGCGTACCTCCATAGACGGATGAGGTGATGTCAGGAATCTCTCAGAGAGGGTTGGTATCTCGAAGACTCAAATTGCAGAGACAATGGAATCCTTGAATAGCAAAGTGGAATATGCAGAGGGGAGGGCTCGTAACAATAACATCAGACTGATTAGCCTTTCAGAAAGGGAGGAGGGCTCAGACCCTACTAACTATATAGAAAACCTCCTCTTGCAGAAAATAGGCTAATGTAAGATCTCACAGGTATTTACAATTGAAGTGCACACAGTCCATTTCCGGGGTCCACTACCAGGCGGATCTCAGCCACAGAGTTGAATTTTAAAGATAAGGAAGACATTTTACGATTCTCCGGGGGAGGGACGGACAAATATGCAGAGCCTTAGCGGATGTGGCTATCTTCCTGGATTATACTGTTCTGGTGCAGAAGAAGCAGCCAATATTTGCATCAACAACAATTTAAACACATGCTGATATACCCGACAAAGTTTAAAATTATGCATTTGATAATCTTGAGTATGCTCATAGCTGGATGAACGGTAATACGACGCCGACACTTCAGGGCAAGTATGTGTCTATGCTTAAGCACTCACCCTGAAATAACAAGTGGTTTCCTTTTTGTTGCAGGACCCTGGGTTTTAGGTGGTTACATATGCTGCTTCACGATGTGGAAAGATGGTTTTGGACCTGGGTGGGACTGTGTCTAATTATACATGATGTGGAACTTTCTCTTGGAATTCCTTATGTCCTCACAATGTATGCATTCTTTACAACTGTTCTTTTCCTTTATTCTGTATATTGGTGAGGACCCCCCAGATGTGTGTAAAGAACTGTAGAAGTGTGTTGTGTCAATGCATTCCAGTTCTGCAGCGAGTTACACGTTTGAGGCTCGCAGAAGGAACAAGTTACTTACCTGTAGCTGTTGTTCTCCAGCCTGGGTCTGGCATGGATTCACATGCTCATGAATATTCCCCGTCGTCAGGCTGGTAGTCCTCGGTAAAGAAAAAAATCAGTATCAGTTTCGTTTCTGATCTGTCTTTCTTAGTAGTAACCAATCACTGGTCTCTGGGTCATACTGCCTCCAGCCAATGACTGCCCTCTGCCTAAGCCCCTCCCCCGGCAGCCATCCTCAGATTTGGTAGCACGTAAAGTGGTAGTATGACCAAGTGAAGAGCCGCAGAGGGGATGGAGGGATGGTTCACATGTGAATCCATGCCATACCCATGCTGGAGAACAACAGTTACAGGTAAGTAAATTGTTCCTTCTCCAGCATGGGGTCTGGAATGGATTCACATGCTCATGAATATAAGAATACATAGTACACACATGCACAACCATAGGAGGTGGCAAAAGGCTCAACATTAAACATTACATAAACTCAACATTAAGCAACTCTTACCTCCTCATCAGGCAAACAGGTTCTGCAGCACTGCTTGGCCGACTCTGGACTCCTCCCTGGAATCCCGGTCGACGCATTAGAATCTCGTGAAGGTGTGCGTGGACCTCCACGTAGCAGCCCTGCAGATGTCCAGCAGGGGCACACCAGACAAGAACGCCGTAGTAGCAGCGATCGCTCTGGTGGAATGGCCTCTCGGACGGCCGGGCAACGGTCGGTTGGCCAACCGATGACAGTGCATGATGCAGCCGGAGAGCCATCTGGAAATGGAATCCTTCGAGAGAGCCTTTCCTTGGTTCACAGGTCCAAAGTTCACTAACAGCAGTGATGTTGTCCGAAAACTTTGTTCGGTCCACGTAGAACTTAAGCGCTCTAGCTACATCCAGCGAGTCTAAAGTCCTCTCGGCCGGCGACGAAGGCGATGGAAAGAAAACTGGCAACACCAAGGACTCGTTAAGATAGAAGTCCGACAGCACCTTGGGCATGAAAGAGGGGTGAGTCCTCAGCACCACCCTCGTATTGTGAAAAGTCAAGTATGGAGGCTTGCAGGATAGGGCCTGAATCTCTCCCACGCGTCGTGCGGAGGTGATGGCCACAAGGAACGCTGTCTTCCACGACAGGAACTTCAACTGAGCCGAATGCAAAGGCTCGAATGGCGGCCCAATGAGCCTGGTCAGCACCACGTTGAGCTACCACGCCGGGGCTGGACCCTTCACCGGCGGGAACGATCTGAACAGTCCCTTCTAAATTCCTTCACCAGTCGATGAGACTACAGGGACAGCCGTCCTGCAGTTCTGGTGTATCGGGAGATCGCTGCCAGATGTATCTTGATGGAAGCGTGAGCTAGTCCAGCTTTGGTCAGCGACAGTAGGTATGGTAGCACTTGAGGTGCCGTAATCCGTAGAGGGTTGATCTTCTGTGCACGGCACCAGACAGAGAACCTCTTCCATTTATGTCCATAGCACTTGAGAGTTGAGGACGCCCTGGCCTTTGCAAGAACTTCTCTGCAGTCACCCGGATATCGTACCCTCCAAACTCTAGTGCTACAGGAGCCAGGCCTGCAAGTTCAGCGACTCCGGGTCGGGATGAAGAATGGCACCTCCCTCTCTGGAGAGAAGATCTGCGTCCGTTGGCAGCTTGACTGGTGGGGACACAGAGGTCCAGAAGGTCCGGGAACCAGATCTGTCTCGGCCACGCCGGTGCAACGAGGATCATCCTGCACTGGGACCTCTTGAGCTTGCTGATGAGTCGAAGCAGCAGCGGCACCGGAGGAAATGCATACAGGAACAGGCCGTCCCAGGGTAACGAGAAAGCATCGCCCATGCTCCTTGGCTGAGGAAACCTGCTGGCAAACCTCTGTCACTTGGAGTTTGTCGCCGTCGTGAACAGGTCGATCTGGGGTTTGCCCCATCGTTTGAAGAGCCGATCCACTTGATCCTGGCGTAGATCCCACTCGTGGCACGAGCGCAGCTCCCTGCTGAGTGAGTCGGCGATGGTGTTTTTTATTCCTGCCAGATGGAAGGGAACCAGAAACATCCCCTGGGCGACGGTACAGTGCCACAGATCCTGGGCCTCCTTGGATAGGGCTGGGGATCTGGTGCCTCCCTGCTTCCGGATGTAGAACATCGTGGTGGTGTTGTCGGTGAAGATCCTCACGACCTTGCCCTTGAGGGACGGGAGGAACGACTTGAGCGCCCATAACACGACGCGGAGCTCCAAGATGTTGATGTGGAGGGCCCACTCCTCCAGGACCCAAAGGCCTCTTGCGTGGAGATCTCCGGTGCGCACCCCATCCCTCCAGGGAGGCATCCGTCATCACCATCTCCTGATGTGCCCGGGGTCTGGAAGTCTGTGCCCGCCATGAGGTGGGCACAGGTTCCCCACCACTGAATCGCCCGACGGAAAGTCTCGCTGAGCGGGATCTTTTCTGCGAAGCTGCCTGCCGCTTGCATCCAGCGGGCGTCGAGGAACTCCTGTAGAGGACGCATCCGTAACCTGCACAGGCGCACTAGATAGATGCATGAGGACATCATTCCGAGGAGGGACTTGATGGATCTCACCCTGGCCACGTCCGTGGCTAGCAGGCGCTGCACCTTGCCTAAGATGGCCTTCATCCTTTCCTCCGACGGAGACGCCAATCGTTCCACTGTATCGAGCATCGCTCCCAGAAACACTGCCACCTGCGACGGAACCAAATGGGATTTCGGGTAGTTGATGGAGAAACCCGGCTTCATCAGTAAACGGACGGTCTTCGCAGTGTGCTCGACGGCGAGTTCTCTTGTCCTTGCACGGATGAGCCAGTCGTCCAGGTAGGGGTAGACTTGGATACCCTGCAGGCGCAGCCGCGCCGCCACTGGTGCTAGGCACTTGGTGAACACCGTGGGTGCCGACTTCAATCCGAATGGCAGAGCTCTGCCTTGGTAGTGCCGTCCTTGGACTACAAAACTGAGGAACTTTCGGTGTCCTTTTAGGATGGGGATGTGGAAGTAAGCATCCTCCAAGTCCAACGACGATAGGAATTCGCCCTTCTTCAGCTGTCCCAGCACGTGCTGGAGAGTGAACATCCTGAACTTCTGTGCCTTGATGTATTTGTTCAACCGACGTAGGTCCAGGACGGGCCGCCAACCGCCTGTTTTCTTTCTGACGAGGAAGTATCTTGAGTATACTCCGGAGCCCCGGAGCCTCTTGGGGACGAGCTCGATGTCACCTTTCTTGAGCATCGCCTTTACCTCCAACAGCAGTTGAGGGATGTGATTTTCCTTCCTGGCCACGGGAGGAATGCGGGGACAGTTCTTTTGGAATTCGAGAGTGTGCCCGTGGGCCAGGGCATCCAGCACCCAATGGTCGGTGGAGAAGGACTCCCACATGCTGACGAACTTCGCCAGCCGGCCTCTCACCGGGGTGCTTTGGTGGGGGCCCCGACGCTATGGCCGGTTCAATCTTGCTTGGAGGCGGCCTTGCCTCCTTGGCGACGAAGCCGAGATCCTCCTTGCTTGCCGCGACCTCTGTAAGCCTCCTGGGACGAGGAGCAGGCCGCCTGGCGATACATAGAGGAACCACCGCCTGATCCCTTCTTGGAGGCCCCCTGTCTGCCTACGGTGCTCCGAAAGGACTCCCAGGGCTCGGGCCGTCTCTGTGTCAGCCCCGATGGCCTGCAGCGACTCATCCACTGTTTTCCCTAACAGGTTGTTGCCGTCGAACGGCATGTCCAAAACCCTGGTCTGCACGCCCTGACGGAAGTCTGTCGCCTTGAGTCAGCCTCGTCGTCGAAGGCAAACACTGTTGCCTAACTGGCAATACCCGGTGTCGGCAATGTCCGTTGCCACCGTTATGGCGTGATCCGACGCCACCTCACCTTCCTGCAGAATCTCCAGGGCCTCCACCCTCTTGTCCTCTGGTAGGAAGTCAAGTAGGGGGGCCATTTTATACCATAGCTCCCCGTCATAACGGGCCACAATCGCTAAGGCGTTGGCCGCCTTAATTGTCGTCGCTGCCAACGAGATGATCCGTCACCCCATGGCGTCCAATTTCTTACCCTCGCTGCCTTCTTCTTGGCCGCCGCTGAGCCGACCAAATCCGGCATAGGTTGAGCCCTGAGGCACAAAGGGGCGGCGTCGGGGACCCGGTACTTCTTCTCGTACCTGTCCCTCTTGTCATGCACAACAGACCAGTCTCGCCACGATGCACCTCTTTGATTGATACCCCAGCACACACTGTTACTCGCCCCGGGTTGCCATCCACCTCCCGAGACATATTCTCACTTAGGGTGCGAGGGAGTCGCCGTCACCAGCGAGTGCGGGTCGTGCGTAGAGGCTGGCCCGGTTTGTTGCCTCGTTTCCATTGGCAACTCCCATGGAGACTGCGCTCGGGATGGAACACCCGATCGCGGTTACTTCCTGGTTCCGCAACGGCTTCCCGATCACGTGTCCAGAGTACCGCTCACGTGATCAGGAGTCGACACACATAAAAACCGGGAAGTTCGAGTTTCTCACCGCTTCACAGCTGTTTCACGACTCTGTTCGGCGCTTGCAGATATCACGTTACTTGGTTACTTTGGATTTGGACTTTGGCTTATGAATCACGGACTGACCTGCTTACTCCTCGATCTTGTCGCTCGGAACTGCACGGATCTCGGTACTCTGGACACTTTGCTTTGCTTAACGGATTGTTTACGGATCGCCCCTGTTTTGACTCTACGATCTTCGGCCATTGGCTCTACGTGTTTTGGTTTCACTTGCCTTTCAAGTCACGGCAGAAACACAGGTACAGTCGGTACCTACCATCTGGGATACGACTGTCCGGATCTACGGCACTCCCTCGCACCAGACCCAAGTTACCCCAGTATCATCCCTGCTGGGTTTAGGTAAGAGATTATTGCACACTTCTTCATACCAAAGTACTGTGTTTGCCTGTGCTAATCTTAACTTCCTTTTAACAGCCTCTGGGGTCCTTGGCGTCATCAGATCCGGCGAACCATCAAACCACCTGTGGCCTCAAAGCTCGCACAGGGGATATCTTTACTCTTCCCTGTGGGTGATTTGTGGACAGAGGCCCATTACTCTTCACTACGCGGCAAGTCACGACACCTCTTGGCAGGCGTCGTGGACGGGTTCTTCAGGATCGCAAGTCCTTCGTCCCAGATATCGTTGAGTAACGGTACCGCGAGGACCGTCTTTCTCTTGGCCTCTCGCCGTTGATCGAGGAAACCCTCCTTCTGTTCCTTGGGGCAGAGCGGAAAGAGCTCGGATGCCCTGGTGATCATGGCGTGAAAGGAGCCAATTTCATCGGGCGGGGAAGCCAGAGGAAATGGTGATGGAAGGTCCGTCCCGTCGTCACAACCGTCGTCTTATCCGTCGCTGTGTCATCTCTGGGGTCTGGTGAGGGGGGGATGAGGGCTCCACGGGTTGTGGGGGCATGAAGGGCGGGGAGGGGTGAACTCTCCTCCGCTTGTTCGGAGGACTTCCCGACGGGCCCGGTTTTGGATCGTCCACCGGGGTTCGTGGTAATCTTGTCCTTATCTCCGTGCATAAGGTTTAGATTGCCATCAGAATGGCAGCCGAGTTGTCCTGAGGTTCGGGCAATGGCTGCAACGGGAGGGATGGCTGCTCCTCCACTGGGGCCTCATCCGCGTCACTGTCGCTTTCTTCGACCACCTCTTTGGGATCCCTCCCGTGGGATCGTACCTTCTCGAACCTCTCGTTGAGGTTCTTCACGGTTTCCACCAGCTCCTCCTCAGAGGCTGAATCCGTGTCCGTGATGGCCACCGCCCCCCCCTCTTTTTCCACCGGGGTCTTCACAGGGGTCTTGTCGATGGGCTGGAAAGAGGATTCCCTCCGCGGTGGCAGGGAAACTCTGGGCCCCGAGATCGCCTCCACTGGTGTAGCCTCCCCAGGCTTTGCCAGGGCTGCCGCGACTCCCTCGATAGAGGCCTTAGCCGGGTGAATCAAGGCCTTTGCCACCTTTGGCGCGCTGGAGGCCTTCACCTTGGGGGGAGGGTCACCGCCTCGCTCCCCTCGGCTGAATCCTTCGAGATCAACTGGGGCTTCTGCAGATGCTTACCCGGGTTCTCGGATTTCCTCTTCCCCGAACCAGAGCGTTGGCTCGTGGTCAATGGTGGAAGGCGCGCCCTGCCCAGCAGCCGAAGAGCCTGGCCGTTCGGTGCTCCCGGTGCCCGCGGACTCGCGGTGCTTAGGCTTCTATTGGGCCCCCCGTCACCGGGGCGCCCTCACAGGACTTAGAAGAACGCTCTGACCTTTTCTTCTCCTCACCTGCTGGGCCCTTCTCCAGCCAGCTGGCGAGGTGGGAACGACGATCCCTCATGGTCCATTCCCATAGGTTCTTGCAGAATGCACAGTCCTTCTCCATGTGCGTATTGTCCTGATGAAGGCTCGAGAGACATCTCGAATGCTCGTCCTCCTTGAAAACATTCTGTAACCCGCATCCAGGGCAGTTCCTGAACAGCTTGGATCCGGGCGTCGAGCTTCCCTTGTCCTGGGCCATGTCCATGGTAGGCCTCAGATCTTCTGGAATCCTCCAAGAAGCGTAACTCGATGAAAACTTCACCCTTGAGGGGCGTAGAAAATTCTGAAATGGGTCCCCGTTGATCGGAAGTAGAACGTTGGAGCTTGAGGCTCGATTTAACCGAAACATGAGAAAATCTCTTTGAAAAAAGTGCGAAAACGCAGTAAAAGCTCGAGAGCTATAGCACAAGGACTCCCAACACTTGAATGTGCGGTAAAAATCTGAGGCTGGCTGCCGGGGGAGAGGCTTAGGGAGAGGGCAGTCATTGGCTGGGGGCTGTATGACCCAGAGACCAGTGATTGGTTACTACTAAGAAAGACCGATGAGAAACAAAACTGATACCCGATTTTTTCTTTACCGAGGATTCCCAGCTTGCGACGGGGAATATTCATGAGCATGTGAATCCATGGCAGACCCCATGCTGGAGAACTGGAATGCGACGTTTGAGTGTTCATTACGGTTGGCGTAGTGAGCGGAGGTGGGCCCGCTTTAATAAAACTTACCCTGAAATATTTATGGCTTGGTTTCCTTTCAATGTGTTTATTATGTTTCTAGGTGTAGCCTGGCAAGGGATATCTACTTCAACTAATGTTTTCGGTGAGAAAGGTTAGGTGTGATTGCTGGACTGGCACTAAAACTATTGAGCTTGGTTATTGGTGTTACAGTTTGGTGGTGTTACTTTTTTTTTTGCTTGCCCTTGTACTGTACTCATTATTTGGGACTGTTGATTGTGTTTTCCTATGATCCTGATTGGGAGTGGCTGGGGTGTATATGGGACTGGGATTGTTGTCGATTTTACTGGCAGACATAGTGCTGGTGGTGGCAGACTATTTGTTGACTTGCCAGACTATGGTTCCTCTGAGCGTTTTGGTGGGTGGGTGGCAGGGCAAAGGGGAATGGCAGGATTAATGTGCGCACCATTGCATGGCAACTAAATTGAATGTTGTATCTAGGAACGTGTGGGGACTAAATGGATATATTAAGCGGAACAGAGTAGAGACAGATTCATGCAGAAAGCGGTTAACGATTGCCCTCCTACAGGAGACATCTCTCGGATTCCAGATAAGTGGACCTCATCGGCAGATGGGGTGATGTTGGGTATGCTAATATATGCTAGGGGGGGTTGGTTTGGATGGCCGTTTTAGTGGCATTAAGGCTGTTGGGGACCTATACTGATCAAGAAGGCAGGATGATAGTGGTTCATGGTTATGTAGAACATAGGCAAGTATGTATAATCAATACCTATGGTCCAAATCATGTTGCCTTAAGTTTTTTCCATTCCTTATATGCAATTATGGCTCAGTTTAGGGATGCTGTGTGGATTTGAGGAGGGGACTTTAAGTGCATGTTGGACCCAGGATTAGATCGATCAGACAAACACCTATGACTTTCTCTGCCACCGCAGGCCCTTTGTAGTGTATTGACTGACTTGGACCTCATGGATGTTTGGAGGAAGAATAATTTGGAGCATATAGTGTATGCGTGTTATGCAGCACCACATGCAGTCTTCACATGCATAGACTATTTGTTTACTGGGGTAGAGCATGCATAATATAGGTAGATTATCGGACCATGCACCGTTGCTTACCACCTGGCTAATATCTGCTGGCCCGTGCCCCTATTCCTACTTGGAAGTTAAGGGCGGAAGCATTGACAGATGTACCATTTAAGGACCACATGGCAGATACCACTGATGAATTCTTTGAGTTGAATTTGGGAAGTATGAATAGTTGTGCTACGGGAATTAACAAATGTGTTGGTTCACTTTAGTTTGTCAGGTCTTTTTGACCCAATTATAGGTGTACCTTTTAACCTTCTTCCCTTCTGACCTACTTACCTGAACATGAGGAGCAGGGGTTGCGGGGGTGCCCCCTGCTTCTCATGTTCAGGTAAGTATGTGAAAAGAGCGTTGTGGGGTGTCCCCGGCATCCTTAACAATGGGGCGTTGGGGGAGGGGGGGAGACAAAAAATGCTCCAGCCCCCATTATCAATGAATGGTCAAAACAGCCCGAGATATTTTAATGCAGGCAGTCCGCCCGCGAACAAAACATTTCCGGGCAGATCGTATACATCCGTGCTACGCTAAGGAAATCCTTTAAAGTTGTGAATCTGCATTTTTTTATGGTTAGCATAAGCTAATCCATTAATTTAAACTCTGTTTAGCAATATGGTTTGTTCTGCGCATACCTCGGATCAACATTTGCTGAGCTCCATGCAGAAAGATAGAATATAATTATACTTGTTATTATGTATAGCGTAAATTCTAGTTTCTAAGCGCTTAATGTGTTAGTGTGCCAAATGCGAAAATGCTGAACGCATCTGAACAGTGAAGAGATGTTATTAGAAGAGTGCTTTTGGCAGACACTGTTGGCAGACTGTCAGCTATTCTCAAGCAGAAAATATAGCCTTGACTGCGGGAGAAAGAGAAAGCATGACAAATGTTATCGTTTTCGGCAGAATTAGGATGTCTTGTACGCAAGACAAGAATGTTCGCACAATATGCCTTGCTTTCTGGGAATATTTCAGAACATATTCATTATGTTCCAGCACAGTACATGCTATGATGAAATGTATGCACGTAACTAGAAGCAATGATGTTTTCTCTGAAATGCTACTACGCATGTAATGTATGTACGTCACTGTCACTATGTATAAACATTGGATTTTTCGAATCCAGTTTTCATTTGATGGGAGATAGTGTTCCTTCTTTTTGATATTAGGTGAGCTTGCTCCAAGTTGTTGGTTTAAAAAATATATGCATATATTTTGCCAGGCTAGAATCATTTTTTTAAAGATGCCTGATGTTAGAAAAATGCACAGGTGTTGTGCAGAATTTTGTCATAAGAGAAAAACCACTTGGTTAGAACATGAAATAATAATGACCTCCTACCTCAGTGAACTAAGAACGATAAGGGGGAGATTGAGGAGTTTGTTGGACAATTGGGATGTGGTCCCAAAGTCAGTACACCAGTCAGTTCAAAAGAATAAGGAGATATGTGTCACCCAGGAACAGAAGTTACCTGGGGCACCCTCATTTGCGATAGATACCAGATCACAAAAATGCTCCATTGATGGCTCATTGGTTCCAGATATTACCCTGTCAGGGAAACAGAAAGTTTCTGTAGGGTTTGCAGGTACAACAGTAATATGCCCGGTGTCTCAGCCAGTACCCATTACTGTTGGTCCCTTTACAGATAAATGCCACTTCTTGCTAACATCCAATTGTGGAGAGAATCTATTGGGATTAAATATGTTGAAAAAATTGTACACAATGATTCATTGCAGCACTGATGGTCTATACTTAATGTCCGCTCAGAAAAATGTTTCCACATGGTATTTGGCATTGCCTTCGGATTTGGTCAGGAAAGGTGTACTTAAGGAAATATCTGAGCGCACTTGTAACAGCACCATTTTGCCAATTTTTAATATCGGTGACAACGTTTTGCCCTATCGTTTTGCAATTTATTTAAAGACAATTGACAGGTGTAACAATTGACAGGTATAAACAGGTGTGTAACAATTTCAAGTTGTCTCTGACAATGCCACCAAATTGACCACGATTCCTGCTCAGGGAACGTACTTTTCTGTGATTGATGCATTTACCTTTACTAAAATACCACAAGGATACTGGAAGTACTAGTATTTACAGTAGGGCTCTTAAGGAACAGGTAGATACGTTGCAGTTGCCACGATACTGCACATTGTTACTAGTTGCAGCAGACTCCTGTGAAGCATCCGAGTAGGGAACTATTAGTGTATTAAAGGATATTGAAAATACAGGTCACAAGGTTTCCTTGAAAAGGTACAAACATTGTCAACATGAGGTGTCCTACGTAGGGTACCTCTTGTGGAAGGAGGGTAGGAGCCTTGCACCAAAGAAACTACATGTTACATCACCACTGCCATGGGATGCTCACTTTCGTCACACTAAAAAAAGTTTTGTGTTGTGCTTCGGTCTTGGGGATTTCTAATTGTGTTAAAAGGTTTGTCGTGTTTGTTTATGTAAAAGATGGATGTGCTTTAGCAACACTAACCCAGGAACATGGTGGGAAAAAGAAATCATGGGGATAGTTTTCCTTCACATTGGATCCTGTTGTATATGAGCTACCTAATGTCCGAGAGCAGTAGCTACAGCCGCTGCATCATGAAAACAAAGTGAAGGCATGGTTTTGAGTCACTCCTTAACCATGGTGCCTATCTCAGTTGATGTGTTAGTTACAGGCACGACATGTGACATCAGCTCGAATTAGTAACTTACTCTTTTCACAGTACACGTTGGGATCACAAGATGTAACATATTGAACACAGCTGAGTTACTACCTTTGCCTGAGCAAAATGATGGGAACGAGGACAACCATGATTGTGTGTACGCCACTGAACAAGAGAGCAAAGGAAGAAAAGATTTGTTTGACACACATTTGTCACTTCCTGAACCAGCACACAGTAAACTTGAATGGTCTGACACCCAGCTCCTAGCATTGCTGTCTCTGACACAGATTAGAACAGGTCTCACCTGGGACATGTTTATCATATGTACATTATACAAGCTGTTTCAAGGACGGCAAGAAGAGAAGAAATTGGATCTATGCTGCACATCTGAAATAAATACCTTTGCCTCTGCCCTATGACAACTGGGGAAAGGAGGGGGTATAGGACAGAGAAATACATACCAAATACGTACCCCGTTATGCCTTTCAGTGATAAAAAAAAGAAATACCGATCCTGATTTCGAGCAACCTGAGGGTCCTTTGAGATATGAATATAACTGAATTTTTCAAAGATCACTCTGTGTCCGGAGTGGCATGGTGCAATCTGTACCAAGGAAAGAATAGGGAAAACCATCTGAAGTAGGAAAGTGTTGCAGAAATGTGTGCAGCACCCACAAGAATCCAACGTGTGTTCCCTCTATACCCGCCCAAAGACGCCTGGAGGTAGAGGGGGCCAGGGGACTGAAGACTTGAATGAAGGAAGGACATGTGGTCAGGTGCCACCCATGGATGGGCTGCCTGTGAATACAATGCTTCACGGTTTTAGTTTCCATGCGATGTACATGTTCCAGAGATCTGGCGCACTTACCAGCCATCATGGTAAATTGCCAAAGGTTTACTTTCTCTCACCAAGATACTACTAATAGAGTTTCACTATGCTTTTTCCATCGTGTTACTGTCTCAGTATCACTATTCCCCAGTCTATGTTACTACATGAGCGTCTGTTAGGCAAGGTTTGCATGCAGTACCCTCTGGGACCACTACACACAACTAGGACTACAGGTGTAAGCAAAACCAACCTTTGGTATAAGTCTGTACCACACCGTTTTTGGTAGATAGCTGGGCAGCCAGGCTCATCTCAAGAGGGAATGTGAGCTTGTAATGAGGTTACACAGAGGTCTTACAAGTATTCAAATAGACACTTACACTCACGGTTTATTGGTAAAACACTTATGAATTTATTACACAGTCAGTTAGAAAACATTCACTAAAAGGAGGCAATCAATATCACACAAAAATATCCTACAATACTTCACACTAACCTGCTCTGAAACATTTTAACTACTTTGAAGGAGGCGCAAAATGGCATAAATTAATAAAACGAACAGTAGAATTACTTTTAAACAGTGCAAATAGTTTGAGTTCACCAGAGGAGTTGGTCCAATGCAATAGGTAGGCCAAAGTCAATGAGCTACAGCCTTGTATAGGTAAAAACGGTTCTGGTAGATAAACGGAAAAGTCTATGCAACAGTTCTCAGAAGTAGCTTTCAGAAGAAAGAGTTATAGGTCGGGTCACAAGCTGAATGGGCCTGCAAGTTGCCAAAGTTTCTCGCACTTTCGCATTGAGAGTTAAGTTCTCTCGGTCGGGTTTTCACAGTACCTTATTTTAAAGAAAAAGATGCAGCTGAAGACTTCTGTTCCTGGCAGTTTCTGCAGATCTTGCTGTTCCTGAGCCTCAATCGTGGGGACAAGAGGGGGGGTGTCGGGGGGACTCCTGCACGGCACGGGTTTTGGTTACAAAGCTGGCAAACTGGCAGTTCTTCGATTCCAGCAGCTGTCTTCAAGCACACAAACTGGTATCCTTCTCCCTGGCTATTCGGTTTCCTGCAACACTCTGAGGAAAATACAACCAGTTCCGAGAATGGTATCCAGGTGGCTTACGAGTAGATTGGTCCCATCAACTCAAAGGAAGAAGTCTTCCTTGGAGGGCTTCTCTGTCAAGATGAACTTGGCGATTCGGATCTGCAGCAGGCCTTCACCGGCCAAACCAATGGTCCAGGAGTTGCAGCAGCTGTCCTCTTCCAGGTCGTCTTCGGTTCTTTCATTCCAGTGGTCGACTCTGCCTTCCAAGCCAAGAGACTTGCCTTTTAAACAGTTTTCTCCCATTCATTCCAGCCTAGCTGCCACTCACTCAGCAGGGTGGCTGCCCTTACCAGACAGTCAGCCAGCCAATCACGCCAAAGTGCATTTGGGTTTCCTATGAGACTAAGCACAGGGAGTTTCGGGGACCTCCCTCACTTCCTGCCCACCCCAGACACTCAGGCGCCAGAGGCAGCTTCAATCTTGAAGCCCGCCAAAGGCATAGGAACAAAGGGACCAAACCTAGTTTGCCGCGCAGAGACAAACTCTAGAAGGACCTTTCCAAAATGAAATGGCAAAAAAAGACCAAGAGGAGGCTCAGACGCCATCTTGAAAAACATGGCTCCCGCGATTTAGCACTACTTGTGTTCGCGGTCGGGAAATGTCATGGTATTTCGTTGTAAAACCACTGCCCCAGCCATTTCGATAGGAAAGTGTAGCATTTGACTGCTACGTAGTTTCTAGACACAGGGGATACTAGGTAACCCCTCCAGCACTCTATTGTGAGATAGTGTGTGCTGGGTCTAGGAATTTTAAAAGACTAGTAAAGTCAATTTAACTTTACTTTCTCTGGGAAACAGTAGTTTATCCGTGAGAAGGTATTTAAACCTTGGGACGGCCTGAAAAGTTCTGAATGTTCTCAAATATTCTGAGAAAGCAAGGCATATTGGGCGAACATTCTTGTTTTACGTACAAGACAAGGGTGCATGAGGCAACATTATACGAACACAAGGAATTTGAGAACAAAGAACTTGTGTGTGTTTGAACTTTTGGGAAAGCCCAGAGAAGGGCCAGCTGCAGAGTGGTCAGGTGCCGCAGGAGTGCTCATTCAAAAGGACTCTTGCTGGCCCCTTTTTGTTTTGAGTTGAAACTGCAAGTACTAGAAGGCCCTAGGAAAGGGCGCCGTGAGGTGTCAGAGTGGTCCTACAAGGGTCACGTCAAATTCCTTGTACACTCGAAAGTCTCTGAACCATTGCCGAAAGAAAGCTAGGGGAAGGGAAACCGCACTTTCTGATTAACATTGTGAACCCGACGGAGGGATGCCAATGGAAAAGCAAAGGGAAGTAAATCCTGCATTGATATAAAAGCAAAGTTGGCTGTTAAATTAGCAAAAGAGAACCCGGATGAACGATGCCTGTGAATCGGAGTGAGGTATGATACATCTGAGAATGTTTTGTTAAGACAGAGTGAAAGACCGTAGTGAACCAATGGAGGGAGGCCTACGTATTGTAAGCTAGGTTAAGTATGAACCCAACAGAGGGATGCCAAAAGAAAGCTAGGGGAAGAGAAACCTCGCTATCTGATGAGATAAAGCAAAGCATGCACTTTGTTAAAGAAGGCCGTAGTCAACCCAACGGAGGAGGATCCAAACCCGGCGGAATGAGATCCTAGGGGCAAAGAGCAATCGCCCAAGGTGCAAGAGCACCGTGGGAACTTTTGTTTGTTGCTTTGATCCAGCAGGCCTTTTAAGGCAAGGAACTTTGTACAAAAGAGACTTGGCCCCTGAAGGTTCTGTTATCTTTGAATGGAATTGTAAGCCTTGTGCTGGAGAGGCCAGGGGTGTGCTGTACTCAGACGTTCCACTTTGTCCAGTGCTTAAAACGTGGGGGAGACCCAGCTATACCTTCCTGACTTATTTTCTTTTCTGGTGAACATTATCCCACACTCATTTGTAACTTCGTGGTTTTGGCAATATTTTATTTATTTTTTAGTATAGGCTTTTTTATTTGACAAGAAGCTACTAGGGCTGCCTTTTTATTATTTGATGGTTGTAGCTTTCTCCCATATTAGCTTTAGGTTTAGATTAGGCGTTTTTATCCTCCATGCATACAGTTTAATAAACTCCCTTGAACTGTGATCACTTGTGTCCGTCTTTACTGTTGCCAGCATGAGTTCCTTACAGTTGCAACAAGTGATCACCAAACGCGTACATGCAGATCAGACAGGTTTTGTGCCTGGTAGAAATACCTCGCTGAATTTGAAAAGGCTACATTATGTCATTGATACACTACGAGATGGATGGTTGCTATGTGGAGGTCTGGCTAGATGCTGTTAGGCATTTGATTTGTTATTTTGGAAGTGGATGTATCCTGTACTACGGCACTTTACTGGAGAGAGCTTTTCTACGCTGGGTTTGATCTTTAATTCACCCAAAGCAAGATTAGGAATGGGTAGGACCATTTCAGATGCCTGGAATTTAAAAAAGGGTACCAGGTAGGGCTGCCCCCTATGCTGTTTATCGTGATCTTGGAACTGTTGGCGGAGTATCTTAGGACAGAGTTTTCCATGGCGGGCATAGGGGTGGATGGCACAACACATTTGATCTCCTTATATGCAGACAGTATATTGTTGCATATCCAGAACCCAGACAGCAATTTAGAATATATTGTGAGGGGTCAGAAGTGCGAGAAAGACACATATGTAAAGTTTTCTCAAGGGTCGCCATTTATTAAATGAAAAGGGTGGGATGAACACCTAACATTCCCTATTCTAACAAAGAGGTGCCTACCTGGCAAACTAAAGCTAAAGAAAAGTGACCTAATGTCCACAAAGTCTTTGACCCTCACACTAATACATGCAATAAAATCAAACATGGAATACATGGCTTTCTTCTAGTTTAACAAAACAATTTGACAGTTCAAACTTAGTAAACCATCCTTGTGACCAGGGTTGGACTCCCTTTCCCTTGATGAATTCAGGAATATGCTGAGCAAAGTTCGGTCACCACAAATTTCAGTTTCAGGCAACACAAAAAAGTCTCATCCACGGTGTCCTTCCCCCACAGATAGCACAAATGCATTTTCCACAAATGTTTGCTCCAAGATCCAAAGCAATAGTTCCCTTCAGGAAAATGTTCAACAATAACTAGCATACTTCACAACTTTAAGTGAAGCACTTTTGTCAGAGTAGACCACAACTCCTGCAAGAGAAACCAAAGCACCAACATTTATTCTTGGTAATACCAAAGTTTGTCAAACAAATCAAAAGGTTAACAAGTTCTTTCCATCACAGATTTTCATCATAATATACTTTGCCATATCCTCCTTCTTTCCTGGTGCACTCGCCTGCCAGGACTAACCACTATGATCCCATCCCGGGTGTACTTACCAGTCAGGAAGAAAACCCCTATAACTACAATCAAACAAGAGGGCAACATTGATTCCAAGATTCTCCACACCAATATCTATTGTAAGGAGGGCTGAACAATTGCCTTTTCTTGCTATATTGTTCTTGATAATGTGTTCCAGGTTTCCCCAAACTGGAATTTCAATACAGAAGCATTGTTTTCAGACTGTCCTTCAACTACTTCTGGACAGCCTCTTGAATGCTGGCAATAGGGGTTACACACTTCCCCCAATTGATATCCCAAAAAGGGAGATCACCTCTGTATGGTTTCACAGTCTCTCGGCTGTTGGCAATGCTGGTTATAAGCTTTCCCCAATAGAGTTCTCTTGTGCAAGGATGTATGCCCTGGTTGTTTTAGGGTGGTGTACACACAGCCCTTGGCTGTTGGTAATGCTGGCCATAAGCTTCCCCCAAGCAATATCTCCCACACAGGGATGTAGGCACTTGTTGTCTTAGGGTGGTTGTTTTCTCACAGCCTCTTAGCTGTTGGTAATGCTAGTTATGTTTCCCGAATGGTAGTCCCCATAAGGGGGGGACTTACATTCTTGCCACTCTTGCTCAGCTTCTTTAATTACGCGCTGTTCAAAGTTATATGGTTTCTGCTTAGTTTAGTAAACTGTTCGGCATTCAAAATGTAGAGCATTGGGCCTGCATTACCATTGGGCAGACTCACCGGCTTCCTTTGGCGTCTCCCTTTTGCCTTCAGCTTTGGCAGCTGTCCTCTGGCATCCCATCCTCTCGGCCGTCAGCCTCCACGTACCACTGGTGAGCTGCGAGTCTCTCTCGGAGCTCCTCGGGCACCAACAGACCGAGTGTTGAATCAGGGGCACGTCTCCTTGTCAGCTGGGCTTCTGCTAACCATGCCGCTTTCTATTGCATGTTCTCTGCAAAGCCGTTATCCTGTACACTTTGCAAAGGCTTCCCCTGCCATTACTGTAACAGTGGCTGCTTCTGCTCCTCGGTCAGCTTCTCCAATAGCAACGTCTTCCGCACTGCCTTCTTCTCGCAGCAGAGTTACATTTTGGAATTAAAAAGTCTTGCTGAGAGGCCACCAGGGGGTGCACAGGCTATGGCAGCCTGAGTGCTGAGCTCCCGTCAAAGCTGGGCTGGTGCGAGGGAAGTGTAGACGACTGAGGTGGTGAACAGCCAAGGCGAAAGAGCGGTGTCTGCAGACCCCCGGGAGACGGAATACACGACCCGTCGCCTTGAGAGGGGAGCCGTGTGTGAGCAGAGCGGCCTCGAGAGACGTGGAGCGCCATGGAACACCGGGGCCACATGTGCCGGCTGGAGAAATACTTTTTTTCCACAGCCCCTCCCGAACGGACGCCGGAGGAGCAGTGGGGAATCCGGCTACGGAGGCCCGCAGCGTGAGAGGATGCCATCAGTGCGCGGTGGGAGCCCCTCGCCCCGCGGAAGAAATTTGCGCCAGAGGCCCGGGCCCATCGGTGGCGAGGTCTCCCGGCCACAGGTCCTGGACACGTAACTAAGCGGGACGGGTGCCGGAGCCCCAACTCGCTGCCTCTTTTGGCAGGCCCCCTGGGCAGAGACATAGAGGGCCTGAGCTTGCTGGCCTTCTCGGGTGGCCCGCATCTGAGAGGGCAGGGGGGTTTGATCACCATTCCCCATAACATCGGAGGACGCTTGGGGCCCGCAGTGCTTTAGCCCAGCCCAGGAGAATCTACAGCGCGGCTCCCTGGCCGCCGGGGCCGCGGCCCGCCCCCTCCCCGGGGCACTTGGCAAGGAGAAGGTGCCGCAATCGACACGGGACACAAAGTGAAAGGGCGGGGGCCTGGGGTCCAGACACCGTGTAGGTGGTGGCTCCTGGGCCCGTGCCGTGTGCCCGCCTACCAGGTGAACTGGGGGGCATTGTCAACTGGATGGACAAAGCCCAGGAAGCAGGACTGCAGGACCCCCCCCTAAGAGACCACCCCGTGGCTCTGCTCACGTGGAACCGCATCCCCTCTCCCTGGGAGTGCGGGGAGGGCCTGGAAGGACTCGAGGAGAACGGTCGGGGTGTGTGGCCCCCGCCTGGGATTGGTGGGGCAAGTGCCCACCCAGGGTCGTTCCTTTTGAGCCAAACAAGTTTAAAAGGGAAGGGGTGAAAACCCCAGCGACGGAGCCTACGGAGGGCGCAGGGGGCAGCCAGATGAGCTGGCATAAAACCCTACAGGTATACCGATACCAGGAGGCAAGGTGCGAAAACAGCAGCGCGGGACTCCGACTGGGCCATCCCAACCAGTCGGAGTCCCTGTCCCTGTTCACCAAAGCAATGGAAAAGGGTTTCGCCTCGGTCTTGCAGGAAATCAGAGACATGCGTTCGGACATCGCCCAAAAATTGGAGAAAATGGACCAAAGGGTGGACAATGTTGAGGACAGACTGTTACAGCTAGAAACCAACCAATCGTCTTCTGCAATCCAAGAGATGCAAATGGACTTGAGACTAGCGGCCTTGGAGAAGAGGGATGAGGAAAGGGCTAGGCAAATGGACAATTTTGAAAATAGGGAATGGAGGAACAACCTCAGATTCTTTGGGGTTCCGGAGATGGACGGAGAAATGGAGAGAGACCTGGCCAGGGTGGTGAGAGAAATCAATGCCCTCCTTTTCGCGGATGAGATGACAGAACCAGAGTTTGATAGGGTGCACAGAGCAGGGGGCAGAGCGGGGGGGGCCCCCGTTCCATCTTGGTCCGGTTCCATTATTTCACGGAAAAGGCAAAGGTGTTAGAAGAGGCTAGGAAGGCTTGGGAGATCACATACAATAATGCTCAGGTGTCCATCTTCCAAGATCTCTCTTCAAACACACTGGCCAAACGCAGAATGTACCGCCCCCCAACGCAGCTGCTACGTATATGGGGACTTATGGGTGTGTGATTTGGGGGGGGGGCTCAAAGAGGAACAAATTCCGATAACAGCCTAGCAGAAGGCGTCAGGCTGGTGGTCGGCCAATTACCAGCAATGGTGGAACTACTTGGCTGGACGCTGAGGTGGGGGAGGGGAGTACAGGGAAAGTTGGGGTTGTTATATTTGAAATGGGGCTCAGGGGGCAGTTGGGGAAAAGTTTAAGGCCCACCTGGGGAGGGACAGGGGGTAATGGGGAACAGAGTATTAATCAAATGGAGCTGGGAGAGAACGGTGCTGTGCGGAGGCTGACCGAGAGAAAAGTAAACCTAGATAATGGCTGAAAACCTGTCTGCCCTGGGAGTGGGCTCCCTTAATGTGCAGGGTTTGAATACCCCAACCAAGAGGTCTTTGGTTTGTAGGGAATTTAGAAGGGCCAAACTTGACCTGCTCTTTCTTCAAGACACACACTGGGCGCGGGGGAAGGGGCCAAAAATGCAGGGGTGGGGGGAAATCGGAGAGGTGTTCAGTGCATCTCACAAGACCAAAGAAAGGGTAGTGGCCATATTGTTGGCAAGGGACGTTGGTTTTGAAAAGGAGGACATGTTGAAGGACCCGGAGGGCCGATACCTGTTGGTGAAGGGCTCACTGCGGGGCTCCCCTATGACCCTTTTGGTGGTGTATAGCCGAACGAGGGCCAGGCGCAATTCTGGGAAGAAGTGAGGGACAGGTTGAAACTCTTTGGTCATGGTATGATGGTGGTGGGGGGGGGGGGGGGGGGAATTTCAATATGGTCTTGGACCCGGCCACTGAAAGGAAACGCACGGGGCCCCAGTTCACTAGGGTCGCGGACGAAACCATGGCACAAACTTTCCAGAAGTTCAACGAGGAACTGGGCCTGGTAGACAAAATTCTGAGTCCCAGGACCGGAATCCCCTCATTCACATACTACTCTGCAATCCATGCATCGTACTCCCGAATAGACTACATCCTAGTCGATGAGCCCCTACGTCCATATGTCACTGGCCACAGGGCCGATCCAGTCCCCTGGTCCGACCATGACCTGGTCCGTGTCACTATAGCGGGGGTTGGCGGGGTGACCGCAGAGGGCGCTGGAAATGTAACGACTCCTTGTTGAAAGAGGAAGTCCTGGCGCAGGAGGTGTTAGACGCAATAACAGAATATTTTGAACTAAATGATACTGGTGAGGTAGGCACACACATTGTGGGACGCCTTCAAGTCGACCGTGTGAGGAGTCCTCATTAAGATGGGAGCCCAGAGAAAAAGGGA
The DNA here is from genome assembly GCF_040938575.1 of Ambystoma mexicanum. Taxonomy (NCBI): domain Eukaryota; kingdom Metazoa; phylum Chordata; class Amphibia; order Caudata; family Ambystomatidae; genus Ambystoma; species Ambystoma mexicanum. The sequence continues at coordinate 162,309,969 of NC_090935.1, read as the reverse complement.
GAGGGAAGCCCAGGAGAAGTCTTTGAGAGAAAAAATAACTCCAGCCGGGAGGTCCCCCAGAGGAGCCCCTAGAAAGAGAGCAGATGGCCTACAAACTCCAGTTGAAAGACCTCCTGTTACACAAGAATGAGAGGAGTCTGCAACTGGTGAAATAAAAAAACTCTGATAAGGGGGATAGAGCGGATAGGATTCTGAAGGTCTTTATGCCACATTTCAAACTGTATTATCTTGCTGGACAGGTTCAGTTTGTCTCTTGGTGGCTCTTGGATGATACCACTTTCGACACAGCCTTAAACACAGTCAGCCATACATCCATCCATTTTTGTTGAAGGAGATACTGTTGGTGGATCCCTGGAAGATACCCGGTTGCCCTAATTTACTTCAATTGGGGAGGAAATAATTACTTAGCGGTTTGAGATTATTTGGTATATGTGAGCCTTAATCCCCTAAATATCCACCTGGCTTCCACCTTTTATCGAGATGCAGGAGATGTGTTGGTTATGAGAAAGTGTTTGGAGAACAACAGGGTTGCCGTGTTGTAATATGTTCCGTGAAGGGACATTAGCAGAAAACCCAATGGGTCCATACGTGTCAATTCTTGCACACACTAGACTCATATGAGATACAACATCTCGAAGGCAGTGTATACAGCACAAACCAGAGTTGGATGCATTACGACTTGAACGAGGGAGGGCATAGCGTATCTAGGACGTACGAGAGATTGCTCTTGTGCCTACACCGGGAGGATTTTGGGGTGGAAGCTCTGTGGGAGGAAAACTTTGGTAGGCACATAGAAGAAGCAGAATGGGGCAATGTGCTTTTATATACCCGGAAAGTATCTAGAAATGCATGGCACAGACATATCCAACTGTTTATCCCTCACAGGACGTACATGACTGCATATAGGATTGCTGGATTCTCACGGTGAAGTTTTGGTCCTGCCTGGTGGTGTCGGAATTCTGGTCCACTATCTGGGTGAGAATTGAAGCTGTAGGATTACTCTATTTTCTTTGCCGCCTGAAGAGCACGTTTACTTGGTATTTACACTCGCCCAAAGTCTATTAAGCATGCGACTAAACTTCTTGATCTAGTTTGTATTAAGGCAAAACGTAGGATTGCCATGGCATGGAAAGCTACTGTAACGCTCACCTGAATCCCTCGGAGGCCACAGGTCTGGGGGTTCTCGGAGTCTTCTAGGGTCACGCACAGGCCTCGAATGCCACCCTGGAAAGGCCCTTTCCTCACTGAGATCTTGATCTGAAGGGTGAGGTGTCTGCAATTATGAGAGCAAGGGGTTAATATGGATATATAAGCCTGACTGGGTAAGCTGCCTCCCCTTCCTGGTACTCCCAAGTAGTTCGTAGGCTAAATGCGCTCACCTTATGTAGGTGAAAGCGGAGCTCTCCATCCTGCGTCTGTGCAGGGGCGCCGAAGCCAGTTACTTCACTGGTTAATTGTCCAGCCTCTTGGTTGCAGAGGATGAAGATTTGGAGCTAGGCCGTTGTTAGCAGCACAAACGGCGGTTGCTTGAATATGGAGGTCCGGAGAGCGATGGAATGGCGAAGGTATTGCAGTCAAGTAAGTAGAAAATGTCAATTCGAAGTTAAAAGCACTTCTTAATGTCTCTTTTCCTTTTTCAGGTCGCAGAAGCAGCTGGGTAGAAAAATGGATGTCGAGGAATGTACCGAGGAGTGAGAAAGATGAGCGCTGCCCAAAACACGTGCGTATAGATGGAGTTTTGTATTTCTTAATGATGTCCTTTTGTTTTGCAGATGCGATTAGCAGCGTCAGCGGAGGCGAGAAGAATGCAGCGCAGGTAAGGAAAGTTTCACGGAGGTTTACTAACCAATGTCTTTGCTTCCACAGGGTGCCGGAAAAATGGAAAGCTGCAGCCCGTGGCTTGAGATGCACCGATGGACTGGGTAAGTGCTGCGCTGATTTTTATCTCGTGCTAACCTGGTGTTCTTTTCCCTTTTCAGATGCTGCTGAAGACGAAGATGGTATTTCGGAAGGTAAGATTGCGGATTTCTCTTCCCCAGATGTAGAAGTTGAAGATTCTCTGGAGCTGACACGGTGAGCGTCCTGCTGCTATTGCAGAATAACGCGAAGCACGTTGCTCTGATCGGGCGTGGTTTAAATAGCTTACTGGAGTGCTTAGGTGTCTCCTTCCACAGCAGCCTCGCCCAGATAAGAAGTCCCAGCTTCCAGAATAGTTCCAGTATCCAGTCCCAGGGAGTGGTGCTAGCCACACCCAGAAGGTAAAGTAGTTCCAGCCATGGATGGATGAGGATTTCATCCTGCAGGTGAGTGAGCAGCATGGTCTGCAGCAGGTAGGTCCACCCAAGCACCATTCCTTACATCATGAGCCCGGCACGTCCTGTGCCGGGACTGGGTCCCCTTATGAGCCTGGCGCCACTGGCGCCAAGACAAGGTCCATAAGGCCCCTATGGGAGCCGATGGGTGCCTGGAAATGAAGTTGTGACTCAGCTTCCGAGGCAGTTGGGCTAAACCTGACTCCTTGGAGGCTGCGGTCATGACAGCACCCCCCCTCAAGGCCCCTCCCAAGCTGGTCTTTTCCGGAGGTTTTGGCTTGTTGGGAAAAGCCCGATGAAATTTTCGGACTAGACGAGGTGCATGTACATATTCTGAGGGTTCCCAAGATCTCTCCTGGGGTCCATATCCCTTCCAATCAATCAGGTAGTATAGTTTTGATTTGCAAATTTTGGAGTCCAGGATGTCTCGAATTTCAAATTCGGATTCTCCGTCAACTTGGATTGGCTCAGGAGGTTTAGTCAAACGGGTTCCGGGTTGCACAGGTTTCAGGAGAGAAACATGGAAGACAGGATGTATCTTCATTTGAGTAGGTAATTCTAGTTTGACAGCCACTGGGTTAATCACGGCCGTGATCAAGTAGGGTCCTAAATATCTTGGGTTGAAGGTGCATGGCCCTTTTAAAGATAAATGTTTAGTGGACAGCCAGACTTGATCTCCTTTTTGATATTGAGGAGCCTCTTTTCGATGTTGGTCTGCTCCTTTTTTGTATGATTCTTTAGCTCGTTGAAGATGAGCTGTGGCTTCTTTAAATGCTTGAGTTATCGTCGAATGCAGATGGTCAACAGCAGGTGTTCCGAGAGCTTGAGGTGGGTCCAGATTTGAGGTTCGAGGATGACTTCCATACAGCAGGAAAAAAGGGTTTTTTCCCGTCCCAGAATGGATTGAATTATTGTAAGCGTATTCAGCAATCCAAAGGACATCCTTCCAAGTACCCTCGGATTGATGCAACATGCAGCGCAGATATTGTTATAAAGTTTGGTTAGTTCTCTCAGTCTGCCCGTCGGTTTGAGGGTGATGGCTGGTGGAAAGTCGTACATCAATTTGTGCTAAACGACAACAACTCCGCCAAAAATGGGAAATAAATTGGCTCCCTCGGTCAGAGATTAGTACTGAAGGGAAACCATGCAACCGGACAATGTTTACAAGAAATTCTCGGGCTAGAATGGAAGCTGTAGGTGAACCCTTCAGTGGGATAAAATGAGCCATTTTTGAAAAAAGGTCCACGATCACTAGAATTGTGTTGTATCCGGAGCAAGGGGGTAAATCCGTGATAAAATCCATCGAGAGCGTGTGCCAAGGGCCTGGTGGAATGTCTATTGGATGTAGTAATCCTGCTGGTTGTTCCTTCTGACTCTTGTTTTGTGCACAGATACCACAAGAATCCACAAACTCTTTAACATCTTTCCTCCAAGATGGCCACCAAAAATGCCTTTTAATTTTCTCTGAGGTTTGGGCAACTCCAGGATGTCCTTCCATTAGAGAATCATGGTAGCAGGTGATGACCTGTTTTTGTAAGTCAACGCAGGGTAAGAATAGTCTTCCTTGGAAATACAATAGGTTCTGATCTATTGTAAAATCCTTTCCTTTCAATTGCCAATTCGATGAATCTTCGGGAGTTATGAGTTGATTGACCTTTGCTTTAATCTCTTCGAGGGATAGTGTGTTGATTGCTCCTAGTATCTTTTGTTCAGGAATTATTGGCACCGGCTCCGGATTAGCTGTAATTTTGTCTACCCCTATCCGGGAAAGGGCGTCTGCGTTTCCGTTCCTAACGCCTGGTCGATATGTGATTACAAAATCGAATTCTGCGAAGAATAAAGCCCAGCGTAGTTGCCTCGAAGATTGAGCTTTAGCTGACTTCAGGTACTGGAGGTTCCGGTGATCCGTGATTACAGTTACTGTGTGCCGGGCTCCCAAAAGATAATGCCGCCAGGCCTTAAAGGCGGACTTAATTGCCAAGAGTTCTTTGTCCGTAATTATGTAGTTGATCTCAGGAGCCGAAAATTTGCGAGACCAAAAGGCTACAGGGTGTAACTGGTGCGTTTCGGGGTCTCTTTGTGACAGCACCGCCCCCATTGCAAGACTGGAAGCGTCTGTCTCGACGATGTAGGGAAGTTCTGGACGGGGATGCCTTAAGACTGGAGCAGAGATAAATTTGGCTTTTAATTCTTGGAAGGCTTGTTCGGCTTCTGGAGTCCACTCGAATTTTTTATTCTTTTTCAGAAGAGCCGTTATAGGTTGGACTACCCGAGAGAATTCAGGAATGAACCTTCGGTAAAAATTAGCGAAGCCCAGCATGCTCGGTACACCTTTCACGGAAGTTGGGGAAGGCCATTTTGTGATAGCATCCACTTTTCTTGAGTCCATGTGAACTCCGTTGGGTGACAAGATGAACCCTAAAAATTCCACTTCCTTTGCGTGAAAGGTGCACTTCTCCAGTTTAGCAAACAAGCGGTGTTGGCGAAGTCTCTGTAAAACCGCTGTGACGTGTCTACGATGATCAGTTTCTGAGGCTGAGTATACCAGGATGTCGTCAATATAAACGACTACGCACACATCAATAAGTTCTCTGAGGACATCATTCATGAAAAACTGGAAAGCGGCCGGTGCGTTACATAGTCCGAAGGGCATTACTTGATACTCAAATAATCCATATTTAGTGCGAAAGGCTGTCTTCCATTCGTCGCCCTCCTTAATGCGTACCAAATGGTAAGCTCCTCTGAGGTCTAACTTTGTGTATATGCAGGCGCCTTTTACCTGGTCCAATAATTCAGGAATCAAGGGCAACGGGTATCGGTTTTTGACTGTAATCTGGTTCAGGGCGCGATAATCGATACAAGTTCTTAGGTCACCTTCCTTTTTCGGGACGAAGAACAAAGCTGAGGAAGCCGGGGATTTCGAGGGGCGGATGAATCCGTTAGCCAAGTACTGGTCCAAGTATTGCCTGAGATGGAGGTTTTCTGGTTCAGTGAGGGCATATATTCTACTGCACGGAGGGGTGGACCCAGGTATTAGGTCTATCTGGCAGTCGTATGACCGATGCGGTGGCAGGGTGTTGGCTTGATCTTTCTGAAAGACGTCGCTGAACTCTTGGTATTCCAGAAGTAATCGGGGGTCCTCGGAAGTGATGGCTGCTAGCTTGATTTCGGGCTGAGGATAACAGGTTGAAGCACATTCTGGAAACCGAATTACCTTGGCTCGCCAGTCTGAGGATTGTGCTTTTCCAACCAAGGCATTCCCAGAATCACCTGAAACTGCGGGGCCTTGATTACATCAAACACGATCTTCTCCCGATGTCCGTCTTGACATGACAACGTTACCTCCATGGTGGTATGAGAAACTGGTCCGGAAGTTATTTCAGTACCATCCACTGTAGTGATTACTTCCTTTACCATCTTGGGACGTAGAGGAATATCCATCCTGATAGCCAAGTATTGGTCCACATAATTACCGATTGCTCCGCTATCAATGTATACTTTGATAGCATGCATGCGATCTGGTCTATTGGGACTTATGAGGACCATAGGCATTACCAAATGCGAGGTCAAGGAACTGGTTTTAACGCTCGGCAAGCGGACCTCTACGCTTGTCGGGCGAGGTCGTTTCCCGATTCCAGTTTCTCAGCATTTTTATCAGAAACTCCTACGGTCTTCTTGACCGGTTTCACTGAGCAATCACGAAGGAAATGTCCAGAATTTCCACAGTATAGGCACAGCTGTAATTGCCTTCTTCTTTCCCGTTCTTTCTGAGTTAATGGTCCTTTTACTACTCCTATTTGCATTGGTTCCACGGAGTCATTCCCTTTAGCGGAGCTCTGAGGTCTTGAAAGTACCCGGGTTTCAAATCTGGATCGATCTGTCTTCCTGTTCTGTAGCCGATGATCTAATTGGACTACTAGGTCGATATAATCTGAACAGTCTTGCGGCGGATTAACCACCTGTGCTAAAACGTCTTTAAGTTCCCCACGTAGACCTCTGTAGAAGAGCGTGATTCTCTTATCTTCAGGCCACCTGGTCTCAACCACCAGTCTATTAAAGGACGCTATGTAAGCCAGGAGATCCTGATTACCTTGTCTGAGTGACAGGAGTTCATTGTCTAAGGCCTGCCCCTGTGAATGTCGTGCGAACAACTTTTCCATACTGGTCTGAAAGTCTTGAAAGTTATAGAGGAGCGGGTCATCCTGTGTCACGAGAGGAATGGACCAATCTGCAGCACTACCGCTAAGATAGGAAAGTACAAACGCTACCTTGGCTTGGTCCGTTGGGAATGCGGCGGGTCTACACAAAGTGCAATCGGCATTGATTGATGAATACTGCATATCGCTTTGGATCACCGGAAAAACGTTCGGGCGGGGCCAAAGGCACATTCCTTGGCAGATTAATTTGTACCGGATTACTTGAGGTTGTAGGAGTGCCGCCCCCTCCATAGGGAGGCAGTGGCGTCTGTCCCGCTTGAGCCTGTAGCAACTGTCTGGCCAGATCATCCGTCCGTTCCTTGGCAATGATCAACTCCCTTCGTAAAGCGTTTGTTTCTTGGCGAGATGCGTGTACTTCTGCCCTTAGTTCCCCAAGCAATTGAGCCAGTTGATCTGTGTCCGAGGTTTCCATTGCGCCTGGGTGGGAAAATTGCGGTAGGCTTCGCGTTCTGTAACGCTCACCTGAATCCCTCGGAGGCGCAGGTCTGGGCTGGGGGTTCTCTGAGTCTTCTAGGGTCACGCGCAGGCCTCGAATGCCACCCTGGAAAGGCCCTTTCCTCACTGAGATCTTGATCTGAAGGGTGAGGTGTCTGCAATTATGAGAGCAAGGGGTTAATATGGATATATAAGCCTGACTGGGTAAGCTGCCTCCCCTTCCTGGTACTCCCAAGTAGTTTGTAGGCTAAATGCGCTCACCTTATGTAGGTGAAAGCGGAGCTCTCCATCCTGCGTCTGTGCAGGGGCGCCGAAGCCAGTTACTTCACTGGTTAATTGTCCAGCCTCTTGGTTGCAGAGGATGAAGATTTGGAGCTAGGCCGTTGTTAGCAGCACGAACGGCGGTTGCTTGAATATGGAGGTCCGGAGAGCGATGGAATGGCGAAGGTATTGCAGGCAAGTAAGTAGAAAATGTCAATTCGAAGTTAAAAGCACTTCTTAATGTCTCTTTTCCTTTTTCAGGTCGCAGAAGCAGCTGGGTAGAAAAATGGATGTCGAGGAATGCACCGAGGAGTGAGAAAGATGAGCGCTGCCCAAAACACGTGCGTATAGATGGAGTTTTGTATTTCTTAATGATGTCCTTTTGTTTTGCAGATGCGAGTAGCAGCGTCAGCGGAGGCGAGAAGAATGCAGCGCAGGTAAGGAAAGTTTCACGGAGGTTTACTAACCAATGTCTTTGCTTCCACAGGGTGCCGGAAAAATGGAAAGCTGCAGCCCGTGGCTTGAGATGCACCGATGGACTGGGTAAGTGCTGCGCTGGTTTTTATCTCGTGTTAACCTGGTGTTCTTTTCCCTTTTCAGATGCTGCTGAAGACGAAGATGGTATTTCGGAAGGTAAGATTGCGGATTTCTCTTCCCCAGATGCAGAAGTTGAAGATTCTCTGGAGCTGACACGGTGAGCGTCCTGCTGCTATTGCAGAACAACGCGAAGCACGTTGCTCTGATTGGGCGTGGTTTAAATAGCTTACAGGAGTGCTTAGGTGTCTCCTTCCACAGCAGCCTCGCCCAGGTAAGAAGTCCCAGCTTCCAGAATAGTTCCAGTATCCAGTCCCAGGGAGTGGTGCTAGCCACACCCAGAAGGTAAAGTAGTTCCAGCCATGGATGGATGAGGATTTCATCCTGCAGGTGAGTGAGCAGCATGGTCTGCAGCAGGTAGGTCCACCCAAGCACCATTCCTTACATCATGAGCCCGGCACGTCCTGTGCCGGGACTGGGTCCCCTTATGAGCCTGGCGCCACTGGCGCCAGGACAAGGTCCATAAGGCCCCTATGGGAGCCGATGGGTGCCTGGAAATGAAGTTGTGACCCAGCTTCCGAGGCAGTTGGGCTAAACCTGACTCCTTGGAGGCTGCGGTCATGACAGCTACCACAAGTTGGAGATTGGTGGGCAGACCTGAAACTTTGGTCTATGACGGAAACTAAAGTGTGGTATAGAAACGTGCATAAGAAAATGCTAGAGGCGAATGAAAATGGCTTTGCCTGAAATTCCTCGATACAATCTTTGTTCTGCCCCTCTGATGACATGCCACCTGGAATACCTGTGTAAATCGTTTGTTGTTTTGTTTCATTGCTTATGTTGATCAGATCCAAGGTCTTTGTAACATGGAGTGCCATATTGATCTATAGATGGAGATGGGGCGTTCCTTGAATATCCCTACCTTTACTTTAACTTTACCAGTTACCCGAGGGGTTAAGGGCGCACATCTAACTAGGCAGACAGAAAAATAACAAAAAATAAACGGCAGTCGGAGATAATATTCACACTCGGAATGTGGAGCAGGCACTAGCATGCAACTGGTCGTGGAGTTAACAGAATAGAAGCGTTTTAAGATTTGTTTTATAAAGAACAGTAAACTCGATCTTTCTTAAGTCCGGATGAAGAAAGATCCACGGTAAAGGGGCCGCTATACTAAATGCACCCTTCTGAGCTTTGCTGGACTTACATCGAGGGATTCTCAGATGGTTGGAGTTGTTGGATCTGAGGGACCTAGGATTCTGTTTCTCCGCTATGCACTCCATCAAATAGGATAGCATGCAGCCCATGCAGCATTTATGGGTTTTCAAAAGCACTCTAAACTGAACTCTCGCCTTCACTGGGAGTCAGTGCAGACTGCCTGGCCTCGGACACATGATCCCTCCACTTTATGCCCTTCACCACCCTGACTGCGCTGTTCTGAATGAACTGTAATCGATTAATCTCTACTTGTGAAATGCCAATGCGAAGACAACAACAATAGTCGATCTTTGAACCAACTATGGCTCTGACCATTGTCTCTGCACTATTTTCTGAAATGAACGTCTGGAGGTGAGCTAACAATTTTATGTAATAGGTTGATGTACATACCAAGTAGCTCACCTGAGATTTCATATTCAAACTTTGATCTAAGATTATGCCTAAGGTTTTTACCTTCTTTGTACCTCAATCTCACAATTTGAGATGGTAAAAGACTTGAACAAAGGACCCAACTTGTCCAGTTTAATGTCCGTCCCCACCAACATAAGTTCAGTTTTATCATTGTTAAGGGATAGGCCGGTCTGAATCATCCACATTTGGATGATGATATAGGCCTTGTTAATATTACTCTCATCTGTGCTATGTGATCCTGTTATTGGGATGACACACATTGAGTGTCATCCGCCTAATTGGCAAATTAAATGCCATTGTACTCTAGAAGATTAGAAAACAGCACCATAATGATGATTTAGATTGGGGATTAGCGTTTGCTCGAAATCTTGGTGAATGGCAAACTGTTATTTTGTTTCCTAACCTTTGTTTATATGTTTTGGGCATATTGCAGTGTTCGAATGCTGTAATTCCTGCAGCGGTATTGTTTTGCTTAATTACATTTTAAAAATGATAAAAATAACGCAAACAGAATAGCCACTGAAAATCACTATGACAACTTGTATCCCATGTGTCCACTCATACCTGCTTGTAGATCTATCCCTTGATGTGCAGTAATTGGTCCGATTTCTAAGCATTACAGTGCTCAGCACATTGCTCTGAATTAAAGTATTATTTGTCAAAAACAAAAAAATGAATACTGTATTCAATAATAATCATAATAAACCCTGTTTTTATTATACTGTTTAATTAACTACTGTGATGTCGTCCCTTCTCCCCGAGGAGGAGACCCTTTTCCATGAGGCCATGGAAGTGAGGCCACTACCCGATAGTCCCCCTGGGCATGGTACTCAGTGGGAGGATCTCATGGGGACAGATTCCCCCTCTACGATACAGGGAGGGCATCATGGGCCAACGCGGTATAATGAACCCTCACCCACCTTTCTCCCCTCGCCTTCCTTACCTTCCTCCTGCCCCATAAATTCCCCCATGTACTTATGCCATACCGATAGTACTAGTAGTACTGAGAAGAGGAACAATAGGGTTGATTTCCATGATCTGGCATCTCGAGATACTGGGACGAGGAAGAAACTGGTAGCCATGAAGAACCCTCAAGATAATCTCACTGCACAGTCTAGTTCTCTTATGAGATGGGACTTCAAGATGGAAGAGAGACTAACCATGAGGTCAGTCCCTCCCCAGTGGCTCCGCGAGCGAAGGTACCGTAACACAGGAAAAGAGGCTGATCCTGCAGCTGCGGACACGGCACAGTGCACTTGGAATCCCCACCTGCTCCAGAGAAGACTGCAACATGAAGCCAGAAGAGGCCGAGGCTCCCGGCACGAAAGTGTGTCGCGAGAAACAGTCAAGCAGGTACGTGCAGCCCAGCGCCTACGAAGCACTGGGGAGCCGCGTATGGCAGCGTGCAAACAGGAAACAACTTTGACGAACAGTCGGAAGATGCGTAGAAGCCGGATACAGAGGTTATCGACCGGAAGCCCATACGGAAGGTACAGGGGCAGCCAAGAAACTCAAGAGGGCAAGTAAAACCAATGCAAAGGGGTCTGGGACCCGAGAACGGAAAGCCATTGTATCAGATCAAGGACCTCAAGTGGAAAACCGATCCTACCAGGGGAGTGTACCAGAGATAATGGAGGAAAACCAGTTGCACAAGTACAGGATCAAGAACCCGACTATGACTCGGGAGGAGTTCCTCAGACGTACATCTTCCTTTTGGCAGTACCTGGTAGGGGTCTGCCTAACTGAGCCACTGGAGAACTCGCAAGGGCCCGAGAAAGGTCAGGGGAATGGAGACATTCCCCCTACTTTGTGGAACTGTTAAAACTAGCAGGAGAAAAGTCAGGGGAAGTGAGACTTTGTTTATATTAGTGAATTGAAATTAGTAAATTGGTTCAAAAAATAAACCTTTTCACACAGAGTTGGTAAACATTGCAGCAGATCATTAATACAATAAAATTAACCATTAATATAATTAATTGTAATACATACGCCATTGCGTCACGACTTACACACCCCTTCATATTCACAGAACCTAAACTAAAATAATATGAAAGGTCTTAAAATCAATCTTCAACATTCAATTTATATTAACAAATTATATTACATCTGGATTCTCAACATTTTGAATATTTCCTGCAGAAAACTGAGATCTAGTAATTGGGTAATATGTTCCCCTATCATCAGATCCACCCACAGGGTTTCATCAGCATCAATATTGGCTAAAGAATTCAAATGTCTAAAATAACAAGCATAGTGGTTTTACAAAAGAACAAGGTGTTTTAACGTTTCCGGTCTTTCTCAATTTTTGCACAAACAACAAGTTCCATGAGTTTTGGCTAAATTCCTCATGGGTTCTTCCCATTCCAAGGTTGGTAGCTGATTAAGTTTAAATCTTAAATAAAAATCTCAAACATTACAACCTGGAAATAAGTTGATATAACCTAACAATGCTGTTCTCTTCCTAGGAAATTGGCTATATTCAGTATAAAAAGTATAGGACCCCATCTGGTCAACTGTCTCACACCAATCCAATTTGAATATTTTTTTTTCCACATTAAGTAGGATTACTGATCATTTTCCGTTGAGCAAGTCGTATTTTTGTCAAAGCTAAAAGCATATTAATATTGAAAGTATTCAAAGAAATAATCAATTTGTTTTTCATTAGAATTTGCAGGGTCTCAAAGAATTGGCTGAGGGGGACATCATTTTTCAGAACAAACCTATTTTGCTCCAAAGCACCAGTGGCCAAAGATATAAAACAAAACGTATGCCTACTTCTACAATTAGGTACTGAAAGAGAAAGGCCCAGTCTATGTTTCCAGATGAAGACCTGCAATAAATTCAGATACTGATCCATGTTAACCAGAGTGATCTCTAAACCATACTTCAAAACAGGAACCATCTTTGCTAAATAAAACGTACAAAAAGGAATCGTAAATTTGCACAAATTCAAAGAAATAATTTTTACCTGGCGATTAATGGTTGAGATTTACAATTCAGACGTTCTTTAATATCCCCTTGCGAATGGCAAAACCAAGGGTCGATATAACCAAACACAGCTAACAGTTTGTGTTTAGTTGGAAGGACAATTTGGGAATTTGCTTGCATTCACCAAAAGATTGTCCACTGCATAACTAAGGAAAGAGGTTAGCTTCCTTCGAAGTCCTATTGGGGCATAAACAAAAGACACCAAGTCGTCAGCAAAGGCAAGCCAGTGTAACTTAAGGTTAGGAGTTCACAGAATCCCATAATGCTTCTATATCGGATACGTAAATGTTTTTTTTAACTCTTTTTATTTTTATTTTATCGTACAGAATACAAGACAATCAGAGACTGCAACATGAGATAAACTTAGCCCTCCATTTCAAAAGATTGTCCCCTCTGGCCCATGTGTTGTCCTCTCGGCCGTTCTGCCCACCCATCGGCTAAGCTCAGCAGAGCCACCAATACTACTTCCGCTAAGGCTCAGTCCATTAATCTGCATCTTGGGCTCTGGTTCGCTTAACCAGCATTTGTGTCCAGACCCCAGACATCCCCCCCCCCCCCCCCCCCAAGGGATTTTTCGTCATTCTCCCGATTGAGGGGAATCTGTCCCCAATTCCTTGCCGCATCCCTCACTTTTGTGCAGCACATGTTGCTCCACGTTGTGGTCAGAGTGATCTGCGACGGCTGCACTTCTGCTAAATGTTCCCCCTTATCATGGTCTGACCAAATGTTCCAGGACTCTCCCTCCATTGGTGCTTGCCCCGACTCATATCTCCTATATAATATTATATAACTCGTTTTCCAACAAGAACCGTTTCCCCCAACTTTCCCCCACCCCTCATTTGCCCCCATGCCCCATGTGCAACCCCCAACATTGCCCATGCCCACCTTCTCAACCCACGAGTGCCTTCCCTTTCTGACCGCTTCACGTAGTCCCCTTCCTTTGTTCAGTCTTCACAGGCTAGGAACTCCTTCCCTCCATTTAGGTCTATCCTTCCCCCTCCCTACGTTTATGTTCTTTGTCGTGTGCTTGTTCAAGGAGGTTTTAGGTCCCGAGTGAACGCTGGCTCTTTCTGTAACTGTCCCCAGTCCATTACTAGTACATTTTCCCCTTCCGGGTCCCTATGTTTGGTCAGGTAGTCTATCTCGGCCAGACCCCACCTGCACGTCTCATGAAGCCACTGTCTCACCGACAGACCCGCCGACTTTTTGCCAATGCCAACAAGAATCGCACAATCTTATTCTGATTTGTGTACCTCTTAGATACCGGAAAGAGCCCCCACAAGTATACCTCATGCAAGCATTCGTATCTGCTTCCCATCAGGGCGTTCAGTTGGTCCACCACCTCCACCCAGTATTTAGCTACAAATGTGCAACCCCAGACCATTTGCCAAAACCTGGCTTGGTCCACATCACGGACAGGTGTGTGGCACAGAGTGATTTACCGTGTGTAATCTCTCAGATGTCAAGTATACCCTATGCAGGTAGTAGAATTGAACGAGTTGGAATATCGAGTTCCTGGACGTTTTTTTGACCCGTTCCCACATTTTTGTCCATCTGTCTTTGGAGATGGGTGTTCCCGAGTCAATTTCCCATTTACTCTTCACCGCCAGCTCCTGTCCTTTCTTGTTGCCTGTAGAGTCTGCATACCCGTGACACTCTCCCACTGCAGTCTCCTAAATCCAACAATGTCTGCATTAGTGGTTGCACCTCTGTTTCTTCCGGGATACCATCCTATAGTGCTGCCAGGCGTCTTACCACTTTGGCATATGTGAGGAAGTGACCGCTCGTTACCTGGTATGTTTGCTCCCATTCCTCAAATGTAAGTAGCTTGCCACCCCTAAAGAGACCCCCTAATGTGGTGTAACCTCGTTCCCTTAGTGTTTTAAGACCCACACTTTGTAGTGCTGTTCTAATTGTGGAATCAAATCCGATTTGTAAGTCCCTGCTGTATAGTTCTTTAGCACCACACACTGTGGGTAATAATAAGCAGCGCTTAGATGACGGAGGGGTTTGTAGCGCTATTTAAATACCAAATTATTATTATCAGCCTGCATTTCTTTCAGTAGCTTCCCCCAGACAGTTAAAATCGATTTTGTCCCCATTAGCCCCAATGGGCACCCACATCAGCTCCATTCACTGTCTTTCTGGTTGGACCCCACCCAACAATCCCAACAATTCCCCTCCTGGGGCAGTTCGCTAACGTGCTACCACCTGTAGCTGTGCCGCCAAAAAATACAATTCAAAGTCTGGCATGTTGAGGCCCCCTACCTCTTGCCTACGACGTAGTTTTTGCATCGCCACCCTGGTGCGCCCTAGTGTTTTATCCAACATTTTGAAGAATACTTTAACTATATATGGAATATTTGTGAAATAATATCAAATCTGCGTGAGGACTATCATTTTACAAAACGCGACTCTCCCCATCAGTGATAAGGGCAACTTTTTCCAGAATTGTACTGAATCTTCTATGCGCAAGAATGCCCTTCCTCGTGTTCAATCAAAGTATTTGCATAGCGCTCTATCACACAACGCATCAAGGTGCTCAAACAACTGATAGTCAGGATAGATTTAAACGAAACCCAGGTGTCAAAGGGGGTAAGGCAACGAATTCCAAGGACTGGGGCCAGCCACTGAAAAGGCCTGGCCACCCAAACGTTCTTTCCTGTACTTGGGTATCTGAAGGAGTGCTGCATTTGAGAAGGACCCTCTTTGTTGTGCACAAAATGTTTCCTCTACTTCATGATAGATCCGAATCCCTAGATATTTAAAGGATTCCTGTTCCCAGCGGAGCCCCCCTTTCCCAGGTATTCCCTACCCTTCATCCTTTGAGGCTCGCCAGTGGGAACACCAACAATTTGTCTTTATTCACCTGAAACCCCGACAGCTTGCATAGGTTTTCCAGGATCTCCAGTATTGCTGGTATGTGTTTCAGTGGGTTGTCTACATACAACAGCACATCATCTGCATAAAGCGAGGTGTTATGGGTCGTGCCCCCAGCACAGATTCTTGTCTCCGGGATATATGTTCTAAAGTATCTTGCCAATGTTTTCAGGGCCAGGGCAAACGGGATCAGAGAGACCGGGCACCCCCGGCACGTTCCCCACCCCAGGTTCCACCCTTGCGAGACCCACCCGCCTATCGTCACCCTGGCTTTAGGGGTGTTGTACAATAATTTCAGCCACCTCAGTATCCTTTCACCTAGGCCACATGCCTCCAGAACCTTGAATAGCCATGGCCATTCCAGCGATCAAAAGCTCTCACTGCTACCAAAGCAATTTCTCTGTGTGAGTCCTTGATTAAATCCAGTATGTGGTGTAGTCTACTTAAGTTCATGCTAGTATCCCGTCCCCCCACAAATCCACATTGATCCGGGTGCACCAGGCCAGGAGCTATCTCTGCCAATCTAGTTGCTGGTACCATACCTTCCTCAAACTGTACACGTCCAATAGGGAAATGGGCCTGTAAGAAACACACTGCTGCGTGTCCTCCCCACCCCCCCTTATTATTTTTTTAACAGTACTGTAATTATCGCTTCCTTCATGGACTCCAGAAGGGAGCCTTTCTGAAGTGCGTGATCATAAACCCCCTTCAGTTGGGGGGAGTAGTTCATCTGCAAATGTTCTATAAAAGGCAACCCGGGAGGCCGTCGCTCACTGGCACCTTATTAGTATGCATTGCCTTAATTGCCCCTTATCAAATTGCCCTAAGGAATCCAGGGCCTCCCAGTGGGATCACAGTTTATCTGCCAATAATTGCCCCACTTGTCCTCCCTCCATATCCCCCCTCCAGTTTTTTGATGGTGTCATCTAGCGTTCGCCTGACCCCTATTGCCTGGGACATACATACCCCCTCAATGTCACCTTAAATGCCTCCTACTGTATCCCCAGATCTGCCACCGGCCCCTCGTTCAATTAAAAAAAGGATGTAATCGCCTCCCTCAGGGCTTGCGTGCTGGCCACATCCCCCAGCAACGCCTGCCTCATCCTCCATATCCTCGTACCTAGTCGACTATGTGTGCCTTCCAACCTAGTAACGATGGGGGGAATGATTAGATAGGGCCCTGTCCAGGTATTGTGGGTCATTGAACATGTGGAAGCTCTCTCTACCCACAAATAGGTAGTCCAGTCTAGAAAATGTCCCATGGACTCTTGAATGAAACGAGTACCCCCACTCGGACCCATGTGTATCCATCCATAGTTCCACTAGATCTAGCCTGTCCACCACTCGTGGCAGTGACTCCCGTGCCTGTAGTTTTGTTGTTGCCCCCTTTCCCCCCCTTCCTGTATGATACAGTTCCGGGTCCAGGACACAGTTAAAGTCCCCTCCCTATGTTTATATATATATATTTATATAAACCCGGTCCGCTGGCCACCTGTCAACTCCATCACTGAGGTGAAGTAGGTCTTCTCCACATTCGGGTCGTAAGAATTCACCATGCAGATGTCCTGTCCCTCTCATTGTCCCACCAGGGCCATCTTCCTTCCCGCCGTGTCACCCATCGTACGTTCCACCTGTATGGGGATTCCCGGGGCAACCCAAATCAACTCTCTTCTCGCATTAAGAGTACGAGGACCCAAACACCTTGCCCCCCCCCCAATTAGTTTCCAAGGTTTTCAAGTCCGCCCCCTGCAAGAGTGTCTCCAGTAGTAATGCCAACTGTATCCCTTGCCGTTTCAGATATTGGCCTACTCTAATCCTTTTCACTTTACTCCCCAACCCCCGCACATTCCAAGTGCCTATCCTAAGGTGGTTCCCACCTTTGCCATGGTTCATATTGTTTCCACCCAGATTACGGTAGTGAAGCGGTCGTCCCTGGCACTCTTCAACTCGCTCGTTAATGACCTTTCAGTCCACTTTATTTCTCCCCCCCAATAAACAACTATCGCCCAGCTCCACGGCCCTAATTGGCCCTCCCTCACCCCATGTCCCCTTCAATCTGCTGCAACCGGGAAAACCTTCCACGTCGCATCCGCTATCAGGTGCGATAGGTGGGCCCTGGTTCTGGGGTCGGCTGGATCCTCTTCCTGCTTAAGCCACATATCGCTATGCACCCTCATCATTCTCTTGTAGCGAGTCTCATTTTCACCCCCCTTCAAGTTTTCCAAATAATTCTCGATCATCTTAGTTGACCTGGTCCAGTTACCGCGATTAGCTGCTTCCTTTCTCCATCCGTTGTTTATCGTTCAACTCCTGAGGTGTCTCCTTTGGTCCTCTTTTGTCTAGCCAGTCCCACGCGTCTTTCAGTATTGCGTCCCTGTCTCAGAAATTGAGCAGTTTGGCTATTATCGGTCTGGGCTGGCCCCCCAGAAGTGGGGTCTTCCTGGTACCCGATGTGCCCTTTCTATCCTAAACAGCTTCAAGAGGACTTTTGGCCGTAGGGCCTCCAATATCAGTTTTTTTACATTTAATTCTGCACTAGGTCCTTACTGGCCTTCCGGGCTCCCCACCTGGCGTATATTATGACGGGAGCGGCCTTCAGATCTTCTGCTCTCACCTCCAGCCCTCGTGTCGCCCCGATACGACCTTTCACCCAATTTTTGGGCATGGCTTCATCGTCTACCACCGTGCTTATGTGTTGTTCCATCTCCATCATGCTTTCACTAACTTTGCGTAAGACCGCTCGAAGTAGGGTCTCATCTAAACCTACTTCCTGCACGTTCCCTTCTAGGGAGCTTCTGGATTCCTTGATTGGCCACCATCAGTCCTTCCAGTGCTACGCCCTCAACCTTTTTCCTGATCCTGACGTGTCACTCTTCGTCTTCCTGGCACTTCGATGCCCTCTGCTTGGGAACGGCATAGTGATCCATTTTTTGATGACCTTTCACTATTTTGTAAGCTTTTGTTCCTCGTACCGCGTGGTGTGGGTCAGAGTCGTCGGCTATGTCCACTGTGTTAATCGGGGGCTTCTTACACAGTGTCCCTCCTTTTGGGCCCCTCCCCCACCTTCCTCTTTATCCAGGGGGTCAATGCCATCTTCTCGTCTTCGTATCCGCCCGAGGGCTCCCAGTTGTCTGCGACTTTCCTTATAAAGGCAGGTTTTATGGTGCTGTGCTTTCCTTGCGTGTGTACTAAGCCTTCTGTTTCTTCTCCCCTCTCCCTCTCTCTATTCCTTCCTCCTGCGTCTGCCCCAGGCGATCCTCTGCGCTACCCACTGTGGCCCGGTAGTCGGTTAGTATGTCCTTTGATAAGCCCCCCGTTGCCCTGGGGGGTGGTTGCTTCCTCTCACTGAGTGCCCTTTCCACCAGGCTTGCCTCCACTTGTTTAACCCTGCTGCCTTATCCTCGGCTCCCCCTTCTGCTGGGGGTCGTCTGCAGGAGTTTTAGAGGGGTCTGCTGTGCTGCCGCTGCTGTTTTAAAATGTCCCTTACAATGCCACCTTTGCCAGCCATGTCATGTCTTTGTAGTAGCCCTCCTCCAGTCAGTTTCCCATGTGCCTACACTCGCCTTCTCAAGGTGGAGGGTGAAGTTATTCCCACTGTTTCCCCACAGAAGGTTATGGCCTCCTTTTCGCTGCATCTCTTGGTCACCCAGTGTTCTTTTCCCTAGAATGGCCATGGGTTTCACCACCCGCGCCTCACCTCGTTGCGGGAGGTCACCAGTCCGCTTCAATGGTCCTCCCTCATGTCGCACAGGGTATGCCGGCTCCTCTTTGCTCCCACTGCGTCTCTTCTTGTAGCTATTCCTCACCGGCAGGCACACCGTTTGCCGTGCTGCGGTGTCTACTTAGGTACGCTCCCTCTTTTCTCTGCACCTATCTGCCCCGTGGCATGAAGCGGCTCCTCTCGTCGCCTTCTCCCAGGGCTGTAACCTTCTCCACCAAGCTGTTCCTTGCTGTAGGGTGTACTTGTTTTGCCGCTCCTCTCTTCAAATATCTCGCCTGGGTATCCGGGTCGTCAAGGCTCTTCACGGGTGCCTCGCACCACTCATCTAGTTTTCTGCGCTTCGTTCCCTCTGGCAGCGACCATCTTGCGGTCCCTTGCGTCGGCACTCTCTCTCGCCAGGTACGTCCGCAAACTGGGGCTCACAGTGACTCTTGTGCTTTGTAACTCCCCGGTTCCGCTCCTGGGACCTTCCAGTATATAATCCAGTCGAGCATTAGCATCAGGGTGCTCTTAGAACAGGATTTTCGGCAGATGTTTGTGTGGCCTGGAGCAGGGGATCCGGAACGTCACCACGGCATTTGCTGCTCGCTGGCCACGCCCCATGAATACCTAAATGTTAAAGAGCATAGGGGGTATAACGCACCCCTGTCTTAGACAGTCTGAGGTTTTTATGGCGCTTGTCTCCTAGTTAGTCTGTAAATACATATCTGTATAGAGTAAGGAAAATGCATTGAGCAAGGGTGCTGCCACACCCCACTGATGCAAACTTTGCCACGGAAAACAGACCTGTCCATAGAGGCCATGCGTACAGATCCTATAGAGCCATGCAAAACAGATGCATGCACACGAGTCAGTATGGTACCATTAAGAGATGTAAATAGCCATTTAAAGAAACTCACTTTGAGAAGACATAGGATCTTGAGCTTTTCAACTCAGAGTTTTAATTCTTGGAGTAATTCTGACGCAAAGATCTTGGTCATAGCATCAAGGAGACCGATTGGTCTATCGTTTACCAGGTTCGATCGCTCCCCTATTTTATAGATCGGGATGATATATGAAGCTTTCCAAGTGGGCGAGAGGCAACCTGTGTGTAAGAATTCCTGAAACAGGCTATATAGTATATAGGCCCATAAATCAATTTTTTGTAAGTTAACGGGAGCAAACTTGTCAAGCCCGGGGCCCAAGATGTCTTGCTCTTATTGATTAATTCACGAATATTATCTAGATCCAAAGGATTCAAAATCAATGCTCCCATAATATCTTTAGGCAAATGTACTGCCATTAAGAGTTTCAGGAGCGCATAACACTTAGTATAGTAATCAACACAAGTCTCCTCATCAATTACACAGAATTCCTCATCATCTCTCTTATTAGTTGTCGCAGTAATCAATTTCCAGGACTGAGACGTATTTGTCTGAATCAAGCTTTCAACCATTTGTTGATTAGCTTTCAAAATAAGTTGTTGTTTAAGACTTTTAATATAATTCTTATAAGTTTGGCACCCTTTTTTTCCCTTTAAGCTTACATAGACAACCAAAACCAAAGATTGGGCACACAAATTGTGAATTAAGGATTTTTTTCAATTTCTTCGCATTTGCAACCCTGGCATCATAACAATGAGTAGACCTCTTCGAAATTAAACTAAAACCCTTACCGACCAACTTTTGTATCCATATATCAAATGTTTCATTCATCATCTCCACTGTGAACATATCAGCCCCCGATTGACTATAAAACAGCCTGTTGATATTCTGTGTAAATTATGTTGTCAAACATTGATTCCATTTTACACTACGAGTCCTGGATCCATCCAAGAAGGTTAACCAAGAACAGGGAGGAACAATTTAAATAATTTATAGGAAACACAATCGAAAGCGGTCGCATCTTCATCAACTATAGTTGGCTCTCATGAAGCCAATGAAAGCGAGAGAAAAGCATGATCGATCCCCGTGTTGTGCAAATATCTTTTCCATGTATAAATTGTGAACGTTTTTGCTGTGTGGCTGGGAAGGCGTAGAAAAATATTCCGAATCTCAAAAGAAATCTCTCCAAGCATTCCCCCTGATCTTACCACTCGATGGTTCATTGCCTTAACTGTAAAAGTTGCTTACGAGCACTTGGAATTCCCATTGCACAACATGAATTTAAATCACCACAAATCATTATATTGTTTGGGTGACCATCCCCCAACCACGTCTCAATCACCTTTCCCATGGTTAACTGAAGAAAACACATTGGATTTTATCTGGATTCCAATAGAAATTAATCAGAAAGAATTCCAGATAGAGATTCTTGTATTCAATACTAATAATTGCAATAAGCAGCTCTCCCGTAGGGCATCCTAATTTTCCCTTAGTCGCTTCTTGCAGAATCACCCGATACTCATTTAACTCTAAAGAGGACATAAGCATAGTTTCCTGAATACGGTAAGTATCATATCCCCAAAGTTCTGAATGGCTATTCTCAAACTCTGATGTTTTGGGAGCCACAGTTATTCCGAGACATACTTCTCAAAGGTCTTCCACTAAAGATCCCTCTGTTTGGTAACAGAAGCAACATTCTTACAGATTTCCTCCAAGAACTAGGTCCAATCAGTTGCACTATGTTTGCTATTTGTTAATAAATCATCTTTCAAATATAGTTACCTACGAAAGGCCTGTACAACACTTGCCAATAAGGGTTCCTGTTGGTTCACAACATGCTGTAGCTCAGGATTCTTGAAGAACAAGGAAAGATGCTCCTGATGTTTTCACTTCACAACATCAAGTCCCAGAGATCTAATAACGTCTGCTTGTTTCCACACAAGTTTGGCTCCAAGTTGTGAATAAAAATGGAGCAACTAACTTGTCTTTACCAGACTCTGGGATTTCCACCAAGTCAATATCACTTGAATGGAGAGGTCTTAAAGCTGGGATTCATGAGAAGACCTGCAATTGTTTTGACCAATTCAAAAGAAAGGAACTGTTGATTTGAATAAGGTCCTCAAGACCTACAATCCGCCCATACAAATTCCAAGATTCCATTGTTATTTCTTTACGCAGTATGCTAGATTGATACAAGAATCATGAAACTCTATCCAAGGTTACCAAATTTAGAGGCAGATCACAATTAATATTTTTTAGAACTTCAGAACGTGCCTCTACATCGGTTAAGCAAAAACTGCCTCTAAATTAAGTTTGAACAGAAGCATTCTTTGCAGGAAATATCCATGCTGTGTGTACTTGCCAACCGCTCGGTTTTAGAATTCGAAATAAGAACATTTGTAATGAATCAAGCTTTCAACCATTTGTTGATTAGCTTTCAAAATAAGTTGCTCTGACTTCTTATTCTTTGTACCTTTTGGTACCTCCACCAATGATCTTTTCGGGCGATTCAACATCTTCCTCCGTTGGGCAATGATTTATCAGAGTGTTAAGATGAACAACTTTGTCAACTGCCGACCAGGAATGCAGTTATTTTCTAGAAGACCTGCTTTTCCTTTTAATACTCCGAAGATTTTAGATTTCTTTGCTGTGCCAAAATATTTTTTCTTTTGCTAGGTACTACTGCTGTGATTTCCCTTTCTCTGTTGGTATTCTCATTGCTCGTATTAATGATACCACTGTCTAACAGAGAGTCCAGGAACACATTATCCCCCACATCATCTTACGTGTGGAATAATACCGGCGATACAGTCAATCTTGATCTGTTTACGCCTGACTCTACTATAGTTTGTCCAGGGATCGGTAGATTTATCTCAAGAATCGAAAAAAATCCAAACCTAAAATTCATGTAGGAGAATCCATAGGCCTACTGTCATCGATAGAAGTTTCCCACATTACTTTTGCCAGAGACATTGTTATAAGACTTGTGTTATTAGAAACTGCGTATTGTATATTATCATATAAGCATAATAATGACTCAAATGCAAAGCCGATATCGACGATTGTCCCAGGATGGTAATATTGGAGGTTAACAGTGCTTCAAACCCTTGGTGACCGCTAATGGGAGTAATAAAATCGACCACAGACTGAGTCTGAGATGGTAGAGCATAGATTTAACGCTGCTTTGAGTTATATCAGATGGCCGTGGATTAAAGGTTGAGCATAGAGCATTGTAACATTAACTCCTGACAGGCATTTAAATGTCAAAATTAGTAGTGTCAGGGGGAGGCCCCGGTCGAGCAGCTGGCTTATGCCACCAAGATCCTCAAGTACAGATCCTTTTTTCAGCATTTTATGACAGCAGAATAGCAGAGCTCTTCTGCCATCAACCCCCCCAGCAACACTGGTGCGAATTGGTGCAGGGAGACACCTACATCAGCAAATTCTGAAAACTGCCCACCATCTTGGTGCAGCGGCTGGGGGCGTATGTTCTGGGAAGGCCGAAGGATACGAGGTGCGGGCTCCGATACGCTGTGGTGGAAGGAGCGAGGCCGTGATTGTGAAGCAGCAGGAAGCCAACATCCAGCCCAACGCCAGTGGAGAGCCTACCGTGGAGTGAGAGGCAGGACCAGGCCGCTATAGGAGGTGTGGTGGTGCGGCTCCACCACCACGTGCCCGCTGTGTGCTGTGAGAAACAAGTTGTCTTACCCGCTAGTCCTGGGTGATTCCTTCCTTCCTTCCTTCCTTCCTTCCTTCCTTCCTTCCTTCCTTCCTTCCTTCCTCCCCCCCCAGGGCATGGCCACCTTGGGGGTGGACCAGTGCGAGAGGATGAGCTGGGTGAGGGGTCTTTTAGGAGTGGGACACCAGATGGCGAGACGTGGTATCCCTCACTCCCTCACCCTGTAACACCTTTACCCCATCCTAGCAGGTAGGTTACATGGGAACTTTACCCCTGCACTCCTTTCCCGTCTCAAACACTTGCACACAGAGAGCCCACTCTGGGAGAAAACAGACTCGCACCCGAGCAGTGTACCCGACATGTCCCGCTACTATGGTCAGGCAAAGTCAGGCAATTACTGACAATCACTCACACCTGACTTCCATTAAACTTCCCCACACACAGATAAAAGGCGGAGCACAAGAGCACACTCTGAGCGAGGCAAATCACACAAAGGAGTAGAAGTTTCGAGAAGGCAGCTGAACGAGGGAGAAAGATGGCAAACCAAAAAGGGTTGGGTAAGGAGGAAAATACCCTTGACCTTTCCAACAGGAAACTGTTACTTTCAAAAACCTTGTAGAAAACGTAAGGGTAGTGAACCAGGCTAAAGAATTCTGCATTGTGTGTCGGAGACACCATAGGCCGCTCTGCGTAGTTGCCCAAGTCAGAGAGGAGCAGCAGCCGCTGTGGTATCGTCCTTAGCTCCGAGAAGAAAGTAGCGCCAGAGAGATCAACACAGTCAGTGAGTTGAGGAGGCCGATGTAAGACCAGCCTGTGTTGAAGTCAAGGTTGCAAGCGGCAATATTCTATAACGAGCGCAGGAACATCCATTGTTAAATGTGTGATGAAAGACGCGAGTAAAGCTAAATTGGTGATGAATGTTTGAACTTTGAGAAGGAAAGATAGGATACCAGTGATAGAGCACAACTACAAGTCACACAGAACAACGCCCTTAGAGCAGCACTCAGTATTCCCAAAAGGGAACACATCTCTCAGGCTAGAAAAGACGCACAATGGTTGCCGGTGAAAGAATGCGTCCTTTTCAAAACCCTGGCCATTACAATTAGATGCCTCTCCTCCGACACCCCACCCTACCTATCAGATAGGATCACCCTCAACTCAGCTCTCCATCCTGCTTTTCTACAGGGGTGCGTTGAGATGAAGAAACAATGGTAACTTGGGTAGCTGAAGTATTCTATAGTCTCTTGTCACAAAATGTCTTAACTTCTTTAAGGAATGAGACTTAGGGTAAGTAGCTGGTGAAAATACTGTAATCTTTGGGGCTTGGATTAATTCCTACGTTGGAGAGATCTCTCTAATAACTTGCTCTTTTTTCTTCTTTTTGCAGGTTCTCTGAATTTAGGAAAAGGAATTATGGCTGCAGAGTTACTCAGGAGGAGAACACGTTTTAAAACTTTAGTTTGCTTATACGGTGCAACTGCAGCCTTTAGGGAAGCGCGCTGAAACAACTGTGAGGTGAAAACTTGAACTTTCAGGTACATAAAATGCTTAGTAAACGTCTTTCTTTAACTATTAAATTAGTTTATTGTTATTTTAAATACCTCTTGTCTGCAGGTTTTCGAAAAGCTGAGTAAAAATACCTTTGGAAGATGCGGTGGCTGCGGAAAAAACTTCTGACTCAAATTGCTGCGACTACAAACGAAAACTGTTGACTGAAGATGCTGCGGCTGTGAGTGAAACTTCTGACGAAAGCTAGTTGCTTCCGAGATAACCTTAGACAGGTAAGTCTTTTCTATTAACTTATTGCAGTAAAACTAATGACACGATTATCTCCTTTTACAGGTTCTGTGAGGAGAAACGCTGGTAGCGTTACCCGCTGTCAGCGGAGCAGGCGCGAAGCCCGCGTTGCAGCGGAGGTGGGGCTTAAATAGCTCCCTCTGCAATATGAATAGAACGTGCTGCAACATATAAAAGGACCTTACGGCAGCCATGTTAAGTATATGGAATTACTGTAAAACATCTCAAGTCTATGGAAGTGTATGCTGAGAATTATGTAAATGTCGTGTGTGCCAGGCTAACACCCACCTTTGACCTGGGGTTGTATCCAATGTTCTCTGCCTAGCCTGAAAGCCTGAATGAGGGCTATGCCCACTGTCTGGGATCATGACAGTTATTTACAAACAGACACTGACCGCAGTTGCAGGGGGTTCAGCGAGTGCAGCGCAGAGGTTGAGGCATTGGAGCACTGTCGGCACCAGAGGTGGATGCACCATCTGGGGGTGCAGCAGTCACTGACACCGGTCCCGCCCCCACCCCCCACACGAGACACTAACTCAAGCAAGTACCTTGGGGGGGCTCCTGCTGTGGGAGCGTGTACAGCCTGGACCACCTGCTGCAATCCTTGCGGAGTGGCCCACTTGTAGTACCCACGGGCCGGCCCTGTTTGCATCTGTGGGGCCAGGCAGGCTGACGGGGCTGGGTTTCCCTGGCAAGAAAAGCATTGAGAGGGCATAGAGGCCAGGATTGAGGGGAAGATCGGTACAGGCAGTGTAGCCTGGACTGCAGCAGCAGCTGGGGAGTGTGGCAAGGTACCGTAACATGGTTGGCTTCAGTTCCCGAAAAGATCCTTTCTGCAAAGACCCTGAGGTACAGCGACTGCTTGCCACCCCGAGTACCCTGGGGCTCACCTGCTGGATGCAGTTATCTCCTTACTTCTTGTGAAAGCTCCAGGCCCAATTATCTAGAAATTGTACTTTAAATAAATACGCTACTACACTGATAGTTTGCATTACTTCACCAGAGGGGCCACACAGCATCCTTCATCCTCCCTCACAAACACAGGGATAATGGCCCCGACCTGGCAGGAGGGACACCAATATAGGGGTGTGGTGGGGTGTGGGAGGTGGCACCGTATGAACTGTGCACAAATACCAGAATCCCTGGGGGTCACAATAGCTGGTGGCTCAAAGCGGGCATAGGAACACCTGGAGGGGCAGAGACAGTTGTAGGTGTGAGTGTTGCCCCACTTACCGTTGGACTTTACCGGCAAGGTGATAAGTGAGGCAGGAAGCCGTATCTCACAAGGCCATTGGTGGATCAGGGGAGGCAGCAGCCGTGGACTACTCAGGCACGAAAAGCTCCTGCGGCGATGGCAAAGGACAAACCCGGGAAGGAGAACATACAGAAAAAGAGGGATCATTACACGGCGAGTGCCCCTCTACCCCCTGTCACGTCGCAGAACATGGCAGTGCCCTGTGTGGGTGCGTCTGGAGAAGAGCATTACAAGTACCATAGGGGATTCCGGGTCCTAAAGGCCTCAGAAGTTTCCTTTCTACAGTAGAACCTTAGCAACCTGTCCTCACGGGTAGGCGAGGCGCAGCAACACTCATCAGACAATGAAGACGCGCTCAAGAAGATGGAAAGGAGTTGGTGTCCCAGAAGCTACCATCCTAGAAAAATGGGCCGAAGACAGTAGGGGGCAGGTCGAGGCGTAATAACTTAACTAACCGTATGCTTGGGTTGTCGGAGAAGAAGGAGGGGCCCTTTATAGAGCTATTTCTAGAGCGCGAGCTAAATGACCTAATGGCACCCAAAAAGCTCTCCAACTTCTATTCAATATAACAGATTAATTGAATCCCAACATGTCGCCCAGTACCTGGATTACCTACGCGCACTGTGATTGAGCGCCTCATAAATTACATGGACCGGGATACTCTCCTATTTATGGCGAGGGCAAAAGGCCCGATCATGTTTAGTGGGAATCGGATCAGTTTCTTTCCGTATTATACAAAAGGAGGTACAGAGGGTCAGACAGTGATTTGACTCTGTTAAGAAGAAGTTGATGTTGCTCAGTATTAAATATGCTTTTTTCTTCCCGGCTCTGCTCAAGGTCATCATAAGGGCACGGTTCATATGTTTCACGCCCCTAAGGAAGCTTGGGCATGGATGGAGATGCATATCCTGTCTGAGCCGGTCGTTGGTTCGCCAAGAGGCAGTGCCAATCGGGCCTGCGGCCGAGAATTGTCCATGGTCTTGTTTGGCACGCAGGGGTCTATCCCTGGTGCACAAGAACATGAAGACAGACTGACTGAATATGGCGGGGATGAGGCTGGACAGTGTACAGTTGGGCGGAGGAAGGTTAATGATCATTAAGGTGTTCAAATTTGCATGTTCGGATCTATATATGGCGGTCCCAGGAGGGGGTTTAAGAGGGGATCGGCTGGTAGGTAACCTGAATATGTTTTCAAGGGTTATTGTATGTTCAGTTTCTCAGGAGTTCGTGGGGAAGGTGCTTCTAGTTGGGGGGAGGTGGGGAGTATGGGGTGGTTGTTAGTGGGTATTCTTAGGATTGGGTGGCTTTGTTTGACAACTGGAGCAATGGAAGAGATAGGAACTTGGGAGGTTTTTTCATTGTTTGCCCAGACAAGGTGTGCAAGAGGTCCCCTAGGTTGAATTACCAGGCTTGTCTCCAATATACGGCGGGGGAGGATACCTCTAGGACAACTTCCTTTTTAACATGGAATGTGAATGGGCTGAAGGCCAGTATTAAGAGATAACTGGTGTTAGAATTTCTTAATCACCACCTGCCTGATTTGGTCCTCTGGACCGAAACTCATTTGGCGGGGGTTCGGAATGCAACTTCTTCAAAAGTACAAACAACCATACAGCATTACACACCGGCTTCCCGAGGGGGGGAAGCGGTGCTTTGATACTACTGCATAAGTGGGATCCCTTCCGGCTCATGGAGGTGATGCAGGACCCTCGGGTGATTTGTCCTGATGACTAAGGAACTCTGGGAAGAGGTTGGGGGAGTGGTGTGTGTACACACCCCTCCACCCCTGGCACTGGAACTACTGAATGAAACCCAGGCAGCGCTTTGGCGCCATCAGGTATATAGGTAGGTCCTGGAAGGAGGGATGGGGGGAATTTCAACGACGTCATAGATCCTGCACATGAGTGGTTGGCATTCCCACAAAACTGAACAAATTTGCCCTCGCAGTTGGACGCCTGGAGGGCGGTGCACCAGTTGAACGATGGTTTCTCCTTCTTGTCAGCAATGCATGGCTCACTATCCAGGTTGGAATGTTTTGTTATCCAGACAGTGGACATGCATGGGCTTAGGTAAGCTACATTCCTCGCTAGAGGCATCTGTGATCATTCTCCTTTGGTTATGGTGCTTGATACGGGTAGAAAGAAGGAGCAGCCCCCATTGCATATGAACAGATACTATCTGTGGTTTCCCCGAGTTGCTGGAAGGGGTGGCTTCTAAGGCAAATGAATACTTTGACATAAATACAGCGTCAGTTCACTATCCACAGACGTTATGGGGCGGTGCAAGGCGTTCCTACGAGGTCAGATCTCCCTAGTTGCAGCTCACAGAATAGTTCACAGACAGACGGTGAGGGAAGGGGAGGAACAGGAGAGGGTAGCTGAAAAGGCATACTTGGAGCAGGGTAACCTGAACAGGCGGGAGGAGCTCTGCAGAGCACAGCAGCAATTTTGGAATACTGCACTAGATAATGCTAAACAAGCGCATTGGCTCAAAAGAAGTCCGATTTACGAATCAGTGGACTGGGTCAGTAAAATCCTGACTTGGCTGGAAAGGTGGGAAGAAGGGTACAGATATGTGAGGGTGGCGGTTGGTCCAGGAGGGAGGGAGGGACAAGGATTGGGGAGGATGCAGGCATCGTAGAAGAGTGTCACATATTATGAGGCGCTTTACCGCTCCCGACAGACTGGGGATCAGGTGGGGGATTTCACCTTCTTGGCGGATGTCACACTGCCAGGATTGACACCCGCCCAGAGAGTTCCTGGAGGCAGACATTACAGGGGAGGAGGTGGCGGTGACGCCGGCGGCAGCTGCATTATTGCACCTTCGGTCAGGGAAGGCCCCTGGGCCCAATGGGTTTCCAGTCAAGGTCTGGAAAAACCTGGCTGAAACAACGTTACCACACATACACAACCTATTCATTCATTCAAATTTCCACTGGCATGCTACCCCAGACCTCAGGAGAGGCTGCATTGTTGTCATTCCCAAAGATGGTAGACCCCCAGAGTCCTGTGCCTCCATCTCCTTCCTTTCCTTAACTGAGAGGTTTATATCCCAGTGCGGTTGTTGGCAGAACGCCTCACTAGTGTCATCGCATCCCTGGTCCACCCGGATCAAGGTGGATTTATGCCGACAAGTCCACCAGGATGAATATTCGTAGGTTGTTCATGGCTATATCTCAGGCGCACACGCTGGAAGAGCCGTTGGTGCTTCTCTCATGGACCTGGAAAATGCCTTTGACTAGGTGGAGTGGAGGTTCCTGTCGGAGCTCCTCTCTTGCATGTGGTTTGGTGAAAGTTTCCTGGGGTGGATGAATCTGCTATACGAGTCTCCAAGTGCAGCAGTTTGGGTTAAGGGGTTGACCTCCTGGAGAGGGGGATGAGGCAAGGTTGTCAGTTACACTAGCTAGTGAACTGTAAGCTATCTGCTTGAGAACTGACCGGACTTGGTCTGGCTTCTGTTGGAGACATAGAGGTGAGGACAAAGTCTTGCTATACACGGACAATCTCTTGGTTTAACTCAGCAAGCTGCAAGAAGCCAGTGCTTGTGTCACACATACCCTGCAGGAGTTCCAAAGGGCTAGCGGGTTGACGGTGAATTGGGATAAGTCTATCTTCTTCCCCCTCTAAGGGACGGGGGATGATCTTCCCCAAAACTGTCCTTCCCGGGCGTCAATTGAGGGCTTTAAACATTTAATGATTATGTGTGTTACAATTTGCACCCTATTATGGATAGGTTCTTGCGGATGTCACTTGCTGGAGGTCCTTTCCGTTGACATTAATCGGGAAAGCGGCCCTACTGAAGATGTTAACTTTGACGAACTACAAGCATGTCCTCCAAAGTTCCATCTGCAGATTCCCAAGGTTGAATTTGACAGAGCAGATGCCACTCTCCGGACCCTTCTTTGCAGGTTGGGGGGTAGTCAGCCCAGCCCAGTATTGCCCTGGCCACACTGCAGCGGTTTGGGGTATTGGGCTACCTAAATTGCGCAGCTATTACTGGGCTGGCCAACTGGCAGTTGTAAATGATTGGTAGCATGGGGCTGCATCACTGCCGCATGTCAGTACTTAATGGGGATGGATGGCAGGTTTACCTCCTCCCCAGATTCTTTACAGTGGCCAGAAGATGCGGCCACTCCCACCCATGATGCAACACACTAGGCACATATGAAAGGATTCCCATCGTCTTGTGGTTTGAGGGGGTGCAAAGCTATCCTTGCTCAGCCCCTATGGAATAACACTCATGTCCCCGAGGTGGGTACGATCGGTAGACTTGGGGGTCTGGGAGAGATGTGAGGTCTGGCACGTGCGGGAGTGTAGTGAGAGAGGGGACGCTGATCCCTTTTCCGGAGCTGCATGACACATTCGGTTTGCCGGAGACATAAAGATACCATTATCTACAACTGTTGCATGACCTATCAGCTCAGTTCCAGTCACTTCGGGATGTGCCGATCTTCTCCCCGATAGAAGCAAATCTTCGCCCGAAACGCATAAATAGGAAGGTTATCTCTACCCTTTACTAGGTCTTCACCGCCTTCGCCACCAAGGACTTGGCTAGCCTTAAAATACAGTGGGAAAGCGATCTTGGCCTGCTGGACCCAGAGGATTGGGTGGAGGCCCTACTATTCCCTTGGGAAATTGCTATCTCGGCTTGTATAAGGCTAATACAACTTAAGATCTTACATAGAATGCATTATTCTTGCACTACCTTATTCAAGTGGGTTTGGACGGATCACACTAAATGTCTGGGGTGTGGGCAGCGGGCAACTTTTTTCATTCTCTCTGGGAATGCCCACTGGATCGCTGCTTCTGGCACAAGTGTATGGATAAGATCCACTGTTTCTGGATTGGTAACACCTGGGGACCCACAGCTACTGCTCTTGGGGGTGTTGGGAGAAACAGGCTTTACTAGATTTGAGAAACTGTTTAAGTGCACGGCTGTCGGACTAAAGAAACGAACTATCGCAGCACAGTGTGTGTGGACAGACTGCCCAAAGTTGGCAAAATGGGTCTCCGAAATGAACTGTAGTATGGCCCTGGAGAAGAGAATATATGATGATAGTGGCTGCCCTGGGAAATGGCGGAAGATTTGGGGAAAGTGGCAAGGAGGAGAGGGACCTTGTCCTTTCAGACAGAAATTCTTAGTGTTGTGTCTGGATTTTTTTTTATTTTTGACAGCAACTCCCTCGGTATATGGTTTGAACCTGGCCTTGTCATCCAACCGTGCTTCACTGTAATGTTTTTCTTTTATGTTGTGCTGTTTTTATTTCCTTGCTGTTCTATGCGGAATAATAAAAAGTGTTAAAACATTTAACATACAACACGTGCGGCTGCTTCCATAATACCAGATGGCATCCCCAGTGATATCTCCTGTTGCTTAGACATGCAAAATTCTGTTATCTCGATTTGTTTTGGGTGTTGGAAATGCTACTGAGCGGCCTTTTGTCGGGACTTCGTCCACCAATTCTACCGCAGGTAGGTTGTTTAGTTCTTTCAACTACTGCACCTAGAGTATTTGATGTAGCAATTGGGGTGGCAGTAATGGCGGTAGTTCTCAAATTAGATTTAGGGGTGGCGAGAGACAGAGCTTCATAAACATTCTTATTTATAAGTAATTGTGGTGAACTCTAGATTCAATCTAGCTATTTTCAGACGGGAAACGGTTATTCACTTACTAGCAGACTTCCACAAACTCACAGCAGACCACTTCTGCCGGACGGCGTCTGAATATTTATCTGTCGGTCAACTTCTGCCGAATAGTGTTATGAATCTGAGGGAGTCATCACTCCTGTCCCAGTGGTTACCTCTCCCCATGTGGCCAGGGGACGGCAGCCGCTAACTGATCCTGATTCGGACCCTGGGGGCGGTTATATGAGGGAGGATCACATGGGGGGGGGGGGCAACCCTCAAGCGAGTGACACATCATGGATGAGATGTGGTATCCCAGCCAATTAAGGGAACTTAGACCCCCTTCCTACAACCCTAAAACAATTATGTGTTGTACTTGTACTTATCCTACCATTCCCCTAAAAAGCACTGGGACAAGGAAGAATAGGAGAATCCAGAATGAAGATCACGTTTTTATTTATTCATTAGGCCCCGAAGCCCGCAGGCATCAGGGCACCCCAACACAGACAAGTGAGACGGACACAAAGTAGACGAGACACAAAGAGCTCCACCAGGATTAGACAGCAGGAGGGAATGTATTCAAAGAGGAAGGTGTTCATTTTATGATGAAAGCTGAGATGATTTTCCTCAAGTCTCAGATTAGAGGGAAAGGAGTTCCATATTTTAGCTGACACAACTGGATACGATTTACCGAGGCCATTGGACAGATTGAAACATATCTTACTAACCCCATCTCGGAGCAGCACAGAGATCTAATCGGGACATAGGGGAGAATCATGGATTTTAGGTAAGCATGGGAAGTGCCATAAAGACAGTTGTTTACCATTATCGCCCCTCTGAAGGATATACAAACGATGATGGGAAGAGAGCTGAGTTCTTGTCTACTCTTAGATCTCAATAGAGCCAGATAGGAAAGACCAGGTCTTCCTCAGCAGTTGGCTAGTAGGAGCCGTTTTCAGACACTTGGTTTACGTGGAGGTCCGCAGTAAGTGACAAATCCAGGTATGCACCAAGCGTGTTGACCCTTTCTACAACCAAGATATCACAATCGTCAAGGTGAAAAGATTGAAATTTAGAGTTCAATTTAGTTTTAGTTTGGAATAAACCAAACATCAATAGCTCTGTTTTGTTGCCATTAAGGCACATCCAATTGGTATTCATCTAAGACTCAACTAAAGCATAGATGTAACCTAGATGGTTCGAGTCCAGTGCTGAGACGAGAAAGATCCCCAATAGCTCACAAGACAGTTATAAGATCAGTACTGTGACGAGGGAGGAGAATGGAGGAATGGGGGATTCTTGACTCGGGACTCCACTAAACCCAGGCACCCTTGGCCTAGGCCTTCTTGGGGCCAGTCCTGGTGCCTTTGGCGCCAGGCTCAAACTTGATAAAGGACTTGTATTGGGAACTACTTTATTTCAGTGCCAATCAACATGGAGGCATCCACATAGCTTAGCTCCTTAGAACCAAGCTATGGGGTATAGTGTTTTTGGGTGTGGTACCATAGGAACTATTTTACCTGGACTACTTTCTTGAAGCTATTTAAACCACACCCGACTTGGATAACACGCTTCGCGTTACTTTGCAATTCTGCAACGTGACGCTCACCGTGTTCAGCTGCACCTGCGAACCTCGGAAGAACAGCATCTGTTAAGGAGGAAAAGGACATCGTTAGCAGCAGCAGCTTACCTGTAATTTTGTCGTTAGCTGTCCACGGCTCTTGCGATCAGCATCCCGGAACCAGCGCTCCTCCCGAACCGAAAGATCTGCAAAAAAGGAAGAAACAAGGCATTAAACATTTTTACAATTTAATGAACGGTGCCGAAAAGCTTACCTCGCAAGCCGCTCCTCGACCAGCATTGCCTCAGGAATTCCATGCACCGGGTGAGCACCGCGACCTGTGGGAAAACAAGACAATAGGTTAGCAAGAGGCAAGGCATCATAGCGCTGCGCTTAGCACCTACTCACTGCATCAAGGTGCTCTAAAAACACCATTACTTACCGGTGAGACCCAATTCAGTCTATGTCACATATTGGACTTCCGCGCACCTAAGGAAGAGAAAAGACATTAGTTAAACCAAAAAGGCATGCAAGGACACTAATATACCACAGCATAAGACCTACCTGAAAGACTCAAAGCGGGCCGGCATCAGTAAAGTAACTCAATCGCAATCGCCCACCAAGCACAAAGTGCCCCTGCCAAGAAGGCAGGACGGAGAACACACCTGCATTAAAAACCAGGTGAGGAGAGGTCCAGAGAGGCCGCAGGTATACAGGGTGGCGGGGGGCTGTTACCCCAGTTGCCTAGTCTTGAACATTGCCCACCTGCATTCCAGGCAGAACCCTCCCGCTGGTCACACCTGGGAACCGCAGAGAAGGATACCTGAGTCCCAACTGCTGGGTGGCGTCCCCGTGGAACCAAGTGAGCGTTAAAATTACATGTAAGAATCACATACAGCAGTCTAGTCTTTCCCCAAATCCTATTGGCCAGTATAAAAGCAAGGAAAGACTCAGGAAGTATGAGAGAGGCTCACCCCGAAGTACTTGGTTGCAGGATTACTTTGTTGCAGAAGAAGGGGCCTTGGACTCCTGTTCCAGAAGAGGGAAGGGAGAACCCTTGCACCCCAACACCATGTGGAGAATTGGGGACTGCTGGGATAACCCAGAAACCGCTATGGCCCCCAAAGAGGGGGTGAATCCCTCGGAACCCAGCAGTGTGCCACAAGGAAGCTGGAAGTTCCATCCGCTCGAGGAGGGAGAAAGATACCGGGAAGTGAGAAACACTGGCTGTAGAAGTCTTAGTCTGTTGGAACCGACCGAGGGCTCACTAGGCTGGTGTGAGGTCCGCAGAGCCAACCAGCTTACCAAAGAGGCAGAGAATACAAGACTGCAAGGGATTGTACGCTGCAGGGACACCACGAGAGGAAGAAGAAGAAAGGCTTCCTGGCGTGCGCAGTTAACGAACAGCAGCCACCATGTTGCCCGAGTCCAGAGAAGCCCACGACAAGCAAGGAGGAACTGCGAGAAGCACAGAAACCACACAGCAGAGGCAGTGAATCTAGAGAGTGTTGTAGGTTTTCCATGGTATAAATAACTCAAGCCGTAGAGAGCATGCGAGTCCACCCAAGGAAAGAAGGGACACCGAGGCACTTTGGCAAGCCTACCGAAGGCAAATGGAAATTAATGAAAAATATCTGAAAGAACAGGAGACCCAATAGATCTTAAAGAGAATCGTTTTTGAGAGGCAAAGCCAAGGGAGGCAAAAAAAAAACAGACCTCGTGAACTTTTGCAAAACCATATTATGAGCGAGTCTAGGATCCACACCAAAGGGAGGCAAAGCCTGAGACAGGTGAAAGGAGGTGGGAGGGGCAGCAGGGGGAGAAAATCCCTCACCTCATGAACCTTTTGCAAAACAACAGCTACAAGTCTGGGACCCAAACAAAAGGGTAGCAAAGCCTGTGAGAGGTTAAGGGGAGAGAAAGAGTCCTTCAGGTGAAATCATGAACTTTTGTAAAACCCACAAGTCTGCAAGTGAGTGTTAAGTGTGTTCTTAGAGAGCATGCTAGGTGAATGCAAGCTACAAGTGGGTAAATATGAGAAGGACCTGGCAGGAGAGCATACCAGGCAGATTCCAGTTGCAAGTATTCTCATATCAGGAGAGTATACTAGGAAAGGTTAAGTTGAACAGCATGTAAAGTAAATCACATGAGGAAGTCCTGATCAGGATACATCAGAAAGAGCCAAAGACTGATTTGAAGGCATTTTAGAGAGGAGAACAAACAGGTCAGGAGAATACACCAGGTATCCTACCAAGATTAAAACCAATAGCCAAGATGTTTTGCATACCAGTTTTGTTGAATAAGAGGAGCTCAAGTAACATAATGTCTATAACAGTGTAAAGCACAGTGAAGAGGAATCATAGGGGAATGGAACAATTTCCTGGAACTGTGAACTTTATCCATTAGGAACTTTCATGTTGGAGTTACGCCTTTCCTTTTGAACTTGAACATTTGTTCACTTTCAAGGCCTAATACATTTTCCCTTTTCACCATAGAGTTACTTTTGTTAGAATATGAGGGCCAGAATAGTACCTTGGAGACACAGCATTTTTCTTTGGACATCTTCACAACGTACAGACCCTTGGTTTTATGTTAGGTAGGGAAATACCTCTTAGAGTAGGGACAGAGAAGCATTTTCCAACCCCTTTTGTGTTTCAATAAACGTGTATGGCCCAAAATCATGAACCCCCTGGTCCGCGTCTCATTCCTGGCTACTCACAGTAGTTTCTGCCTACACACCATACCAACAGCGAAGCAGCTCAAAGACAGTCTGCGGCCACAGGCCACTGCAGGCCACTTCTGCCTAGTTTGTGGAACTGTGAAAACCAGCCAGAGGAAGCAAAACATTTCCCCCCCCCCCCACTCTGTGGTACTGGATAATAACAGCCTGAGATAGGCCAGGGCAAGGGAGGCATTCCCCCTACTTTGTGGAACTGTAAAAACCTGCATGCGAAAGGCCAGGGGAAAGGAGACATTCACCTTATGCAAACAAGCCTAAAAAAGTCCAGGGAAAGGGGGAAATTCCGCCTACTTTGTGGAACTGTAAATACCAGCCTTAGAAAGGCCAGGGGAAGGGAGACATTCCCCTTACTTTGTGAACTATACCCGACCAGAAGAAGTAGTTTGGTTTTATGTGTAAGGGATAGAAGTAGGGTTTTGACACGGAACGGGGCACTTTTTAGTTATGACCATTGTGAGGTTTCCTTAATATTTTGTTGGGGCAGGTAAAAGGGAATCCCCTCGGAGTTAAGGATAGATAGGTTTTCTTCTTTTTTCAAAAATAAAAGTGTTTGCCCAAAAACATGCCACATGTGCATCGGTCTCCCCCTACTACCCTTACACTACACATGAAACATTGTTCTTATTCACAGCTCATATTTGTAAAACAGAATAGGCCATAAGTGCAGAAACAGCATTATTAGTGTAGAAATATTCTCCTCAAATGCAGCACTGGCATCCTTTAACTATGCCCGTTTTCATACATTAAAGTGGCAAGTGCCAGTACATTTTTAATGTAAATTCGACACAAACAGCACATGTACTTTTCATGCAGTATTTTTCCTACAAGCGTTATACTGCTTTTCTAACTAGCTGACTGAATCTAAAAACATACACCTTGACTGCTTAACTGTCATCAACTGCTGATTGTTGCAATCCCTTACCTCAAATGAAATGCCACATAGTCCATACACAATGATTTTGGAGCCAAGCAGGTTGAGCTCATTCTTGATATTCTCTAAAATCAGGCTACAAAATGTGCACGCACCACTAACCACAGGCAACAAATTCACTCTTGGCAAGTACGAAGTAGTGTTTATGCAGAGAACTGTCATTCATGCCAGGTAGAGAGTGACTCTCGCCTAGCTAGTATCTTGCAGCTTGATATTTCTTTTATCCTGCTC
This sequence comes from Ambystoma mexicanum, assembly GCF_040938575.1. Taxonomy (NCBI): domain Eukaryota; kingdom Metazoa; phylum Chordata; class Amphibia; order Caudata; family Ambystomatidae; genus Ambystoma; species Ambystoma mexicanum. Next base: position 162,272,311 of record NC_090935.1, on the reverse strand, counting down.
CGAATCATGACACACTTTATCCCCATTTTATTCTGGCAGATACTTTGGCAGGTCGAAAACCCCTTAAGGTAATGATAATATGTTATCCATCTAGCTCTTAACACAGGCGTTTTACATAGAAAATATTTACATACAATAGCACCCAACTGCAGTTGGCACTGTTAACCTCAGTATGAAAAGATGAGTTGGCCTTGCTAGGACCTGCATATCAAACCCAGATTACAACAGCCAGTGGTAAATCCTCTGAGCTATCTTACCGGCAGAGATGAGCCCTTCTTTGATTTTAGCAGATACATTTTTGGACTGAACCATTCAAATTCTCAAATCTGGGAAGAAAACAACAAACTCTCCCTCAAAAGGCATAATAATGTAAATTTATCAGCCCACTTAATTGTTTTGCCAAAGCAAAAATATAGGCTTTCAACACCAGAGAGACCAGTCATCACCACTCCAAATTTAGCTGGATCAATTTCGATCAGAGTATTATAAGGAATCAGAAGTAAGAGACAGGCACAGGAGTGTTCGTTTGCTGCGTACACTTTTAGTGAAAGTTGTTGGGTGTCCTGACCCACGTTTGAGCTATCATGCTGCAACATTTGGTGCTGTGGGCTTAGAAAATCCAAGATGGCCAAAAAGCCCACATGTGCGCCAGAATCCAGGAGAACCACGCAGTTTGTGCGCACACCAAGATGGTCACCCAAGGTGCCACCCATTTTTGCCTATGTTGTGAGCACAGAAGGGCACAGAGCCTAAAACCATTGTAAAAGGGGCAATGCTGATTGCCAAAAGCAACCCATAACTGTTGGGAATTCGTTTTCTTCGGGTCAAACATGGCTAATTTATGGGCACAAAATTATTTTACTGCAGAACTACACCAATGCCATTTGTTGAACCTGGACAATATACTTCCATGTAATATCTCTTGTTTGTAATGCTTGAATTCAAGACTGATTCAAAAAAATGCATGCAGTACCCGCTTTTGACTGAGGGCGGCGCTAGCGGTCTAAACTCTGACAGGGAAACTGCATGTCAGGAGTTGCAGGAGAGGCCTTTACATCAAAGGCTGGGAGTTAATTAAAATCTTAACCACATGCTGTTCCCAGAGGACAATCTGATTTAATTAACAGGCCAAAGGCTGGGAAACCTCTCACCTCCAGAGATTCACACCAGGAGTCAGAATCTCACATGACCTCTTGATTGATAGAAGGCAGACTGGCTGGCAGCCTCCTGGAGACCACACAATAGGCTCTTGCACTTGAATAGAATATGTTGATTTTGACTGTTTCCTGTCAACAAAGGCCTGCCTGCCAGCAGAGGCATGGTCACTGACCCACCCAAGTCTTGGAGGCGGACTCCAACACTCTGAGAACTGAATTGATAGCAAAATATATAGTTTATAAAAATACTGATAACTCTTTGTAATCAAATGACAGGAATGTATAACTTTGAGAGCCTTAATTTAAAAAATGTACCTTCGATTCAAGCCCAAACTCCAATTTGTGTGATGTTCTGGGGCAAAACCCTGCTATTTATGTATACTACAGACTCTGTGTTTAAGCTAGAGACATGGGAATTTACTGGAGTATGTATGGACAGGCCGTGTATATGTGTATAATTTTTAATGAAAAACCAATATTGCAAAACCAGTTAAAAAATACAAAATGTTGCAGTTTCTGAATGCAAGCTCTTAGAAAGAGCAGAGTTTGAACAGAGTATACCTCATGTGACAGGTAATATGTACATGCAATGACAAACCACTATGTATTTGAGAAATGTGTATTTTGATCAAATATAGATTTGTGTGCAATTTGACAGGGGAGTGTCCTTTTTGCAAGCCATTAAATGACATCATTCTGACACACAATCCTGCTCTCCAGTGAGAACGCAAAGAATTCTCCAACCTATCAGAACTCTGAAGGGGTTGGGCCTAGAAAGCTAGCCTCTCCACCCACTTTCAAAACACATAAAAAGAGACTGCTGGGACAGGTAGAGACATTCAATTCCATTTGCTGCGGAGCATGCAGACCGACGACTTCACATCCAGAGATCCTACACTTAGACTTCCAAGCTAAACAGAGACTACAGAACTTTGAACCAAGAAGGCCCACTGCAAGCAAAAGTATTTGTCAGCAGGCCCAAAAATCATTTGCATACTATTCACAGCCGGACCCAGGTGTTGATTCTTGCCTGAAACCCTGTGCCAGAAAGATCCAGAAGCAGTGCTGTACCCAGAGAAAGCAGAGCAGTATCCTGAACCAGAGGCCAGAGATCCAGAGTGACCCAGACCGCTGTTAGCAGAACCAGAGAGCTGACCCAGATCACTGTGAAGTGCCGAGACCAGAACCGGAGTCCAGTCCAAAACCTGACCAGATCCGTGGGGAGGCCTATTTCAAAATATATTGTGAGTACCTAGCAGAACCAATCTCTTAGTTAAAATAATATAATTCAATCTATTTTAAATCTAACCAGAACTGCCTTCTGTCACCTGTCATTTGCAAAGCTGTCACCTGTCATTTTATAGCTGTAAGCTGTAACCTGTCGCTTTGAACTTTTAAAATTTCAAATCCGAAAAACAACCTTCACGAAATCGTTCATAACTCCGTAACCGTTTCGGATAGGAACTTGGTTTAACTACTCCTTATACTTTCTCCGCAATCACGATTCACGCATTCGCGAATTTTGCCGCGATTTGCGATTTGGTCCGATTTCTTTACTTGTAAAAAGATAGCTGCTTTTGCCTGAACTGCTAAATTTCGTTTGCCTCTTAAGAACCATCCCTGAATCATTGCTAGAGTGAGCCTGGACTCATATTAACTAGATACCACTCACCCTGAACCTCCTGAAGGGAATTAAAAGCATTTTCAGCATATTTCTCACTGCATTGTCATCATATTCAAAGCATTTTGCCTGTGTTTCAAAACTCCTATCTGTTGTATAAGCTTGCTGGGGTGAATTGTCCAAGAAAGTGATTACATTGTCTTTTGCTGAAACCCTATCAAGTTATTTTCTGTACTGCATTTTCATTCCACTTTGCATCCATTTGAAACCATAAAAGGATTGTTGCTATCTTATCCATCCTATAACCACTCATCATTGATTATAAAGAGGTGTGCTAGTGCCAGACTATCCATTATTGATTACTGCTCAGATTAAGTGTGATATTCAATTATTAATGTATTATAAAGTGTGATATATATATATTGTTTAAATTCTCAAATAAACCTTTTAACTTGCAAAACAGAACTACTTCTTGGCTCAGTGGGGTCAGGGGGATTCCAAGAGAGGGGTGTTATATAGGGGTAGTCATCCAGAACTCATGAACTGGACATAAAGATATATCAATAAGGGTTTCCATTCAGTATCCCAGACTAGGCATTGACTTAGCTGTAGTGTTGAATTGAATCCTCTTACAAAGTAAAAGAAAAGGGGGATTTGGGGAAATTACTCGCTAGGCCCAACACTAAGAGGGGGTCTCCCTGCTTCAACAAAACTAAATAATGTCATTATCAGAATGTCCATAATAAAGTTATTCATCCTGTGTCCAAAACTAATCTGACCCTCACACTTTAAAACTCAATAAAAAGAAAGGACCAGTGAAAAATGTCTCTGGGACGCCCTTCTGCAGCTCTGCTTTAACTTCAAAAGTAACAGCTCCAAAAGAAAGTAAGCTTCGACTCTGGTCAAGGAGCTGGTTCTCTCCTTTCTTACGGTCCTTTCTTCAGAGCGCTTGTCTTAAGTCAATTTCAACCCTCAAACAACTGGCCAACAATCGGGACTTAATAATCAAGCCAGCAGACAAAGGTGGGGGGATCGTTCTTATGACCAATGAACAATGGCAGATTGAACCTCAGGAAACAGAGGAGTCCCGAGATGCACAGTTGATAAGTGACAATCATGAAGATGAATCACACACTAAGTATTTAGTCCAAGTGTTTTGTCTAGTCCTAGTGTTTCTTACTAGATTGAATGTTCCTGACGCCCCCATTACACTTTAAAGTTACCCATTTTCAGTTACTTTTTGGTTTACATTATTGCCAATTTCTGTCCATTTCATCTGTCTACCCTCCCCGTTTCTTCTTTTCCCTTCTTGTGTGTTTCTTTTGGGCCAATGTTTCATGATGATTTTTTGAATAATACAGGTTTAGGTTGTTTGTTTCTGAATCAATTCATGAATTTTATATCAACACACATCAGCTGCATGTTGCATACAAAAGAAAAAAATGTTGGAATGACTGATGTTTTTGGTTGACTGATTGTTTTCGAGCTATACATATGTTTATCTATTTGCTCATTAATTTGAATACAGAAACATTTCGAATTCTCTTTTTTGTGTTGCTCCTTTATTATTGTTAAAAGGTTTGAATGTGATTGGTTCCAATAAAACAGGAAATAATGTAAATAAAAAATCCCTTTTGGTTTGATAGAGGTTTGACATAAAGCGGTTATCTAAATAAATTAACCCAGTCCAGATCCTCTGGCACAGCAACAATTTTTCCTTGGGTTCACAATTTCAACAATTTGTCAGGATATAGCTCTAATACGAAAAGCAAAACCAAAGTACACCAAAAAGAAAGTTCCACAAACTCAAGGTCCAGTAGGCAGCGGAGCACTTTACAGAGTTCAGGAGACGCCAGAGGCTGGCGTCCAGCTAGCATTTTTAACAGTAACGTAGTATTGTGGGGGATTGTCAGGGTTTCAGTCCTGAGGGAAGATTTTACGAACTGCATAATGGAAGGCAGGGGGGTTAGGCGGAGGGCGGTTTGAGTTCCAGAGGGATGGGGAATAACAGGAGAAGGGAGTAGTTTCTTACCTGTAACTCCATTACTCCAGCGTTGATTTCATTCATGGATTCACATGCTGTGAATATTTCCCATCGTTGGGCTGGGAAACCTCAGTAACTTTAACCTAGGGTTTTCGTATGGAAAACTTCGACACCTTAGTGTCCCATCAACGTCCTTTTTGGATGCTTTAGGATACCCAATAGGACGTCGGTATAAATGGCCCTGCCTCTGTGGCTTCCCTTAACCGCCATCACGGAAACCTGAATCACGGTTTGCCTGCAGGGGGAGGCTGGCGGGGGCATGTGAATCCATGAAAGATACCAACGCTGGAGAAATGCAGTTACAGGTAAGAAACTACTCCCTTCTCCAGCATTGGATCTTTCATGTATTCACATGCTGTAAATAGATTACATAGCAGTACGAACAACCCTTGGAGGTGCATGACTGGCAAACCAACCCCATGCCCCCAGGCCATAACCACGAATGTAACTAATAACATTCAACAACATGCATGATAACAGAACCAGAAGGTGATAGAGTAAAACACAAACCCCGGAAGCTGCAGGGCTTACCTTATTGAAACAGGCGTTAAAGGACCGCCCGTCCCACCTGCACATCTTCCACATGTTGCTGACCCAGACAATAGTGTCTGGTGAAGGTATGCAGCACTGCCCAAGAAGCCACCTGGCAAATGTCAATGAGCGGGATTCCACCCAAGAGAGCCGCCGACTACGCAGCGGACCTTGTAGAATGGGCTTTAGGATTGCTCATCAAGGGCTTGGCAGCTTTTTCATGACAAAATGAAATTGTGGACGAGACCCAACGGGAAATTCCTTGCTTGGAAACAGCTGTTTCGACTGCCTGAAGTCTTGAGCACGGGTCAGATAAAACTTCAGCGCCCTCTTAACGTCCAGAGAATGCAGGGCTCTTTCCGCCGGCGTGGTCACCTTAGCAAAGAACGAGAGCATGGCAATTGTAGCATGCTTGTGAAACTCTGAAGGCACTTTTGGTATGATGTGCGGATTAGTAGACAGAAGAACCTGGTCTCTCATGAACCGCAGGTACGCTGGGTAAATGACCAGCACCTGAAGTTCCAAAATCCTTCTGGCAGATGATTGCCACTAGAAACGCAACTTTCCACGAGAAGAACTTCAAGGACGCCGTCTACATGGGCTCAAACGAGAGCAGTGAGAACCACATTGAGACTCCATACCAGAGCAAACCTTTTCTCTGGGGAAAATATCTGAAAAAGTCCTTTCAGAAAATTCTTAACCAATCTGTCACTAAACAGAGTATGATGCAGTCTGGTGAATCTGGAAATGGCCGCTAAATGCACCTTGACTGAAGACAACGCCAGGCCCTCCTGCACCTGATGCAGCAGGTATGGGAGAACCTGGGCCGAATTAAGCTCCAATGGCAGCACTCCCGGCTGCTGTTCACACCAGGCACATAATCCCACCCATTTTCTACTGTAAGAGACATTAGTGGAAGGCGCCTGGATGGCGTCAGAAAAGATTTTGCGAAGTTTACTGCGAAGCGCAGTCATCGTAGCAGGTTCATGGATGCCTGGAGAGACTCCAACGCCCTTTCCGACGACAGCCCCAATACCAACCAATCGTCCAGATACGGGTACACACGATGCCCCTCCCTGCGGGAAGGCAGCAGCTATTGGAGCCAGGAAATTTGTGAACATTCTGGGTGCACACTTCAACCCAAACGGGAGGACACGGAACTGGTAATGGTCGTCCCCGACCAGAAAGTGCAGGAACTTGCAATGGTTTGGCCTCATCGGGATGCGGAAGTAAGCGTCCTCCAAATCTAACGACGCCAGGAACACCCCCCCGGCTGCACCACCCGGATCACACCCTGCAGTGTCAGCATCTTGAACATCAGGCGTTGCAGATTCTTGTTCAACGGCCAAAGATCTACAATAGGCCTCCACTTTTCATTAGGCTTTTGAATGACAAACTGACCTACTGCCGCATGACCGGCAGGTGCGGTTGCACCACGTGCACAGGTGGAATTGGGAGTTTAGGACGGAGAAACTCCTACGCATGGCCAAGACGTACCGTATCCAGTACCCAGCGGTCCGTACTAATAAGATGCCACTCGTTGACGTGTTGCGACACTCTGCCCCCAAGTTAACTGACCGCATGGCAGTCATTGGTGAGACTTAGATTGCCGTCCCTTAGCAGCTGAGGAGGCAAGACCCTTCTTACGCTGAGCCTGGTAGTCTTTGCTTTTCTGCACCGCTTGGAACAAGCGCCTGAAACCCTGGGAAGAGTAACCAGGCGACTGTAACCTCGGTCGCAGGAGGCAGCAAATCAGGCATTACCAGAGGGCCTTCAAAATGCCCAAAAGGGGCAAATGGAATGGCCCGTTTGTAGAACCCCCAGGGACTTCGCCGTCTCGGTGCCTTCCTTCATGCCCTTGAGCGCCTCATCAATCTTCTTGCCAAAAGAGCTGCTCCCCCTCACATGGCATATCCACAACCTTATGCTGGACTTTTGGACTCAAGTCAGTGAAGCGCAACCATGCCTGCATCCGGAAAACAACACTGTTATTTATTTGTTTGAAGCCAGACAGTCCACTGCAATGTTGATGCTTTGGTGGGAAGCCACCTCCCCCTCTGGAACCAGCAGCATGGCTTCCTTGCGTTCTTGTTCCGGGAGAATTTCCAAGTGCTGGAGCAAGCGGTGCCACAACCCCCGTCATACATGGTCATAATGGCCAATGAATTCACCGCCTTCACTGTTGTAGCGCCCACCGTGAGGACTTTCTTACCGAAAGCATCTTGTTTTCTGGCCTCACTGTCCGGTGGCGTAACACACTTGTGTTGGCTCCTCGCCTTCCGACTAGCCGCCGCCAAAACCAGCGACTCGGGCGGGGGCTGAGAAATTAGGCATTTGGGGGGGGTCGAATCAGGTGCCTTAAACTTCTTCTCCAGACGTCCCTTCACGGTTGGTTCCAAAAAAGGATGGCGCATCGTGCGCAGTCCCTCCTGCCACACATGGTCCAAAATGGGGACCGAGAAGACTGCCTTCCGTCGTTTCCCCATGTGATCGAAAATAAAGCTGTCTTTTCGCTCCTCCTCAGGTGCCAGGCCAAACTCTAGGCACGCCTTCGCCATCATAGCGTGAAACGCGCCTTTATCGTCCGGCAGAGACGGCTGAGCTGGGCTACTAGGCGGTTGCACCTCCGGGTCTGTATCCCACGTTTTATCTCTCCTGGGCGACGCGGACACCGTCAACAATGTGTCACGAGGCCTGCTCTCCTGATCCGAATCGACCAGCTCTCCTTCCTCTGGATGACTTCTGGGAAGGCCCAACCCCACCGGTGACAGCAACGTCAGCCGCACCGGAGAGGAATTCCTGGGGAGACTCAGGCAAGGGGCCTCAATACGCACACTACGCACCGCTGGAGCCACCGGGCTCGGAGACGCTGGAAGTCGTTCATCCAATTGTCCCAACAACAACTGGAGTGTACTTAACACTTGCATAGACAGCATAGAATGAGGGTTCACCAAGGAATACCTGGGCGCCCCAGCCACACTCAACATAGACTGACCTGCCTCCCACAGACCCAACGCTGATGGATGGAAATCTGGTTCATGCTCCTCCTCCAAACCCGAGGAGACTGAATACGAAGCTGGATCCTGTTGGAGAATGTCCACCGGGAGCAACGGCCCGAAGCCAGCCCCAGATCCCCCGTTGACAACAAACCGCCATGCGCTTCCAGCTGCTTCGTCGACAGGAATTGCGGATCACTGACAGTCACGGTCCTAGACTGAGCCGATGACACCCCCAATCGACGAAGGGAGTGAGGTTTGTACCACAATCGTCGACGACGGAACTTCCATGGACGAACTCGTCGACAATGCTAAGGCCTCCACAGGCTTGGCCTTCTCCGGAAATGCCGGCGGCATGGTTGCATTTCTCCTGCGAAGCTGGGACCTCAGGGTCTGGGGTAGGCCAGGCGCGTTGTCCGATAACGTGGAAGAGGGTTCTGCTCCTAAGGAGCACACTCAATTGTGTCACTAATCAGCTTTTTTCGCAAGGTACGCATGGTTTTGAGTGAGTAGAGATCCTCCTGATGGCGGTGTTTACGCCACTGTTTTTCCACCAGACAGATTGCTGTTTGTTGGCCCCGAGTGAGAAGTGTACTAGGGGGCAGGTGATCTGGCCTTGATCCGTGTGGTTTTTAGGAGCCATCTAGAACAAATTCACTGGTAAATAATGAGGGGAACTTAAGACAACTTAAAGTCTATTTGCTAAACACTCGTTCTTTAAACAAACATGCGCAAGAAGTGCATGATTTAATAACAGAAGAATCTATTGACATTGCCTGTATCACCGAAACATGGCTGGAGGAGTCCATCGGGCCTACATGTTCTATCGCGGTCCCAGATGGTTATGTGATTTATCACAAAGACAGAGAGACGGGCAAAGGGGGAGGGGGTCGCTATTATTGTTAGAGATACCATCCACATGCTCCCCTCAACTTTCACAAGTACAGGCTGTGAGATATTACATCTTAAACACACACCCCACACAGAAAATAGCGGTATTAATATTATACTATTATACAGACCGCCATCAAAGCCGGTATCACACAGCAGCTAAACACCTTGAAGGGCACTAGTACCGCCACACTGGCAGACTTCAATAGATGGTACTGAAACACAAAAGATAAGGAGGCCACTTACTTGGAGAAAGCACTAAACAATATTGACTTCAGAGTTATGAATGTGGAACCCACTATGGAAAATAGTAATCAACTGGATTGGATTGTGACCAACAATTTGGAGACTAATGGATATGAAACTAAGCCTTGCATTTGGTCAGACCACTCCAAAATGACGTTTACATTGACTTTAAAAGTCCCACCTAAGAAAAACAAAGGTAATGCGCCTATAAAAATCAGCAGCAGGAACTATAAAAAAAACAGAGCCGGCACACCTGGAACAATGCATAGAGAAAGTACTAAAGGCCTCAAAAGAGTAAGATTCTTGTGACAATTTGGTGGCAAACTTTCTACTACACACCAAACATTTGGTGGAGCAAAAAGCTCCATTAAAAACCAAGTTAGAAAGACCAAACAACAACCACCAGAAATGGTTTAACCCTACCTTGGTTGAGTTGAAAAAAAAGAGAAAAGGAGAAGAGAGGAAAGATGGTAAAAGAATCTGTCATAGTGCAATAAAGACAGTTGGAAAGAAAGCGAGACAGCGAAACAAAAAAGAATTATAACGAAAAAAATCAAGTCAGCAGAAATCTAACCTGCAGACTGTTTGAAATCCTGAAAACAATTGAAAAATCTAAAGCCTTAGGCTCCACCATTCTCACCGTAACAGGTAGACTGTGACAAAGTACAAACAGCATTCACAGAAAAATATCAAAAAGCTAGAGGCGTGCTAAAGGAAGCTCAAAAAGCCTTACTAGGCCAAGCGGACCCATCTATAGGAGTTGAGACAATTAATAATATAATCAGAATTTTTTCAACGTCCATAGTATCACCACAGACGAAATGATAAGAACTTTAAACTCAATGAAGCCCACCACATGCGCTGAAAACATTATCCCCCCTAAACTAATTATGGAAAATATAAATAGTTTTGCTCCCCTACTCACTAGAATTGTGAATGCATCCTTCTGTGACAGCTGTGTCCCTGCTAACATCAAAATGGTTACCATTACTCCTCTGGTAAAGAAACCAGAGGCAGGTCAAAGGGAGCCGGGAAACCTAAGACCGATCACAAACTGTAATTTCATACTCAAGGTACTAGATAAGATTGCCAACTCTCAATTTCAGACCTTGGTAGAGGCCAATGAGATCTTACACAGCAAGCAGTCAGGCTTTCGTGCGACACATAGTACCGAAACGGCAATGCTTAGCTTACAGTTGCACATGTTAAGCATAATTGAAAAGGGGAACACTGGACTACTTATACTACTTGACCTCAGTGCATCATTTGACCTTCTTGATCAAAATCAGCTCAAACTAGCACTTGTGAAGGGTGCAAATTGCTCCAAAGATGGTTAACATCTTTCCTCTCAGACAGAAAATCCAAGGTTCACTGGTGTGATTATTTCTCCTACGAAGAGATCACCAGCTATGGAGTTCCACAAGGGGCAAGCTTTTCACTGCTTCTTTTTAACCTTTACATTTGGTTCCTCTGTGTGGTCCTTGACAAAATCGGAGCATTTTTCACCAACTACGCTGACGATACCCAGCTGGTGGTCAAACTGCATGGAAATTACAAGACAGTGCAAAATTGAGGCACTCTAAACAAAGCCAATTTTTCGATTCATTTGTACTCGCCAAGAAGACTGAGCTAATGGTCTTTGGAACTAAACAAGCTAGAGCTAAATAAACCACCAATAAGAGTTAACATTGGGGACCTATATGGAAGCCTCCCTGAGTGCGGAAGCACAAGTCAGACAACTAAACAAGACCTGCTCCCATCACTTACGGCTCATCAGGTAATACATCCCTACCCGAGTCAGGAAATTTGCTTAATCAGTGCAAGAGCTACAATATTGTCCAGATTGGACTATGGAAATGCGCTCTTGCTAGGAGCGAACAAGGACATATTGCTAAATGTCAAACAATTCAGAACAACGCAGTTAGAATCATAAAAGGGAAATAAAAAAAAAAGAACATATCAGTGAAAATAGAAGAAGCCTGCACTGGTTACCAGTAGAGGATAGAATCTGATTCAAGTCCCTGACCCTAGCACACAAGTGCGTCCATGGGAAAGCCCCAGTCTACCTCAAAAAGAAGATTATCTGCTATGTGCCGGGTTGCGCCTCAGGTCTGAATCTTAGGGCCAAATGTTAATAGCAAGGTTCAAGAAAACCAACGGACTGGGCAAAGCATTTCACATTAAAGCAACCATCAAATGGAATAGCCTTCCAACACAATACGAACGCTCCTACCCTAATTTCCGAGAAAAAAACACTCATAACCCACCTTTTCAAATAAATTACACCCCCGCCCCCGAGTTAGACTGATGCCCCACGAACAGCCTAGTTTGTGTTAAATGTCGTCCCGTGGCCTGTATCGTACCTTTTCTATATCTAAATGTGGGCGCCCAGATGCCTGAGGGATTACAGTGTGGTATAAACAAATAAATAAATAAAAATAGCTAGCAGGCATGGGTGTTAACCCGTCAGTGGCGGCAAGAGAGAAGTCTTCAAGAACAATGTCCTGTGGAGGGGACGGTGGCCGGAGCTGGCTCAAGGAGGTCTTCAGGGAAGCGTTTGAAGGAGCAGTGGGTGATCTCTGGGCGGTTAGCCTGCCCTTATGGGGCTATTCGTAGTGGTACAGTTTCAGAGAGATCTATGTGATTATTGCGACCCTCACAATTGTGGCGGCCAAAAATGCCAGCTTTTTGTTTTTTTAAACCCCTTTACACCACATATATATGCGGAGGAGGACCCCCCCCCCGCAACCTCCCATATTAATATTATATTATATTCTATATCCCCCCCACATATATATGTGGTGTAAGGGGGGGTCCAAAAAAAGAAGAAAAAAAGAAAAAAGACGTCATTTTCGGCTGTTGTAATTGTGAGGGCGACATTTTAGTACAATTCCGTTTAGAGGGGTTGCCAGGTGGTGTGTCTAATTGAGTGGGATTGGGTCAGGACAAGAGAGGTGAGCCGGAGGGGTGGTGAGGTGAGGTCCAGTAGATTTCAGTCCAACTATGTCCCCAATTAAATGTACCATCGGTAATACTGGGGGGAAGAACAGTTCAGTTGGGGACGTGACAGGTAAAGGGTGGTAAAGCCCAGGAAGACTGGTCATGCCTCACTGCCCTTTTCTCATCATATGAGTCTGCACCCTCAATTTAAAAGTAAACTTTGGCACTTTGCGGCTACTCTTGTGGAATAGTAAAGGATTCAATAGCTTTATTAACCGTGCCGTGTTTAACATCCTATGATTTAATAGCATTGCAAGAGGTTTAGCTGTTGGAAACCCAGAAATGTTATGATTATAATTTGGTCCTAAATGAAGCTACTAAGGGGCAAACTGGACAAAGTGGTGGCTTAATGCTGTGCAATCCTAACTCATTTTGCCCATATATGGAAAGGATAAGAGTGGATTCTAAAGATATACTGGCTGTTAAGCTATCTTGGAAGGGAAGATGGGAGGAGGTTAAGGGGAGATTATATTGATGAATATCTATTTGAATCCCTATAGAACTGACGAGAATAAATTCCTGGATTGTGTCAATTAACTTCTCATGGATTTTTATTGTGCAGAGGGCTTGAAAAGAGCGATTTTAATGGGTGTTCTGAATTGCAGTATAGAAATATATTCAAAAGATGTGGGTTCTATTTCAAGAAACGATTGTCCAGCTAAAGATGGTGCACCTGGTGGTATGTTGAATGTATCCGTTGCCTGAAGGACTGAGGGATGGAGAATGGCCAATTTAATGGCTAGTTGGAGCCTTCATCTACATAATGGAAATACTCCAGGGGATTATAATGGAAAATATACCTGGGGTAGAGGTGTAGTCAAGCTATACTGGATTACATTTATATTCCTGGAAATCTATTGAAAGGTGTAGAATGTTTGATTATTTGGATGTTATCTGCAAGCGATCATGCTTCTCTCTCTGTGATCATCACACTTGCTGCTCAAAGAGCAGATCTAAGTGTGGGCCTGGTACATTTACAGACACATTTCAATACAAATAAGCTCAGATGGTCACAGAATGTGATAGTTAAATTAAATAACCTAACAAGGGATTTGTCAAAATGGTGGATTTGCCTGGACTGGTTAGGATTTATGAAGGATTTTAGGGGCGCCTGGCAAAGTTCATCATAAAGGATTTTCAGGTAGGATGGGTTTTGATGATGTACTACAATCTAGTAAACGGAATCTAAGGAGAGACATTCTAGAAGTACAACATGGGCCTCAATATACAACAGAGAGTGACACAAATTTCAAAAGGGTAGCAGTATAGAACTTGGCGAAAATATTATAGGTACAGCCTGGACAACACAGCAGCTCCAGATATGTTGGTATGTGTTAGTAAATTTAATTACACAAGGTTTTGGGAAATAATAAAGGATTGGGCCGCACTGCGGTGTGTGAAGAAGTCTAGAAAATGCGATTTCAGAAGGAGAGTGGAATTACTATACGAGAGGGAAATGCCACTGGAAAGAGGTAACTCATTTTAGTTTTGAGAAGGAGAAATGACCACGGGGAGACTTTAGTTAACAAGTCTAATGGGTCAAGGGGCATCTGGCCCAGACGGTCTACCCAATTTCATATACAAATCTGAAAGCAAATCATGGGCAGTAACTTCAGCAGGTATTCTCGTCTGTGGTTTGGGGAGTTTCAATTCCAGACATCCGGCACAGAGCATATGTGGTGCCTATATTGAAAAAAGGGGATGCTATAATAACGGAAAATTATAGATCAAAAACCCTTTTAGATTCTTCTTCTAAACTATTTGCTGGCCTGTTGCTTGAGGATATTGCAAGCTGGGCAAATAGTATAGAACGCTGCCAAAATAAAAGATCCTGCATGTATATGGCAGAATAATCCTGGCTGCGAAAGTCAGGTCAGTGCCAAGTTTCAGGCGTTTCTATTCCTTGCGCCTTCTTCTGCGGTCTCGTGCAGAAGGGATGTGGCCTAGCAGTTCGGGCTGGACTGCCCCTTTTGGGGTGGGGCCAAGCCTGATTTGCATATGGTCTTTCCCTTCTGTAATGGCTTGGCAGGCGAAGAACGGTGGTCTGGAGGGTTGCCCAGAGCATTGCCAGTGGTTAAGATTAAGTCTAAACCTTCCAGCCATCACCTCTTTGTTTTTGCTATGTCACCCCGAGTGGGACGGGTATGCCCAGACGTGGGTCCCGTGCCTGCTGGGCCTAGAGACCCAAGCTACTCCTCACTGATGAGCCCCAACAAGGGTGAAACATGTTTGGGGATGCTTGTGGTCTCGTGCAGAAGGGATGTGGCCTAGCAGTTCGGGCTGGACTGCCCCTTTTGGGGTGGGGCCAAGCCTGATTTGCATATGGTCTTTCCCTTCTGTAATGGCTTGGCAGGCGAAGAACGGTGGTCTGGAGGGTTGCCCAGAGCATTGCCAGTGGTTAAGATTAAGTCTAAACCTTCCAGCCATCACCTCTTTGTTTTTGCTATGTCACCCCGAGTGGGACGGGTATGCCCAGACGTGGGTCCCGTGCCTGCTGGGCCTAGAGACCCAAGCTACTCCTCACTGATGAGCCCCAACAAGGGTGAAACATGTTTGGGGATGCTTGCGGTCTCGTGCAGAAGGGATGTGGCCTAGCAGTTCGGGCTGGACTGCCCCTTTTGGGGTGGGGCCAAGCCTGATTTGCATATGGTCTTTCCCTTCTGTAATGGCTTGGCAGGCGAAGAACGGTGGTCTGGAGGGTTGCCCAGAGCATTGCCAGTGGTTAAGATTAAGTCTAAACCTTCCAGCCATCACCTCTTTGTTTTTGCTATGTCACCCCGAGTGGGACGGGTATGCCCAGACGTGGGTCCCGTGCCTGCTGGGCCTAGAGACCCAAGCTACTCCTCACTGATGAGCCCCAACAAGGGTGAAACATGTTTGGGGATGCTTGTGGTCTCGTGCAGAAGGGATGTGGCCTAGCAGTTCGGGCTGGACTGCCCCTTTTGGGGTGGGGCCAAGCCTGATTTGCATATGGTCTTTCCCTTCTGTAATGGCTTGGCAGGCGAAGAACGGTGGTCTGGAGGGTTGCCCAGAGCATTGCCAGTGGTTAAGATTAAGTCTAAACCTTCCAGCCATCACCTCTTTGTTTTTGCTATGTCACCCCGAGTGGGACGGGTATGCCCAGACGTGGGTCCCGTGCCTGCTGGGCCTAGAGACCCAAGCTACTCCTCACTGATGAGCCCCAACAAGGGTGAAACATGTTTGGGGATGCTTGTGGTCTCGTGCAGAAGGGATGTGGCCTAGCAGTTCGGGCTGGACTGCCCCTTTTGGGGTGGGGCC
The DNA here is from genome assembly GCF_040938575.1 of Ambystoma mexicanum. Classification (NCBI taxonomy): domain Eukaryota; kingdom Metazoa; phylum Chordata; class Amphibia; order Caudata; family Ambystomatidae; genus Ambystoma; species Ambystoma mexicanum. Next base: position 162,256,546 of record NC_090935.1, on the reverse strand, counting down.
AAGCCTGATTTGCATATGGTCTTTCCCTTCTGTAATGGCTTGGCAGGCGAAGAACGGTGGTCTGGAGGGTTGCCCAGAGCATTGCCAGTGGTTAAGATTAAGTCTAAACCTTCCAGCCATCACCTCTTTGTTTTTGCTATGTCACCCCGAGTGGGACGGGTATGCCCAGACGTGGGTCCCGTGCCTGCTGGGCCTAGAGACCCAAGCTACTCCTCACTGATGAGCCCCAACAAGGGTGAAACATGTTTGGGGATGCTTGTGGTCTCGTGCAGAAGGGATGTGGCCTAGCAGTTCGGGCTGGACTGCCCCTTTTGGGGTGGGGCCAAGCCTGATTTGCATATGGTCTTTCCCTTCTGTAATGGCTTGGCAGGCGAAGAACGGTGGTCTGGAGGGTTGCCCAGAGCATTGCCAGTGGTTAAGATTAAGTCTAAACCTTCCAGCCATCACCTCTTTGTTTTTGCTATGTCACCCCGAGTGGGACGGGTATGCCCAGACGTGGGTCCCGTGCCTGCTGGGCCTAGAGACCCAAGCTACTCCTCACTGATGAGCCCCAACAAGGGTGAAACATGTTTGGGGATGCTTGTGGTCTCGTGCAGAAGGGATGTGGCCTAGCAGTTCGGGCTGGACTGCCCCTTTTGGGGTGGGGCCAAGCCTGATTTGCATATGGTCTTTCCCTTCTGTAATGGCTTGGCAGGCGAAGAACGGTGGTCTGGAGGGTTGCCCAGAGCATTGCCAGTGGTTAAGATTAAGTCTAAACCTTCCAGCCATCACCTCTTTGTTTTTGCTATGTCACCCCGAGTGGGACGGGTATGCCCAGACGTGGGTCCCGTGCCTGCTGGGCCTAGAGACCCAAGCTACTCCTCACTGATGAGCCCCAACAAGGGTGAAACATGTTTGGGGATGCTTGTGGTCTCGTGCAGAAGGGATGTGGCCTAGCAGTTCGGGCTGGACTGCCCCTTTTGGGGTGGGGCCAAGCCTGATTTGCATATGGTCTTTCCCTTCTGTAATGGCTTGGCAGGCGAAGAACGGTGGTCTGGAGGGTTGCCCAGAGCATTGCCAGTGGTTAAGATTAAGTCTAAACCTTCCAGCCATCACCTCTTTGTTTTTGCTATGTCACCCCGAGTGGGACGGGTATGCCCAGACGTGGGTCCCGTGCCTGCTGGGCCTAGAGACCCAAGCTACTCCTCACTGATGAGCCCCAACAAGGGTGAAACATGTTTGGGGATGCTTGCGGTCTCGTGCAGAAGGGATGTGGCCTAGCAGTTCGGGCTGGACTGCCCCTTTTGGGGTGGGGCCAAGCCTGATTTGCATATGGTCTTTCCCTTCTGTAATGGCTTGGCAGGCGAAGAACGGTGGTCTGGAGGGTTGCCCAGAGCATTGCCAGTGGTTAAGATTAAGTCTAAACCTTCCAGCCATCACCTCTTTGTTTTTGCTATGTCACCCCGAGTGGGACGGGTATGCCCAGACGTGGGTCCCGTGCCTGCTGGGCCTAGAGACCCAAGCTACTCCTCACTGATGAGCCCCAACAAGGGTGAAACATGTTTGGGGATGCTTGTGGTCTCGTGCAGAAGGGATGTGGCCTAGCAGTTCGGGCTGGACTGCCCCTTTTGGGGTGGGGCCAAGCCTGATTTGCATATGGTCTTTCCCTTCTGTAATGGCTTGGCAGGCGAAGAACGGTGGTCTGGAGGGTTGCCCAGAGCATTGCCAGTGGTTAAGATTAAGTCTAAACCTTCCAGCCATCACCTCTTTGTTTTTGCTATGTCACCCCGAGTGGGACGGGTATGCCCAGACGTGGGTCCCGTGCCTGCTGGGCCTAGAGACCCAAGCTACTCCTCACTGATGAGCCCCAACAAGGGTGAAACATGTTTGGGGATGCTTGCGGTCTCGTGCAGAAGGGATGTGGCCTAGCAGTTCGGGCTGGACTGCCCCTTTTGGGGTGGGGCCAAGCCTGATTTGCATATGGTCTTTCCCTTCTGTAATGGCTTGGCAGGCGAAGAACGGTGGTCTGGAGGGTTGCCCAGAGCATTGCCAGTGGTTAAGATTAAGTCTAAACCTTCCAGCCATCACCTCTTTGTTTTTGCTATGTCACCCCGAGTGGGACGGGTATGCCCAGACGTGGGTCCCGTGCCTGCTGGGCCTAGAGACCCAAGCTACTCCTCACTGATGAGCCCCAACAAGGGTGAAACATGTTTGGGGATGCTTGTGGTCTCGTGCAGAAGGGATGTGGCCTAGCAGTTCGGGCTGGACTGCCCCTTTTGGGGTGGGGCCAAGCCTGATTTGCATATGGTCTTTCCCTTCTGTAATGGCTTGGCAGGCGAAGAACGGTGGTCTGGAGGGTTGCCCAGAGCATTGCCAGTGGTTAAGATTAAGTCTAAACCTTCCAGCCATCACCTCTTTGTTTTTGCTATGTCACCCCGAGTGGGACGGGTATGCCCAGACGTGGGTCCCGTGCCTGCTGGGCCTAGAGACCCAAGCTACTCCTCACTGATGAGCCCCAACAAGGGTGAAACATGTTTGGGGATGCTTGTGGTCTCGTGCAGAAGGGATGTGGCCTAGCAGTTCGGGCTGGACTGCCCCTTTTGGGGTGGGGCCAAGCCTGATTTGCATATGGTCTTTCCCTTCTGTAATGGCTTGGCAGGCGAAGAACGGTGGTCTGGAGGGTTGCCCAGAGCATTGCCAGTGGTTAAGATTAAGTCTAAACCTTCCAGCCATCACCTCTTTGTTTTTGCTATGTCACCCCGAGTGGGACGGGTATGCCCAGACGTGGGTCCCGTGCCTGCTGGGCCTAGAGACCCAAGCTACTCCTCACTGATGAGCCCCAACAAGGGTGAAACATGTTTGGGGATGCTTGTGGTCTCGTGCAGAAGGGATGTGGCCTAGCAGTTCGGGCTGGACTGCCCCTTTTGGGGTGGGGCCAAGCCTGATTTGCATATGGTCTTTCCCTTCTGTAATGGCTTGGCAGGCGAAGAACGGTGGTCTGGAGGGTTGCCCAGAGCATTGCCAGTGGTTAAGATTAAGTCTAAACCTTCCAGCCATCACCTCTTTGTTTTTGCTCTGCCATTTGTCCCAAGCAGCGACCATGCTGTTGTAGTGGGGTTGCTTGTAAATTCCCATCTTTTTTACTGCAACAGCCTTCTTTTTGGAATTGCCACTAAGCATCAGCAGAGACTGCAAAAGGAGCAGTACACAGCTATCAGACTAGTTTGCTGTCTGAAAAGATTTGATCACGTCTCAACTGCACGCTGAAGCCTCCATTGGCGGCAGTGGATGATAGAATCAAGTTTAAAAATGTTTGATTGTCAAGAGTTTTAAGGGGTCCGTACCAGCATACTTAGCAGATGAACTTAGTCGACACCAACCAACCTATCACGTTGTGTTACCAGGGATGGCAGAAGATTTGCTGTCTATGTTCCCAAACTATGGAAAAGCATTTCTTTAGAAATCAGGACTCTGGAATCTTTCAATCAGTTTCGAAGAGCCTTGAAAACCTTCCTTTTTAAATAATATGGATATTACTTTTTATTTTCTGGTACTCTAGGCTTTCCTTGATAAAACTGGCCATTGTTGACTGATGCACTTTATTTATTTTTGCTATGCCATCCCAAGATTATCTGGGATCTGTGCGATTTTTCCAGAAAGGTTTGCATGAGAAATGGTTCAAAAGGTTCGAACATTTCCCAAGTGAACACGCATTTAAAACCCCTAAAAACTCACACCCACAATTCCCCTGCCCCCCCCCCAACATAACCAAACCCTGCTGCAGCTTCCGGAGGGGAAAAAAGGGTTTCCCCCGCAACCCCCACTCACTATACTTTAAAGTGATCAGGGTGTTGCGGGGGACACCGCCGCAGTACCCCTTTTTATTATTTTTCTTTCTCTTGGGTGTGCCACAGCCCCTGCTTTTTCTTTTCTTTTTTTCCTTCATTTGCCGGGGGTTGGGGGTTGTCCCACGCAACCCCCACTCACTGTAGTGAGCGGAGTGTTGCGTGGGACAACCCCCAGCCCCCTCACCGAAACACCTAAACACACACCACAAAAAGTTCAGACTTCTTTTTGTGGTGTTTGTTTTAGGTCTTTTGGTGGGGTCGGACTTTTAAAGTCGGTAAAATCGTACACTACCGATTATCTGCGCCTCTATACGATTGAGATCATTGTGCGCGTTTACAAATAAATCAAACCAATTTTGCCAATAAAATATCAAACAGGCTTCCGAAATAACTGTTGCACCACTTTAAACAGGTTAAATGTGCAATTGTTGGTGCTGAGAGCACTACGATTGAGCTCCCACCACTGCATACTGCTAGTATCGATTTTCATAGCACGTTCGATACCGTCGATCAGGTGAAACTTTTGAACAAAATCCATGGGTGGGGCATTCCAGGTGGCCTACTCTGCCTTTTGGAGGAATTGCCCTCATGTACAATTATACAGGTATGGCTGGACAATTGTGGTAAAGTGGCCATTCCGTTACCAACAAATATGGGCCTTAGAAAGGGTTGCGCTCTTGCACCCTGCCATTTTAACCTATATCTCGTGGGTATCGTGGAATGCTTGAAAGGGTGCCGAAGCTTTCCACCAAGATTGGAGGAAGCTGCAAACCCCCATTCTCCTTTTAGATGATGGCCTCGTTTTCGATAACATAATAGTGGGTTTACAGCATTTCTTGAATGCCCTAGGTCAGTATCTGAAAGAAAACCACCTGATTATTCACATCAGTAAAACAGTAATTTTGACAGTTACAACTAAGAAATCAAAATCAGGCAGGCCTGGTTTTAATATGGTCATAAAATTTGATACCTTGAAAGCATTGAAATATCTGGCCTTAATAATCTCAAATAGGGCGGATATAAACTCACTGAAGGCATATAAAGGGAAAAGTGGGCACAGCAGCGTGCACAGTGTGAAAAAGATTTTTCAGAAATATTGGTACACTCTGAAGCCATGAATTGCTTACTATAATGGCAAAGTGCTCCCAACCCTGTTATATGGGCTTGAATTAAGGAACATTGATTGGAACATCTGGATAGGATGGGGAGTACATTTTTGGAAGATGTTGTTACAGCTACCTATGGCTTCACCTTCTGTTTTGATTCAGCATCAGTTAGGTCTTGTTTGATGGTCTCGATCTGTGCGAGCTGCAAAGGTTGAGGTAAAATACTTACTCCACCTAGAAGGTTGTTGTTTGCAGATCTTAAGGAATGTCTGGATTTAGATTGCTCTATGTGAGTGTAGCGTGGCTTGCGAAGAAATTCTAGAGGAAGCTGGTCTGATCAAATAATGCTTTATTACTAATCCTAGTAAAGTATTTTGAAAAATGAAAATAGATCAATGAAGCATTGACCAAGACCTCTGTTGCTACAAGATCCACAGTGGACTGGCTAACCAGCACAGACCATTTACTCTGCCTGATTATATTGCAAGATGCCCTTATTATAAATATTGATTAGTGGACCTGGGCTTTCGCTTCAACCTATTGGGAACTTTGGATAGATGGGCCGAATTAATGACCTACCGGAAGTAGAATGGGCATGTAGAGTGTGTGGGAAAGAGCCAGTCGAGACACTTAAACACTGGATGGTGTGCGGTCCTGCATTGAACTCTTTGAGGGTGGAGGTATTATGGAAGATTGCTGAAAGATGAAGTTAGAGGGGACTGTTATTGGTTTTGGAACAGGTTGACGGGAGGGCGTGATATTTTAGCTTTTTAACCTCTATTCACACTTTATTGGGAGGGGTTACATATATGTAACTGTACAGCTATATTGCACTTGGTGAGAAAGATTATAGAGTATAGCTTTTTGTTTGTTTTATTGGAAATGAGATGAAAAATGTGATTATTTTGTTTAATTTTATATGTGAACATACTTTTGTATAAAATGTGCTAAGGTTTTTTAAACTAATGACACCAAAAAAATATGTGTCTAAATATGGAAAATATTTCCACTCAACCAGGTCCAATATCCCAAAATATCATTTGGATCTGCTGTTAAGCATGCACATCCCAGGCCTGAAACAATTCAGAACATTCTCTGCCTTCTGTATGGCTCTTTTTTATGAAACTGTTTACATTTTGGCAGATACATATTCCTCTGTGCGTTATCTGGGCATCTGGCATTTAGATCACCTAACAGACTAAAGGGATGCATTTTGTTCCCCAAAGACTCCATACATCCACCCCCTGGATATATGGAAGATAACAAACTCCATCAACATTTCTATATGAGAGGGGAGGAGCCCCCGGAGCTTCAGAGGTAGATAGTCCTCATCCTGGGAGGCACGGCAAAGAGAAAAAGTCCATGCCCAGCGTTATAGATCGAAGTGCGGCGCAGCCAATGTAACGCTCAGCAATTTTGCTGAGCAACCGATCCCAAAGCCCCACCAGAAGAGAGCAGGAAGGGAGAGCCAGCTCCATAAGACACAGAACGCTAGGAAATGGCCAGAGAAGAAAAGCTGCATTGCACTACCGGAAGCCAGGAGACAGAAGGAACGCTATCGCTCCAGGGAACCAGAAGACCCCAGGGTGGAGCGAGAACCATGAAACTACAAGGAGGTCAGAGTCCCCAAGAAAAGTAAGAGAAACGAACCCCCAAAGCGGGAAAAGGGAGAGCGACCTGAAACCCTCAGGTCCCAAGGTGGCTCAAGAAACACCAAATCCCTAGGAAAGGTGTGAGAACCAAGGCTCCTGGAAGGGGGAAGGAGATAATTCAATGGGGAGGGTATAATGAAGTTCCTTGGTGGGAAAACCAAGAAGAATACATAGTGTGGACTTCGGAAACAGGCAGTTACTCACAATAGAAGAAATCCAGTGACTGAGATACAGTCCTTGAGATACAGACATTTGTTCTTGTTTTGAACTGTGCTAAGGTCCAAAGAACCCCTTTTATTGATCTAAGACCAACAACAACCTCAAGGAGGGGAAGCTTCAAAAGACATTTGTTCTTCTGATTTGAATGGTGTCACGGGGCAACAAGCTCCTTTGTTTTGATAAAAGAAACATCAAGCTTGGAGTAGAAACCAGATAGCATACTTTCCTTTTGGGCAGAGGCATTTTTCTACCTTATATAAAGTAAAGTGTTTTGTGTTCACATCGGTAGGGACAGTAATCAGTTTACAATAGGTGAATCAGGCTACAATATCGTATCTGTATCGTATTTAAATCTTTTTATGGACTTGTTCCTATTTACCTTGGCTCTTTCGTTTCCTTCTATGTCCCCCCACGTCCCCCTTGTTCTCCCTCTAATTTCTGTTTTTTCTCTTCTGGCTCCTCTTTCCTACAATGCTCTCACTCTCTCCCTAGGGTCTATTCATTATTACTCCATCTTCTGTTCTGCCTTATAGACCTCCTTATTTCTGCCTTAATTGTATTGTAATCTTTACTGTAAACTATATTGTTTTAATGTGACCACCTGCGCATTTATATTGTAATGTAAAATTGGTGTTGTACAGCGCCTTGGCATAAGGCGCTATATAACTAAAAACAAAAATATAGAATAGGTTTTCTGGGTGGTGACCTGTATTGACTTTGTAAGGCATCCTGACTAGCACTCCTTTAGACTCCTTTACTTTCTTTAGAAATTGGGCCAAGAAACAAAGCAAAGGTTTTGGGTGATCTAATAAATACACTTTTGACTCAAAACGCCACCTTGTCTGTCTCTTGACTCGGACTTACCACAGAATTTAAACCCAACTGATCAGGAAGCTCAACAGTAATATTTCCATAAAATATTTCTTTGTTCAAATTACTGAACATTGATTCAATTTCTGACAATATTAGTTGTGAAATCGCTCGGGACTTAACATGTATAATAGCTGAATTAGTCACAATGATATTATCAAACTCTGTCCAGTCCAAATGCAATGTATTCAAGACTAAGTCTTGGGATTTCTTTCAAACGTGACAAAATCCTAGATCTGTTTAGAATAGGCACATGTCACTTCAAATCAGATTATATATTATTACACTTAGGCAATCTAGATTAGTATCATTGACAGGGAAACAAACAACATCCTTTTAATAAATGCAGGAACGTCCTCCTCGGTTAACTTTGGAACCAGGAGATTCTCCTCTAAACAGTTACTATAATACATGCTATTCTGTTCCATTAGTGCATTCATATGTCCATCGTTTGTTGAAATCTCAAATGAGGAGACTGAGGTTTCTGCTCAAAACCTTCTTTGGGCTTAACAAACTATGCCCTATTTCCTTCTTGTCTTAGTGTGTTTATTAGACTTCCTGATTTTCCTCCAAATTCTCATCAGTTGATATTCTGGTTTTGTTCAAATTGAGAATAGTTGCCTTGTTTCTAAAGATTCCTGTCAAGGTGATGCTGAATCCTTCCAGATGTTCACATTGAGTGGCTGAAAATCTGATTTTCCTAACCCCTCAATGCAATTTCCTATGCCTCTTGAGCCAGCAATCTTTTTATCTGGGATTTCTATTCCTCCGTTTATTGATTTTATTCGGTGTAGAATAATGTGAGCTAGCAAGTAACTATGCTGACTCTAGTACTTGTCCTTCCCTGCTCTTGCGATAATCTAGCTTCATTTATTAAAATCGGAGTCATACATAATTAGGGTGAATTACAATTCCCCGATTGGCATTCGCTGATTCTGTGATTTTACTGGATAAAACACCCACTGGACAACAATGGAGTTTATATGTAGTAAGCTCACGTTTACTGGAAAATAATTTGAAACTAAATTTTGAATAAGCAAATATCATGATTATAGTACCATCTAGATTTAAGAAAAGACTGTTTAGAAATAGGAAAATCATGTGGTTGAGGTAAATACATATCTATGATACCAAGTGTACACTGAGAAATTCGGAGGACAGATTGAAACATAAGATCTGACCTCTAGTAAGAAAAGTAAAAAACTGGATAAAGAATATGGCCAATTTTTGTGGTTTCAGCAAATGAATCTATATTGTCGAAGAGTAATTACGATAATTACATGCTGTATGGAAAATGAATCAAAGATTGACTGAGTCCAATGAAATAAAATAGGTTGTTATTAAAATATCTGTGGGGCCTATCACACTGGATGTAATAAGCAGATGAGAAAAAATTCTAGAGTTAAGAATGGGTCTGATTTGCAAGAAAGTAAATCACATGGAAACTATGTCACGTATATCTGGAATAACAAAAATTAGAAGAACTCAGAATCCAAATTTGTATACGGTGTGTTAATAATGCTGATATGCTACATGAAGAACCGTTCTGGTGGAGAATGATGCTTGGAAATCAAATTTCACCAATATCGATTTTCTTTTGTTTGGTCGCAGCTTAATTTTACATATTTTAATTCCAATTGGTCTATTGAATCGAATATTGCAGTTTATAGAATGTATTTAAGGTAGTGTATAGTGATGTAATGTTTAGCTTATGATGATGAAAAACATGCCTTTATTTTTGCAATACTGTGCGTAAGCAGAAAGTTTTATGCAAACTGTATTGCTTAATAAATAAATCAAATACACCTTTGTTTATCTTAATATCCTTTACATCTATGATTAGGGAGAATATATGATGACTACCTTTGATTTGGTAAACATCACCCTGAACACATTCAATACAATAAACATAACAAATGTTAACAGTAATATTGGAATCATTTCTCCCAGATAACTAAATCAATTGTTTACAATATAAATTATGGCTGCCATAACAGGTAGGGAGAAACTAAACATGGACTTAGCACTCAGTACTACTGTGATTTTCATACCCACCACCAGTCATAAAACCAGGTAGTCTCCCGGTATTCCCATCCACTGTACATGCAGACAGGGATGGGGTGTGAAGTGCATTTGGAGCTTGCATCTCGACGAGGTGACTATGGTTGTTTTTCTCTCACTTTATCCTAGATTTTATCGGCACTGCATTTGTGATGCATTTCACCCCTAACACAAAGTGCTGAAAAAACTGAAATCTTAAAGAAAAATCCTCTGATGAATGTTCTACCAAATGTGGTGATAGGAACAGAAACATGTTGGGAGTTTTAGCGTAGAGACACTTAATGAATGTTTAGTTTATATCTCTGTCATGTGTCTGGTATTTCGTAATATGTTGTAATATTTGATTTTGTTCTATGAGATGTGTATTTATCCACATCCGCTTTGTGATTCTAAGGGTGTTTTTTAATACATATAAATGAATAAATTGAATCAATTTGGAAATTTGAATTGTGTCGGAATACCAAGTCCATTTTTTCAGGACCACTGGTATTGAGAGGAGAAACATCACATCTCCTTTTATTAGAGAACATTGTTAATAACTTAGAGGATCTACCACTATTCTTACACATATATTGTGTTCCAACCCCTGACCGTAGAGTTGGTCGACTCTGGTCCAGAGTCTCTCTTATTGGGGTTAGAATTTTACCTGTTTTAGGTACGCAAACACTTATCATTCCACTTTTCTAAGAGACACAAATGGGTTCCAGTTACTAGTGGATTTAGAAGTCTGTATGGAAGTGCTGCATTAGCCATTGTTATTTTCCTTAGCAAGGATGTTTTCCATACAATAATAGATTGTAAATATTGGAGTCCCAGTTCAATTCTGATGGCAGAAATTGGTGGATATTTTGGCAATTTCAGGATTGATTTCCAAAACCTTTCCTCAAAGGCATTCCAGGTTTTCCAATAGAGGCTCAAACTTGCTTCACCTCCATGTGTTAAAATGGGGACCACCTTTTGTTTATAGAAGGCGAGTAGCAGCATCATTGAGAATTGTCCATATCTTGCACGCAGTATTCCCCCTTGTGATGCTAGCATTTTGGTTTTTGATTGAGGTTCCTCTAGCCAGATCTTTTATTGATTTATTGAATTTGATGCCGAGATATGTTCTATGTACAGCGCTTTGCCAAAGGCGCTATATAAATAACAAATCATTAACTCTGGCCAGCCAAATTTTGACCATGAGATTAGGTATAGCATTTAGCATTGAGTCCTCACCTCTCTGCATTATTGAATTATAACACTGGCACTCCATTAGGTAGTAGTAGTTCCAGGAAATTAGGACTTTCATTAAACATCAAAAGACAATTCTATCAAACCACAAAACACACAATACAATTCTGGTTTGCTTTACTGTGTAATTGGCTACGTGTTTGTCTTTTAAAAATAAAAATGTACACAAGAGAGATCAAATGGCCAGACCTTACAGAAATAATTAATGATGTATTGGATTAATTATCGCCCTTTATCAGATTAATATCCCCTTCTGCAACATGAAATTAAATGAAATATTGTATTTATATCGCGCTCGTACCCAAGCGTTACATGGGAATAGGTATAGAACTAATTTGTTTTTCTAGGGTTGAATTCCTTCCAATTATGGCTTACTGAATGCCTACTACGCAAGGCTTTTCTGATTCGAGATAGCCTATGTATTTTGACTAGTTGTTATCAATGTTATATTAGTTCTATCATTTAGTTCTATCTTTGAGGATCTTGCACTGCTGAGGCAATTAACTGTTCCTGTTCTATTTGGGTGGTTCTCCCACTGATGTATCAGTTAGGCACATGTTGGTTATGTTCTTTGTGATAGTAATTTGAAGAGTGAGGTCTATGATGCTCCAGTTATATGCGAGTGTATCTTGCACTGCTGTGTGTGGGATTTCTTGACCCATTCCAATGTACCCCACTGCATCACTTTACAAATGGGGAAAAAAAATCAGCCCAAAATGGATGCACTGACTCCTGCGTAGGCCAAAATCTGCAAAGCTGCGTTTGGGTCACAACCACAAAAAGCTGCACATCCTGCCACACACAGTCAGGAAGGGGGAGGTGAAAAACAGAATTCTCACTGCAGGAGCATGCCAGTGGGCTTTGCCACATTCAACGTGGAACAAAGCAGCAGAATTGTGCTAAAAAACCAAAAATGCCTTTTAAAATGTAGCTATGCAAGCTTCAAAAGTGCTGTTTTTGGTGCTAGATCCAGTTATTTCCATTGAATCACTGATATTAAAAGGGTACTACAAAAACTGCAAACAATCTAAGCACTCAAGGGAAGACCTAATGCTGAATAAATTGTGCTTGTGCTGCCGAGAAAAATCCGATTTAAAGGACTCAGTTTAATGTGCTTTTTCAGGAATGAAGTGCAAAATCGCCTGTTTTGTAAGCATGTTTTGGTTTAAAGGTTTAATTCTTTCAGAATGATTAAGGATTGTTAAAGTCAAAATCCCCTATAAACTGTGTTCATTTTAGATGTTTTAATGAAAGATGTAGGTAACTTAAAGTTAAAACCCAGTCTTGAGTTAATGTAATTAACTATTACAATTCTGCTTTGACAGTCCTCAGCCTGGGAAAGATTGACACTTCACTGCTGGCAGGAAAGGACTAATTGCTATGGGGAGGCCTCGCATACTCATGACAAAGGACCTCATCAGACTTTCGTCTGGGCCCCAGGCAAAGACAATGCCAGGCTTGAACACTCATCCCTACAGGGGAAGGGCAGGATGTGCCATTCTCCGGGAGGAACCTTGTCATTGAACTTCAAAGGACTTGCCAGTTGCTCACACTTGTGAAGCAAAACAAAAAAAAAAAAGAGACATGGATTTTGAATTTGCTTATTTTGCCAGGAATATGTAAATGAGTGAAAAGGGCATACATATAAATTTGAACTCATGCTTGCCAGTTGAAAACTTGGTAGGATTGCTTACTGCATAAGGAACAAAAGTTATGCAAAAACACTAATTGACAGACACTATTAATGCTGCAGATCTAATATTGTGTACCCATGTTCTAGGGGTGATTGCACATATATGTACCAAGATAGGATTTGTTAGGCCAAACCTTTATGATTAAAATTGCCAAAATTCAATAGAAAGACAAGACCAGGTCTCACCGACGTGGGAGTTGGGTGTAAAGGTAACCCACAAAATATGTAATGTTTGTGTCTGATTTTATTAGAGGGCATAAGTATATAAATGTGTATTTGTGAGAAAGTTAAGTCGCATCATAAAACCTGACAACCTTTTCTGTCATCCTATCAGCAAAGAGCAAGGAGAGAACTGTGCCTTTGACCACTCATAGCCTGGTGGGTGTGGGTTGTAAGTCTGCCCCTACCATAAACTTTGTGATGTCACTTGGCAGGATAAATAAGGGAACCTCACAACACACACTGATTCCTGACTCCATCCCGATTCCGCATGACGCTCTGTTCCTGACTTCTTCATCTTGTTCCTGAATTCTTCATCTTGCTACCGATTCCAGATCTCTTGAAAAGCGAAGGCCTCAGCATTTACTGAACTCTTTTCAGCTAGGCCCAAATCCTGAACCATCCCAAACTTCGGGGAAGCAATTTTGATCATTCAATCTGGCTTGCTACCATTAAGCTTGCCTGCTGAAACTCGCCATCCCACTGATCTACAGTGTCCAGCAACCAGAAGGGCCAATCCAATCCAGTCCAGTCGGAGGTGCCAGTCCAATTGACCAGAACCACCCAGCTGATCCAATTCCGCCAGAGGTGCCCTGCAGTCTGTAGACCCGATCCAGATTACCAGAACCCCGACGGTCCAATCTTAAATTACAGTGGACTATAAGTATCAATAGGAATCATAGTAACCCATAGTATATTTGCCTTGTCCTATATTGTCACACCAGTCTTGAAACCTTGCTTTGATTCCTTGTGCTAGTGATAACTTCTTGAAAATCCTTTTGTCTTGTGAAATCCCAAACCCTTAAATTCTCCCATGGGTAATCCGACTGAGTCCTCCAAGGCGGACACATAGGTGCTGGGGTTGGTGTCTGCGGACCACTCTCGGGCTTACTGTGTTTCAAACTAGTTAACAGCCTGAATTCCATAGTTTAGAGCATAATTGACATTGTAAAAACTGATTTCGGTTTTCATTTTTGAGCCTATATATTCAAAAACACCTCTCATTCAAACGTGCATAGCTTCCTCAATGTTATAAATAGAGACTTAATATCAACTCTGACTTAAACCTAAAACCTGTAGAAATAGTGTCTTTGACCCGTTTCTTTTAAAAGTTGCATTGTGAAAATTAGTCAGGAATTCGCAATTTTGCAAAGGTTTTACACGTTTGTGTTCCCATTCAAAGTATTTCCAAACTTCCATTCTGATTTAAAGTGTGTACTGTTGCTCATATTATAGCTTATGTTTGGTAGGATCTTTTAAGTGTTGCTCCCCTAGGAATGTATATCAATTTAAGGATTTTTGCACACTTTTCATTGTTTTCTAAGCCATTTTCAAAAGTCATTTTAAAAGTGTAAAATGTCCAAAACGTTTCTCTCTCTTGTATGGGGAGGGAAGATTGCATTCAAACCCTGTACTCTATTCTTTATTCGTGAATACTTGCTGCTTACTTACATCGGTTTAGAATTGCTTCTTTGTGAGTTGAGACATTTACAGGGGGCAATCTGTAAGAGGATTCTATCCAGCACTACAGCTAAGTTAATGCCTACTCTGGGATACTGAATGGAAACCCTTATTGATATATCTTTATGTCCAGTTCATGAGTTCTGGATGACTACCCCTATATAACACCCCTCTCTTGGAATCCCCCTGACCCCACTGCAAGTTAAAAGGTTTATTTGAGAATTTAAACAATATATATATATATATATATCAATCACACTTTATGATAAATTAATAATTGAATATCACACTTAATCTGAGCAGTAATCAATAATGGATAGTCTGGCACTAGCACACTTCTTTATAATCAATGATGAGTGGTTATAGGATGGATAAGATAGCAACAATACTTTTTTGGTTTCAAATGGATGCAAGGTGGAATGAAAATGCAGTACAGAAAAAAAACTTGATAGGATTTCAGCAAAAGACAATGTAATCACTTTTCTCTGGCAATTCACTCCCCCCCTTTATGCAATGCAAGGAAATGGAAGGAAAGCACACAGTTCTCAGAAATGCAATCAAATGTAATTCAGTTCACCCCAGCAAGCTTAGAGAAAACAGGTATGAGTTTGAAATACAGGCAAAAGTGCTTTGAATATGGTGACAATGCAGTGAGAAATATGCTGAAAATGCTTTTAATTCCCTTCAGGAGGTTCAGGGTGAGTGGTATCTAGTCAATATGAGTTCAGGCTCACTCTAGCAATGATTCAGGGATGGTTCTTAATAGGCAAACGAAATTTAGCAGTTCAGGCAAAAGCGGCTATCTTTTTACAAGTAAAGAAATCGAGCCAAATCGCAAATTGCGGCAAAATTTGCGAATGCGTGAATCGTGATTGCGGAGAAAGTACAAGGAGTAGGAAGTTGGTTCTAGGCATGTTGGAAAGGTAGGATTCTAAGCTTTCAGAGGAAAGTTAAACCAAGTTCCTACCCCAAACGGTTCCAGAGATACGGACGATTAAATAAAGGTAGTTTTTCGGATTTGAAATTTTAAAAGTTCAAAGCGACAGGTTACAGCTTGCAGCTAGAAAATGACAGGTGACAGGAGGCAGTTCTGGTTAGATTAAAATAGTTAGGATTAGATTATTTTAATTAAGAGATTGGTTCTGCACAGTTCTGCTAGGTACTCACAATATATTTTTGAATTAGGCCTCACCACGGATCTGGTCAGGTTTTGGACTGGACTCCGGTTCTGGTCTCGGCACTTCACAGTGATCTGGGTCAGCTCTCTGGTTCTGCTAACAGCGGTCTGGGTCACTCTGGATCTCTGGCCTCTGGGTTCTGGATACTGCTCTGCCTTCTCTGGGTACAGCACTGCTTCTGGATCTTTCTGCACAGCTTTCTCTGGACCCAGCCTGAACTGCATGGCTCCTGGATGCTGCTACCGCTGTTAGGTTTGCTGGATGCTGAGGCCTACTGAGAAGAGTTCTCAGTTTGTGGGTGTAGGCCCTTGCTCTGAGTTCTGAATCAAGTTCTTTGGAGTTTTAAAGTCTAAGTGTTGAATCTAGTATCTTCTGGATGTTGTGTGGTCCGGCAGAGCGCGTTGCAGCAAATGGATTTGAATCCTCTACCTGTCCCAGCAGTCTCTTGCTATGTGTTTTGAAAGTGGGTGTGTGCCTGGGCCTAGCTAAGCCTGCCCCTTTCTACTTGTCATTGGCCCAATTGTCCCCTCTCCCATGACTGTGAGTCAGAGTGATGCTGTTGGTTTTATGGGTCAGAGGATCCTCCCCTGGTCAGTTTGCCCACAAATCTATATTTGATCAAAATGCACATTTCTCAAATACATAGTGGTTTGTCATTGCATGTACATATTACCTATCGCATGAGGTATACTCTGTTCAAACTCTGCTCTTCTTAAGGGCTTGCATTCAAAAATGTCAACTTATTTTCGATTTTAGTGGGTTATGCAACCTTGGTTCTTCATTAAAAGTTATACACATATACACGGCCTGTCCATACATACTCCAGTAAATTCCCATGTCTCTAGCTTAAACACAGAGTCTGTAGTATAGATAAATAGCAGGGTTTTGCCCCAGAACATCACACAAATTGGAGTTTGGGCTTGAATCGAAGGTACATTTTTTAAATGAAGGCTCTCAAGTTATACATTCCTGTCATTTGATTACAAAGAGTTATCAGTGTTTCTGTAAAATATATATTTTGCTTTCAATTCAGTTCTCAGAGTGTTGGAGTCCGCCTCCAAGACTTGGGTGGGTCAGTGATCACATGTGTCTTCTGGCAGGCAGGCCTTTGTTGACAGGAAACAGTCAAAATCAACATATCCTATTCAAGTGCAAGAGCCTATTGTGTGGCCTCCAGGAGGCTCCCAGCCAGTCTGCCTTCTATCAATCAAGAGGTCATGTGAGATTCTAACTCCTGGTGTGAATCTCTGGAGGTGAGAGGTTTCCCAGCCTTTGGCCTGTTAATTAAATCAGATTTAATGGGAACAGCATGTGGTTAAGATTTTAATTAACTCCCAGCCTTTGATGTAAAGGCCTCTCCTGCAACTCCTGACATGCAGTTTCCCTGTCAGAATTTAGACCGCTAGCGCCGCCCTCAGTCAAAAGCGGGTACTGCATGCAATTTTGGGATCTTTCTTGGATTAATGCATTCTAAACAGGAATGGTTCTTACATGGTAGTAAATCCTTGCTTGACATTGTTTTGATGGGGCTCCTTACAGTAAAATGGTTATGTGGAACCCCACAAAAGGGTTGAATTTTTAAAGTGGTCCGATGAGCCACGATTTCAGCAACTTTTTGACATCAGTAACAGTGGATTTTGTTAACAAAGATCTTTCTTTACACTGGTGGGTGGCAAGTTAGGTAACCATTTTGGTGTGCGCACAAACTGCGTGGTTCTCCTGGATTCTGGCGCACATGTGGGCTTTTTGGCCATATTGGATTTTCTAAGCCCACAGCACCAAATGTTGCAGCATGATAGCTCAAACGTGGTTCAGGACACCCAACAAATCTTAACTTAAGCGCTATCTTTTCAACAAGCCAAAACTGTTATTTTCCCTGTGTTTTATATTCTATGTTGCTAAAAAGTGAATTCAACTGCATTACCTATTTTCTTATTTGTATTGTCACCACATTGGTGATTGCTGCCCCATATATTAAAACATATGTTGATTTGAATTTTAAATAAATAAATATTACCTTTACCAACCAGCCCGATTCCTGGTCCATTGTGAGCTGGGGTATTTTGAGAAGGGGTGTGATATGAGTGGTATATCACTCAGAATATTGAACATATAGACACAATAAATAAGTATTTCATTTGTGCATTGCATGCTAGGCTGAGGCCCGGGTGAATTGCCTGATTGAAATCCTTAACATGTGGTGAGGCCCTTAATTGACCTCTTCAGTGTGGGGGTGCTTGCACTGCTCCATCCAATGCAGTTTTTTTTCTATGCAAGTGGAACTTATACTGTTGTGACCCACAATGTATCGGTTCCCAAGTGTGGTAATCTTGCATTGTGGGGACTGGCAGCATTCCTGTTCTATGTGCGGAAAGCATGATCTACTGAGATCCATGGTGTACGTTTTCTGTATTAAGAATGGAGTGGGTACTACTGAAGGCTATGTTACACCTGTTTTATATGAGGACCACCTTCTACGGCACAGACGCATTCCTGATCTGTTCTCTGTGTGGCAATCTTTCACCTTTGCTTTATACCTTGCACCGATTACCACCTGCTCTACATGATTAAAGCTTGCATTGGGGTTGGCCAGAATCGTCTTTTAGGTTTGTGTGCGGGAAGCCTGCACTGTTCGTACTAAAGCTGACCTGCTCTGTGTGAGCGAAGCGTTAAAATCTTATGCTGCCATTGTACTCTTTCTTTATATTCTAGGGAAAACTCAGTGTTCGCACTCATCTGTTCCATTTGGGAGCGGGCGTTTGTCCCACTGCACCATGTGCATGATCTGTTAATTGGGAGAGAAACCAGCTTTTACAATGCAGAAAGCTACCGCGTGGTAATGATTTTGCTACAGTTTTTGCACACGTCGGCTGGATGTCAAATACTTTTTTACTCTCGTTCAAAGGAGAAAAACTCATTTTTACTCTCTTGAAACCACATTTACTATCAAATTTTTAAAATAGAGAGTATAGTACTCCCATCTCAAAATGATTACACAACTTCATGACATATGTATATTGTTTAGAAAAAGAGGTATAAATCATGGGGGCACATTGAGTTATACTCATGTGAGATATGACTTGTATGCCAACACGTGTTCTCCTTTATAAAACATAAGCACTGAGGTGCTTTTCTTAATGAAAAAAGCCAACATTTTTAGAATGTTCTAATATTGGGATTCATCACGTAGTTACAATTCAGAATATAATCAGCAACGAATCCTGATGAAATGTCCCTTAGGCGCACGACATGTGTTTATTAGCTTGCCTACACCAGATTGAATTATATGCACTAAGCATTACAATTATCTTCTGTGTATCAGCCTGACTGCCTGTACTTACAAGAGGCATCTGGAACATAATATACTAATTACAGAATACATTTACCATTATTGCATATACATTTATTTTACAGGCTACACATTTTTTTCTCACCGCTAATATTTGATTCTTGGTGTGCCCTGTATCTGGAGAACTGCCATTCATACCAGGTGACGAACGACCTATGCCCAGCTAGAAGCTTCCAATTCGAAACGTTTACTTCTGTATATTTTTCTTTACTACAACATGCGTGGCAGAGGATTACACTGCAATCCTTTATAAGCATTACTAAATTGTGTGCATACCCATTTACTAATTCCAAAAACCAGTTGCCAATAGCAGAAACTCTGGATCATTGAATGACGCTAAACCTGCAACCAGCCTCAAGGAACGCCTCAAAGTACTGAACCCAGCGAAATATTCCTCCCCCTCCCACCCTCAAAAAAAAACTCTGAAAACAATAATCATCATGCACACACCCTCCACTTCCCATCTAACTTGAGACTGGTTGATCTGCTCCCCAATGCCAGTCTCCCTGCCTGGTCGTTTGTAGATCCATTGTTGTCAAACTGCACATCTCCCTCTTCCTCAGTCGTTAGCTCCTGCTTCCAGGTATTGATCCCTTGCAATCTGCTTCCCTTGCCATGTATCTCCCTCTATGACATATAAAGCACAACGTTGCACCCAGAAGCCATGCCCGCATTCAATAAACAAAATAATAGTATTAATGCGCCCTAGGTAACACAATTACCAAAATACTTGAAACCAGGACCCCCATCCTCAACTCAAATGACCTGATGAATTCTAAACCTACTTTCTCAGTACATGAAACACATAGCTTAATGCTCTGCACCCATAATACACTATCTGCGGACCTACAAGCTACATTACTACCCAGCTACAGATGGGGCACTGTAGACATTAATAATGTGACTTTATTACATAATCTCAAACACATGCACAATAGAATGTAACATGTGAAAAGGGCACTCCCAGATAGGCAATACTGTTGTGAGCATTTTTCCTTTTTCAAATTTCTACAGAGAGCAAACCCCATTGTTTCTACCAGTCACAACCCTCACCTAGTTCCCGGTACGCCCGAAAAACTCCTTTATCTAGAAGCTACACTCTGAACTGAGCTGCATAAACAAGTAAGGACTTCATCAACTACAGCTGCATAATTAGTATGCCAGCAAAAACCAACATGGCTCGATTACATCCCCAATGCACTAGGAATTGTTTTAAATGGGGTCGTTTGATATTACCATGCAGAGTCGCATCAATTATACACACATTTTGGTTGTATTATATGCACTAATACAGTTATCCCCATCTGTGAACCATGTTCCCAAATGGTTTAGTGCAAATGAAATGGAAACTAACCCCAAACGTTATGTTAACAGTCTCCAGCTTTATGTCCACAAAAACACTGATATTTGTCTCACTCCGTAAGTTATCCACTCTTCTCCACTAGCTTTATTCAACCCAACCTATTTAGATAGACCAGAATTTAGAAGAAGGACACCAATCCACAACTCACAGTTTACACAATCACTTGTAGGACACATCTTGGCATCCTAAACTCGAACCGCAGGGATTTGGCCCCTTTATCTTTTGCTTTACCAATTGTCGGTTATATATTTCAAGCTAACCAATGACATAAGGCTGAATTCATACAGGGTTACATCTTGTAAACTGATGATTTGATATTTACGCTGATCTCAACCATCATTCTCTTTGTGGAGTACGGATTAACATCCACCTTCAGTAATTGGATGTTTAGGAACGAGTTTTAGGCCTGGATAACAACCTGCTGGTCGAAACACGTGTCAGCTAACAAACCTTTTAAATAAAAATCTTCATTGATAAAACTGTTGCATGTGGAAATATTCATATTGGGATAATATCCACTGAATGACTCTTTATGCAACTTGAGCGTGACTCACTTTCCCATCACAATTATTTTGATCACTTCTCTGCTAGCTTTATTCAGCCCAACCTATTTAGATAGTTCAGTATTAATAAGAACACCACCAATCCACAACTCACAGCTAACACAATCACTTGTAGGCAACATCTGCTCAACACATTTGCTCTCCTTTTCTACATTGGAAATGAAAAAGGGCGTTGCTTTCTATATACCCCAAAGGCATATGTAATTGGGCGACTACAAAGTGATTAACAATACCAAAATGTAAGCAATCAACAAATGCCTAAAAAAGTGGTGGGGGCAATCTCCTCAGAGCCACGAATCTGGGATACGCCAAAGCTTCTAGCCCAGAACGTTAAGTATAAAAATGCAGTAGCCAGAATGCTGCTCTAGCTACAACAAGCAGAAAACCTATCATTGGGGTACAACTTTTCAGATCAAAGGGGCAATGAAATAGCATACACTGCAATTTTCTTTAAAGCAAATATATCTCCTCCCAGTTGGATGGCAGTTATAACTCCCCACTCTCTGATGAGATGTGTTATGTCTTGTGCTTACCTTCCTTGGCCCTGCATGAATACTAGCTTGATGGAATGCCTGTGGGATGTTGTGGTGCGAGTGCCCCTGTAAATTCCATGATTGTCAGTTGGAGTGAAGCAGCCTGTGAGTGGAGGCCGGTGGATGTCTTCTTGTACCATCCAGTTTACCTACATTTGGATTTACCTGTTGTGTCATCTTGTAGCCCGGAACCCAGTGAATAATGTTACTTCCCTACCTGTGTCTCTGGTGTACTTCCTCATCACCTAGAGAACCTCTTAAGAAGATGCCCCTTTCCTGCAAACAGTGACGACAACTCCATATAAACGGAGCAGAAACCTTGAAAGACAAGATATTCCACTACGTGTGGACGGAATAGTGTGAGCTAACACAACTGCAAACGTGTCAAGGAGATTATGAAAACAAAAAACGAATACCATCACAATAACTCACGCAACAAAATGTCACCAATACGCAATCACCTGAATAATAAGGAGTTAATCTCAGATGATGAGAACAAGCCCA
This sequence comes from Ambystoma mexicanum, assembly GCF_040938575.1. Classification (NCBI taxonomy): domain Eukaryota; kingdom Metazoa; phylum Chordata; class Amphibia; order Caudata; family Ambystomatidae; genus Ambystoma; species Ambystoma mexicanum. The sequence continues at coordinate 162,234,715 of NC_090935.1, read as the reverse complement.
TCACAACCACTTCACACCCAACCCCATGACATTGTTTTGACCATTCACAGCACTGGAACCTTCGTCAGTTGCAAGTGCTAGCAAACATGCATTAACTCCAGAGCACCCATGTACAGAATCCTGAAACAACATGAATTGCCTGGTGAAAAGATACACACAACCCAGTTCTGAGGCGAGTGTTTTATTGAGCCTACAGAGTGACACAGCTCGTCCTCTCTCCAATTCCAAATGTCACTGAACTCCCCTAACCGCAACGTTCCAGAAACCTTTTGCATCATAACAGCTACCTCTTCCAGACCTTACTTAATTGCTCCTGTAACTGAGTCCCCTTTCTAGCTCAGGGAGATCTAGTGTGATGGCGAGGGGGCTGGATGCGGCCAATAGGTTATGGGCCATGGGATGTATGAGGAGAATCCCATGGCAACTGCCACTTAGTACTCGTCTCAAGAGCCCTTTGCAGAACATTAACACACTGCAGTAAAATTCAGTAAATTGTCTCTTCCGGCCAGATGTTAAAGATCAGTTTTAAACGCAGTTTTGTGTGAAACTGCTTCTTTCTAGTTCTCTTTGTCTTCAATTGTGTTAAACTGTATATGAATTGGGATGGTTGCATAAGCCTTTGCTGGGGAAAGCGGGAGTAAGCTCCTCATCCTCACTCCTGGTGGAGGCACTGTATTCACACATGTATGAACAGGCATAACAGATTTCTCAAAGCTCGGCTCCTGATCTTACTGATAGTACAGCAGACAGGTGAAATATTTGTATGAAATGTGCTATTGATGATAGAAGCATAAATCTTGAGGTATGTATACTACATATGGAAAGGTTTTATTTTGACTATTAGGCCCTTCCCGATTTTCACCCCAATGGTAATGGCGGACATTCAAAACGCAGCCTCGACAGGCTTAGGGATAGTGCAGATTGGATTAATAGAGGGTTGGTTTTGGCAATGAAACAGATCTTGCGAGTTTGGAAAACTAGAAAGAAACCTGGCGTGGAGGAGTGGCTTTTGGACATGCAAGTCTTGTCAAACTATGATAAAGTTATGCTATTTGGACAAGGAAGGGAGGGGTGTTATTCTCGGATTGGGGGACTTCTTAATGACCTATATGGTTGACTGTACAGATTCCAGTGTTTGATGGCCTATCCCTTGAGTGGGGGGTGGTGGAGGACTATTTAGTTGTGCGTTTTTCGGTTTTGTCTTTTTGGTTGTGCGTCATGGAGCTTTTATAGAGTTCAAAAATGTTATTTTAAATGTGTTATGGATGTCCATATTGTTATGTATTAGTCTATCTTAGTTCTACTGTTATTATGAGTTTTGCAGTTTGGACACAATGTTGTGATTTGGAGATTGTTGTATTGAATTTTGTTGTTCAAAATGTTAAATAAAGTGATTTTAAAAAAAAGGCAGCCTCGGAAACATTTTAATCTGCTCTTTCGTATGCTATTTGATGCTGTTACTTTCATATTAAATGTGATTTTCAGTGAATTTATTTAATAAATATGCGTACAAAAAAAAACATCCACTCGTTCATAAAAATACATACACAAAACAAGGGTGCGAAAAAGAATATAATATATTTTTGTTCACAGATGAAGGAGTTTGTATGACAATTTATGAAGAAAAAAAAGATAACAATATGGAGATGACGTCTCCATCAGGCCTGATATTTCTAGACAAATCACAGGACTCGAATCTCAGAGTGATCTCCTGTAATATATTACACTCTGAAACCTAGGCCTCTCCACCTCAATACAAGACCCTCAGGTCCAAATTGTCTCTCCTGTATCTATGTGCACTGTGAGAAAGACAACTTTAGGAGTCCCCACCTCCATCTCATAATGTTTACCTGCCACACTGAGGACAGAGCCTCTCCAGCTATCCAGGTACTACAGCCTCAGTGTTCAGTTGCTGCCTAAGTTTCCCAGTCTAGGTGTTTAATTGCAGCTGGCCACTTACAGCCTTGAACCTTCCTCCCGATATCTAGGCGTCAATTACCACCAACCTCCTTCAAAGCTAAACCCCCCCCGCCCTGTCTCCCAGGCGTCTCCAACCTGATACTTGATCAGCTCCTGCCATCTGCTAAGCCTAACCCCCTCCCGATAGATTGATGTCCCAGTCTTGATCACTGCCAGCCTTCCAGAACCGACCCTACCTGATGCGGTCCAAGGATCAGAAATCAACCTGTTGAATCATCTTTGGCTGCCGCCGAAACCTACATTGCTTCGGACTTCTGATACCACACACCCAAGAATACAATCTCATTGTAAACCACATGTAAAATTCTGAACTCTCCACCTATTCTCCCTCCGTCATCTAGGTATTATCAGCAACTCCTACAACTGAATCCTAGAAACCTGACACCTAGGACTTCCAATAAGCACCTACGCCAGTAACGACTACCACAATCCCCTCCAGTTACCTGCACCCTTAGACCTATTCATACGCCCAACCCTCTAATGTACAAATGACCCAGAAGCAGAGTGGAACAAGTGTTTAATCTGTCAAGAAGAAAATTCAGAGGTTCTTCGCAATCCAGCAAAGGCTAGATACAAAGGGAGCCTCAAGGCATAAATTAGTTTTGCAAAACTGATTAGTGGAAATTGCTTAGTAAACAAAATCGGATAAGCAATATAACCTGATTAGCATGTTTTAATCACTATTTACAATGAGGCGAGAAGTTAATTGCAGCCATTAACTGCAATAATTTACATCAGCTGCAGTAACCACTCCATGCTGTCCTTTACCAACACACTAATAAATAAATTCTTTGCTACCCTAAGGTATACCGGTATTGCGTGGTATGTTGCAAAAACTGTCCTCTATATCCCTCCAGGCCAAAAACGAAAATTCATGTTGAAGAAAAGGGAGGGATAGTTAACAATGTGAAGTCAGTGACTGCATATAAAGAATTCCAGGTGACAGCATGCGTGCGGAGGGAGCGAGTTGTGATAGTTTGTATAGAGCGAAAGATGTGGGTATCTGTGTCCCTTTTGTTGGGCTGACTTATTTCAGGATGCTAGTACCTTCTTCAGGTCTTGAAAGCCTTTAATTGCCGCGGATTGAGAAGAAAACAATGTTGCGAGGTGTGATTTGGAGTAACAGACCCAATCTTCTGATGCCAAAACTTACCTTTAAATGATTTTTTTTCTTTACTTATTTTTTTTTCCTTTTTTTTTTTTCAACACAAAGGGGCCACAAAATCAAAGTTTAAATAAAGGCACATTCTATGCTCTTAATTTAATCAGTACCTTGTGTCAGAAAAATATCTCGGTTTTCTTGTTATATTTTCATCAGTCCTGCAGTGGCAGCCCTCGGATGTTAGAACAATAAGGCAAATAATATCTTTGACCACTAAGGGCACTTGTCGCCTGCTATGAAGTAGCAGTTCTCAGATAAACAGTATATTCTGCAAGAGGATGATTGTTGGCATAATTAAGTACCTTCATCATGCAATTTAAACCATCGCAGAATTATTATTGCTTGATTCAGAGTTTATCTGTACCTCAGAGATAATGAAACATGGGTATATTCTCCGGCTTCCTTTGATCATGACTTTGGCACAATGAGGAAACAGTGCTAGTACGACCTTTGGGGCTGCAGGCTATTGGCTTTCACCTGCCAGAGCAGCTCTCCCATTTGATGAATTTTCGTTCAGGCTCACCTTATTTATTCCTTAAAAGGCAATTTAGTCGATTCTGCTACATGTCGATTTCTGGTTCACAGGCATTAAGCCGTTTCTGGTGGGACTCCTCTGTCACGAAAATGCTATCCTCTCTACCAGAGAAGTGGCACTTATCCACAAATAGTGGAAGGGAGTGCCTGCCAGACTGCATTCGTTAACATATGGCTGTAAAGTACACAGCCAGCTACTAAATGGCAGCTGCGCTAATTATTTGTCAAGGCAGCATGCATTGTGTTTGAAAGCAAATTTTTTTTTTGCTGTTTCGGGTAGGACCTTCGGTCTGATGTGCTGGATGGCTTCCTTAGTAGGAGCTCAATAATGGGATATGCAACTGGAGATGTGTCGGGGTCTTTCAGTTTGAAATGCCCCATTTCATTGATTATTATCCAACCTTTCACACAGATTACAAAATACATTTATTGCAAGATTGGTGTTCTTACCACCTTGAACTTCCTATGAATTTGATAGCTCTGATGTTGAGCAAGCCTCTTAAGCAACCGTTCAAGACTTTCGGAGGGTGTGGGCGATAAAGCCCAATTAGCTCATCAATGGTGTGGCACAGGAGCTCACTTTGCCCCCATCCCATGAGAAGAGTTTACAGTTTCAGTGACCGTGCATGCCATTGTTGCTTGACTAAAAGATGAAACGGTAGCTCAACAGGTTGAGTGGTTATTACTGAGGCGTAACATGTTTAGAACTGCCTTTCAATTCTATAGTATTATTAGAATTCTGCGTGAAAAAATGTGTTATAAAATGCACCGTTTCGACAAGGGAAGTTTTTGGGCTTCTAGCAGGACATGCCCTTTGGGCTGAAACAATGGTATTGCGTGTAACTGCCAAATAGGATCCAATGTGTGCACTGAGGGACAAAACTAACTACTTGGACTACTTAAACTGACTTTCCACCGCAGAATATTTACAAACATGGATGCATTTCGTTTGTCTTTTCCCCATTAATCCTTAGTTTGATCCTAAACCCTACTGCATGGCTGATCCATGCAATCACTCCTAGATATCCCCCTCATTCAGTTTGAAAACAGCAATTGGTGCCACAAACTAACACTCCTTAGTGGCAAGCTTTCGAGATCCTTGTTCCGCGAGTCCATGGAAAATGGTACGACTCATGCAGGATCAAGGAAAATAAATCTTATTACAGCATTCGCACAATGTAATGAAAATTGGAATGACTGCCTGTGTGGTGGTTCAAACAAGAAGAGCATTCAAACTATTCCACTACCGGCAGTATAGTCTGCACAATGCGCTAGCATGACTACCACTATCTATTATTTTGTACAGGAACAAAACTTTCCCTGAATCTAACAAAAGCACCCACAACATCCTGTGAGCCCAGGAGCCCTGCTGTAGCTTGGCACCTTGGGGTCTCTATACCCTGCGGCGGTCCATGACCTGAGGCATTATCTCTTGGTTACTGTGTACTGTTACCGTATAACACTCAGAAGGGTTCATCACACAGCCCTGCACGCTTCCAGGCCACAGCCTTAAAGCCTTCAAAAGGTTTGTTATAGTATATAAACACAGGTTCCATCAGCAAAGGGGTTGCTTTGGACGTCCCTCCTGCATCACTTCCTCCCAGCATGGGATGCGATCCTTGCCACTGCAGCTACATAATGAGCATGTCAGTCAGCTCCTGTGCTCCATACAAGGAACTCTTCTCCTCTCCACTACTTGCTTACTTGCCATGTTCACAATGACATGGCAGCAGCCACCTTCTTATACTTTGCTCAGTTTCAAACACACTCGATGGGCTGGGTCCATGACTTGATACAATCTTTCATCTCTGCCCAGTGTCCTCTGCCTCGCCTGCATGCTCCACGCACCATGCACACACATCTTTACAATTATTTTTGCAACTTATCACTGACTCCAGAAATCAGGTCGCAATTAGAGCAACCTTATTAAGTAAATAAAACCCAACTCAGTGGTATTGTATCGCATATTGAGATGCAATACCGCTTATGTTATGCATTGAGCAGTTTATAAGACAATAACCAGTCTGCTTGTGCGGTTTAGTAGTGCTGAGTGTTTCCCAAGGCCAATTAATTTGTTGTGTCTGGATGAAGGTGGAGGTTTCGAAACAACATCGGTACGATGCAACGCTCGGTTTCACGAATCATGTAGATTGCAGTTCAATAATATAAAACTGCAAAGTGCTGAGAAAAGGAAGATCTCACCGGTGGATAAGGCTGATAGTTCTACGAAATTCACCTGTTCGAGTACTCACGAAAAAAGGTTCAGTGAATACAAAACTAATATGCTTTTTGTGACATTCCTTCCCCAGCTGGAAGATCATTGTGTACAGCATCTACATTTTGCCCCAATGCTCGCGTTCCTATCTGTGCCCTTAAACTAGAAGACAAACCCATGACTGCTAAACTGAGTGCAGGCAATCTTATTGCACAAGATGTCATGTACCATATTCATTGCCTCATATTATTTAATAACAGAGAAAGACACAAAAAAAAACAAGAAACTGAGAAGGACCAAATGAACCATGATATTGCATTTGCAGAACTTACATCATACATCGAAGATGCCCCAGCGGACAAAGAAACAGCACACATTTTGAAACTGGTTGACCTATGCAATCTATACAGCATGAGGATGAAAGAACTTGGCAATGATCTTTCAGGACGCAAACATTCGAGGAAAATGAAAAATAGGATAGTTGCTTACTTTCCTGACATGGAAGCATATAAGCAAGGCCGTCATGTGATGCTTACATTTAAATAATATTGGATCTGCAAAGAGCAAAGCATGTGAAAACTATGCCGATAGTGACACTAAAGCAGCAAATATAATGAGAAGAGACATCTTTCAAATGAAAACTCACTTCAAAGGATTATTTGGAAACATGTGTCAGGAAGACTCTTATGCCAGCATCTCGGTTAGCAGTGGTTGCTACGGTTACGAAGGGTCCAAATATTAAAGTACAGTCAAGTTCTTCACCAATAACACAACCAATCCTCACTGTTGCAGTTGCTAATGTACAACAGTTTGGTGAGATGTCAGAAGTATGAGTCTGAAAGTACGAACGGGAAACTCCTTTGCCGATTGTATTTTAATCCATACAAGAACTTGCAAGCATGAACATGGTGAAACCCTGCACAAACTCGGGATAAGCATATCATACGACCGTCTGGTACACATCTCATCAAAAGTAGGTCATCACTATCACACTTATAATTGTGTCCTTACTCTTCAGTTTAAAAGAGGGCTCTTCACGACTAGTGCGGACGACACTAGACAAAAATGTAAGCTCTACCACAGCTCATGACTCTTTCCATGGTACAGGAATATCAATATTTCAAAATCCAAATGAATGTTTACTAGAAGTGATCGGACTAGGACTAAAATTCCTTGTGCCGAGAAGTGACTGAATATCTTCTTGTGTGCTCACCAGCATACCCTGTTACTCCTATAAAAACATATTGTCCCCTGCCAACAGTGGAAGAGAACTTAGATGACTACCAAGTTGTGATGCAATCTATGGTGAAAGAATACACCTGGCTAAAGCATAAAACAGGCTAATGGACAACCTACAAGGGGATGAAATAATCACCAGAGCAGCATGCACGCACGTCAACAAGAAGAAACGCCAAAAAATTGTGAATCAACACTTTCATCCTTGCTTCCTCTATTTCCAGACTACGCTATGTCAGTGGCCATGATTCACCATTCAATGGTTATTGTGAAGACAGCAGTTAAAGGCCTTTATTCTGGGCAGATTGCAATCATTCCGTTTGACCAGCCACTCGATGCATTGGCAGAACAAATCCAGTGGAACTGGCTAACAATTATAGCAAAGATCAATTCATTGTAATATTTGGTGGGGTGTATATTGAAATGGCAGTTCAAGGTTCTTGGGAATCTGTTGGATGAAAGTGGGTGGACTCGAGCACTTGTTCTGGCTGATATTACACAGCTGTAAAAGCAGATTTGTTTATAAAAGGTTACTTTGTGACTCGTACCTGTAGGGCTCATCAAATCACAGCCAATGGTCTCCATTTGCTTCTACAGCAGCCAAGACAGAGGATAGCAGTCAAGTTAAGTCACTTGAAGACTGGTGTAAAGAAATAAGTGATGTATGTACCCAATTTAGATCCTGGTACATCATTCTAAAACTAGAACTCCTTTTGATGACTTTTGTGGAGATTTCCATCTCTATATAGAGGCGCTATCCAAGATTATTTCAAGGCTCTTTTCCTTGGACCATACTCACTATGCACAATTAATACCTGTTCACTTACGTGATACGGTTTCACTTAAAAAGCATCACCCTGACACCTATGCAGAATTCACGAAAGGAAAGTTTGTCACTAAAGAGTCAATGCATGCGTTCTCTGCTATTGCCATTCGTCAGACCCATGACCAACATAATGTATCAGTCAAAGGTGTTGGGGGGGCTGTAGGCCTGATAGAAAACCCACCCGCTCTGCATTGTTGGATGGTTTCTGGTACTGTTATGGCCCACTTAGTTGAAGAATTTAGTTCTATAAAAGATCAGAATCACAACAAGGCCAACAAGCATTCCCAGGTGGCTTTTGTAAAAGATTTCAAGTCTCTTACTCATGCAATACAAGATGTGGGAAACCCATTTAGTGAAACTAGCTGTGATCTAATGGTACTTGACAGCAGAAATATAGTACATCCAGCAGTGGCAAACACATTGCTAAATATTGAGGAGACTGGATTTGACCAGTATGAGTTATATGTCAGCGACAGACTGATTAATCAAACTAAACATATTGCAGATCTTAGTAAGCGGAATCACCTCCACCTCGTCAGTTGTCCTCCACTTCATGAAAAGTCAAGTAAACAGTATCGCTGAGGAATGACTGCTTACTATTTTCTAGACTCTTTATTGCATCACAGATACGAAATGGAGATCTGGATGATTTCTTTAGACATAAAAAACAAGCCTATCCTATAGCACTGTCGAAGTCAGGGAGTGTAAGAACAGGAACACAACTGATTTATTGATTTGACTCAAGAACTCCCACCCGGAAAAAACACTACTTCCAAACCAACAGTCCAAACGAGAATCCTTGATGACACTGCAATTTTCAACATGCTGCGACCAGGATTTGCATAAACATTTGAAGATGATGCCAGTACTGTATTCATATCCTACATCAAATCTCAGCTTCAATGTGTTAGAAGGCTAGATATCATCTGGGATGTGTACAGGCCTAACAAAGTTAAGAGGGACAAGCAGTAAAAGGGGAAAAGGTGTTTCGAAAGGTGTTGAACTAGAAATGTAATCCTAAAAAATGGTAGGCTTTTGTCCAGGTTGATGAAAATAGACAATTGTTTTCTTGCCTATCAAAAAACCTTAACAGCTATTGACACTAACAAGCAGGTAATTACCACAAATAGTACCAATATTCTTTCTATAATTCGTCAAAATATCTTGGGACTGGCTCCATGCTCACACAAAGAAGCAGACACTTGCATCCTACACAATTTATGTGAAGTTGTGCAGCAAGGATATAACAAAGCCGAAATACGCACTGTGGACACAGATGTTATAGTTTTTGCCATCACATGTGCACAATGTCGGAACATTGAGGAACTACAGGTTGCATTTGGAGTTGGAAAGAACTTCTGGTTCTTTGCCACTCATGAGTTAGCAAAAGCTTTGGGTCCTATGTGTTCTACTATTCTACCAATGTGTTATGCAATAACTGTGTAAACGTGTTTGCTTTTTTGTAGGAAAAGGTAAGAGGACTGCATGGGACACCTGGAATGTAAACAGAAGGGTCACCTCAGCTTTTTGTGGATTGGGTAACAGGCCTAGTCAGCAAGCAGTAGAAGAAATGCTGTAGCCATTGGAGAGATTTGTAGTTTTGCTATATGACCGTACGAGCAGTGACAAACATGTTAATGAGGCAAGAACACACCCATTTACTCAGAAAAGTAGAGCAATTGACAATCTACCTCCCACCCAAGATGGGCTCATTCAGCATACAAAAAGAATTGTCTACCAGGCTGGTTACTGCTGGGCCCAAACGATGGTTGCAACACCACAACTTCCATCGCCAAGTGATTGCGGCAGATGGGAAATATTCTGGACAACCCTACCAGAGGCTAAACAAGCTTGCAGGGAATTCTTACGATGTGGCTGCAAGCAAGGCTGCATGCTACTGTGCAAGTGTAGGATGGATGTCTAACAGTGTACTGCTCTTTTACTTGTGGTGCTCTTTGTGGTAAATGAAATAGGTGAGATTATTACCAAATAATCTGTTTGAGGAATAGTATCAATAATTAACAAAATCCGTAATATAAGACACTGTATTTGCATTACATAAATATCAATCAGTACTTGTTAATGGTTTTGTTTTTCTTCCCTTGACTAAATCAATGAATTTATATATTCCGCTATAAATTATGGGGGGGAAAAACATTTACAATTAGGCTTCATTTACACTTCTAAATATTACAATAGTCATTGCATGACCACAACTAAACAATTGAATAATGAATATATACAAACATTAAAAAATACCTAAGTGGCAACTAGTCACCTTTTCTTTAAAAAGGGCTGCCAATGTTCTTACAGGAAAAATATGATATGGCCTCAGAGGCAACAATATTCATTAGGGTCTGGTCTAAAAGTGTGCCAGAATTCATGGTTCCATCATCAAAGGCACAAATGTTTCACCCATCTGAGGTACTCCCAGAGCGTGTAGCCCTTGTCCTGTTATTCCACCTACAGGCTGTGCCAGCTATATTGAACAAAGGGTTACAAAAGCCTCCCCTGTATCAAGAGTAAATAAATACCTATGATTTAAGTCCTTAATAATAGGTTTGCAGTTTTAGCGAAAGTGTAGCCTGTATAACTCACATCTTTTCCATCAAACAGGGACACTATTTTTTAAATGCTTGTTAAGAAATTGTATGCCCTGAAGAGTGAGTTTTTTTTTTTACAAAAAGGAATAGAAGCAAGATTTGTATCCAAGAAATAAAAAAATAAAAAGGAGGGCATCAAGAAAAAGTAACAAATAGACAAATATGTTGTACAAAAGGAAACAGTAGCAACATTTTTATTAGGAGTGCAGGCACTCAGAAATCCAAGCGATACATTCTTCCCTAGTCAAAGAGGCATTTTCATTGCTCACCACGAGTTGGTTCTTCCTTAGAGCACAAACCGAGGCTCCTGGTCACTACTGAGGAGGGTGGACGATCTGCGCAGCCTGGGAGGCCATGTCCATACAACAAACTGCAGTAATTAAATACAGCCAGTCACTCACTTGTACGCGTAGGTTCAAATGTTCACAGTAAAACCAACCCCAGGGGCATGGTCTCAGTGGGAGATTGGAGTAGGAATTGGAATCAAGTTGAAAAGTGAGAATGGAGAGAGGGAGGTAAATCAGGAGGAGGTTGTTTTGAGACATCCGGGGCAAAGAGGAAAAACAAGAAAGTAGGGGTGGGGGGGTAGAGGAGGAATAGAGAGAGAGATAACTTAAGCCCGCCTTTGGAAACAGGGGAAGACAACCTCAGTTGGCTCTGCCTCAATACTGAATGAAAATCCACTACTACCTACAGCACATGTCGGAGGAACCAGTACGGTCTACAGGGACTGCACCGCACATCCAGAGGCAAGCAGGAAGGGGTCCAGAAAGAGTACCTTTGGGACTTGTAAGTGTCAGGGAGACACTCAGAATATTGCGAACTTTATAAGGAGGACTGAATTTGTTGGAACCAGTGGGGGACAAAACTATCCCGGTATCTTGCTTTGAGATTGAATATTGAGAGAACTTCAGTGTGTGTTGAATAAAATAGTTTTTTACAAAAAACATGATAATCACAAAACTGCCCTAAGTGCCCAGCCTGTATTAAAAAAGAACAGAAAGAAACGACAAATTGGCTGGCTATCACACAATTGGCAGTATTACCTTGCAGGCTAAGATTCAACGAAAGTTCATCTACCAACATTTACTGGAGCAAATTGAATCTAACATATCCCTACACCAGAACCAGTTAAGAGTCAAGCCAATAACAGAAACCAAATCTACTCTCTTGGCCAACACACTATAAAAACTCAAATGCAGACAAAGTGTCTGTTTCCTCATTCACATTACAGCTGGCTTCATACAATTAGTCATGAAAACGTTTTGAAAAGACTGACTGAAGCAAGGCTGGAGACAACAGCAATAAGATAGATGTAGAATTTCTCTCCAACATGCTGGAACCATGTGTCACCATTGACTTCAACCACACGAAACATCATGAGATTTCCCATAGGGAGCCAACATTTGACCCCCTCCTCTAACATTTAAAATGTCTGTGCTCGTGGTCATCGTCCGCAAACAAGGACTTGCAACCAGCTACAACTACACAGATGACCACCAAATCATTTGCAGACTAAACTCAGACTAAACCCAGCTTAACAGATAATCACCCCGACAATTTCTGTAGCTTCCCTCAAGTACTAAACTTTGACAAAACAAAAAAAGAAATTAAGACAACACAACCCATCATTACACTTTGAGGAGGATATGTGAAGAATGCCTCCAGACCAACATGCATCAGAAACCTTGCGGTTGGAATGGTCAACTCCCTTACCCAGGAACCATAAGTCAAAGCACTGCTAAAAATTGGCTTCTTCCACTTACTATCAGTCCGAGGAAACAAGCCATACCGGCTTTCCCTCAGAAAAGTCATGCAGTAATCACACTTGTTCCCCTGAAATTGGACTATGCCATCAGCTTTACACAAGACTACCAGCTGAACCAATGATAACACATTGCCCAGTCCTACCCTTCACTAGCTTCCATTCAAACTGATCTGTATCACCCAACAAGATTTCCATGGAAGGGGTCCATTAGCGTCTATTAAGGAATTCACCCGATATATCCTGGGAAAGATATTGTGGTCCAAGCAAGGCAGCCTTCTTCGTAATTCCATGGTAAATAGGAAATTCCAAGAAGGGGCCTATTTTGTGGCTATGGCCACTAAACTATTTCCAGAAACTCCTGAAAACGTGCTCTTCACTAGAACACAGAAAGGAAAAGAACACCATATTTAACTCCTTGAATGAATTTGACTAGAGAGGTCAGCAACACAGAGAGGAAGCACTTACGCCTCATGTAGAAAAACCATCAAAAGGTCAGATTTTAAGGTAGCCCGTAGATAGACTCACAAGCAGTCCTCCTCGTGCCACACTTGACATGCCATCCAAGAGAAACCAGCTTAACATTTTGAGAAAATGGTATTGTCTTGAAACGCCTTTGAGGTACTGCTATTCAACTAGACTTGTGACAACACACATCACCTTGTGGCCGGGAAAAAAAAAATTTAAAAAAAATAATATTTTCAGCAACAGGACATACACCAGGTTTGGCCTTTAAAACATGGAAAATAAGCAAGAAAATGACCTCATGGTACTGATTATTAGTATAATTATAAAAGAGATCCCTCAGCACAAATACGCAATGAAATGCCTCTGCTGTTGCTTACTCATAACAAGTAATCCCAGATACAGCAAATGCAAGCTAATAGCTTGTGAATTCGAACAATTTCAAATAATTGTAATATGTAAAAATAGATGATAGGAGACAAACCAAAATGGACATAAACAAATACTCACAGACATAGACTCTGATAGCCAACCTCCCGCTCACTAACTTGCTCATCATTACCTCCACGTCCCTCTTCCTTGTTCCAATACAAACTTGTGAGGTCCCAACCGGAATCGTCCAAAATGACTGAGTTCAAAAGCCCAAATGCGTGAGTTGGCCGAATTTTGCCCGTTTGAAAATTCAGAACGGCCAAAACTTTCGACCAAATCACGCATTCGGTACTGGGAGTTGCAGGGGTTTCCCACGCATGCTTGCGCACTATATTGTGAGCGGGTGTCCCCCGCAGCCGGTGCAGAAAAAAAAACAAAAGGAAAAGATCCAGGGCGCTGGTTCCCGATCACACGCAGTGAAAGGGAACAGGCGTTGCAGGGACAAAGAGAGTTGGCAGCAAGGTAGGAAGAGGTGTGGGGGTGTGGGAGCCAAGTCGGAAATGTTCAGTGGAGAAAAGACCAAGAGTTAATTTTGAAAAATAATCTGTATTTTCTCCCTCGAAGATTTCTACCTTGGGCTTTCAACCCTGATCCTCCCAACCTCCCCATCAGAAATCCATTCCATTTTTTTTATTACACCATACATGCCCCACCACTGGCTACTAAGAGCATAACCCTCCCAGCCACCATAACTGGAAGACCATTAAAAATTCAGATAACTTCTAACAACCTGGTTCTTCAGCTCCGAACGGGATGAAAATAACTGAACATCATCTGTGCAACATGAAACAAACACAAAAGGAGTAGAGAGTGGACCAGACTAGAGTGGAGGGAAGGGGAGAAGAGAGGAGTCTAACTTGGAAGGGTGGCTGTTGACTAGAAGGGTATCTCATCCCGATAGAGGGCCAAAGGTGGAAACAGGGGAGGAAGATGTGTTCCACGTAAATTGGACCAACGAGGGTGTTTAACTCGTCAGACATACAGGAATGCAGCCAGACGCAGAAACCATGCACTGACTGCCCGCGAGGAACACAGAACTCATTACTCCTGAAGGTACTTGTGGGGGTGGTAATTGCTACACACTAGAATGAATCAACAGAGGAAGGTATATGGGTCGCATTTAGTCAGAACGTTGGGGTAGGAAATGTACTGCCACTAACTGTACTAAAAACTCACCCTTCTACATACACCTTCTCAAACTCTGAACTAAACACAACCATACCTCTACAGCACCACAAACAGCACACAACAGTGCGACAACAAAACAATCTACATATAATCTCGCCCAACACCACATGGCGACTACTAACCGAAAAACACACCTAAGCTCTGTGACCGGTTTCTCATAACTAAAGCCCATCCCAGCTCTCTTGCTCTTTTTCCCCACTCAGTCCTACTAACATAACCGCCTCTCTCAGAGCATTACAGACCCGCCAGAGCGAGGAGACCACGCAGGTAGCAACAGTGCGCAGTATAAGAACATTTAACATAACATGTGAGCTTTAATGTGTCGGTGGGTAAACTGGCAAATACCCACAAACACCAGCGCGACCAGCCGCGTGAACACTGCTCCCCTCCAATCTAGCACTTATCATCCTCCTCTTTGACAATCAACAGACCCCAGTGCAACAACCGCCTACTCGAGTCACCCTGCTCACACCATCGAACTACCCATGCTACCAAGAAACAGAACAGAACAATTTACGTTCCCAAGCCCCTGGTGCCCCAACCCAACTCACCTAGAATCTCACCAACATACAGAGATGGGCTGCCTCCGATCTGCAAGCATGAACGCCTCGGCTTTTGCACCTTGAGCCTCCAGTTCATTCCCAACTCGCTTTCAAAATCTAGAGGCAAGTGTCCACCAACATGGCAGATGTTTTGCTGCACAAGATTGTGGGTCGGATGTTAGGAGGCACATATCCCCTCACCCCCTGATCATGATTGTCACTCCATCCCGTTTTAATGGGTTTAGGGCATCACTCATACTTATACAAATATTAAAGGGTTGTTTACCAGAGCCATACGTCTGAACTCAAACGAGTTTGGCTGGTGTTACCCACCTCGGACTTTGGTTCCTCACCCATAAAACCACTAACCTGCCAACAAGAAAATCCTTTATTTTAACCCAACCCGGTCACTGGAAGGTTGAGTGGTATGCGTATGCCAGAATCTGGTGATAGGACATCAGCCTTCTTTATCAAATCAGTTACTAATGACTGGGTGAGTTGGTCACTGTGATTATTTATAACTGAATTGCCTCTTTGTTCGGATGGGTAAGAACTTCCTACTAGTGAGTTGTGACCACTTCTCTGGTGTTGCCCACTTCCTATTACGTGGGGGTGGAGTGCATACTGCTGAAAGGATGCTATGAGCTGCTTCGTCCTCCACCCCATATTGATGGATGGTCATGCACTTCACACATTGCTAGTGGGTTGTCAAGTGACCGCCCTTCCCCCCTAAATTGTTTGTCAACTCTCCTTACAGCCTGCTGAACAGTCACTCTTTACTAATGGACACATATCAGTCAACCTCCAGCCACTAATGAGGTGTGAACTCCCCAACAATAGCACTCTGACAGCCGCCACTCGTCAATGTTTCCCACTTCTATCATTTATAAAAGATACAGTCTCTGCTCCAGTACAGAGATGCACTCCTTGCAGTTGCAGCGGCATCCGCCATCTTCAAACAACCGCCACAGCGCCCAGCAGCTTCCGCCACTCCCACGGCTGCAGCAACGCCATTGGCTGTTGGATGCTTGAGGCCTGGGTACTATTGGGCAGCGATCGTCAAGTAGAATAAGGAGAGACAAGAATTGTAAACCCAAGCATGGAAGGATGCAATCCAGGCAGACATATTGAATAGTGAGTACTTTAGATTAAGAAGATGTATTGCACAAACACGTATTGCAGGTAAACAAACTTTTTTTCATAAATAAAGTCATGCATTTTATTACTAGGTATATTATCGTGCAAAATGATGATTAATTAAAATGTACTTAATTAGGAAATAATAGAAGCAAAAAATAAACATTTCCTTTTGAACATTATGTCATAAAAGGCTTAATACTTTAATGAAAAATAGTCTTGTTTCATTTTGTTAATTCTGAGTTTACTATGTAATCCACGAGATGTGATGCATTGAAAATGAACGCAATATTCACGGCCAAGTAACAGTTGCGATGGCCTGCGGTGTCGTGTCCCTTTTCCATCTCTACTCCCTTACCTGTCACTTTCAGTGGGAAGCGCCTGTTGGCATGGACTCATTTTACCCTTGGATACGGGTGCGCTCGGAGTTATGTTTTCGATACACTTTTCGTGCTAGCAGTCGAAGCCCTGACATGAACTGAGATAGTCTCGCGAGCCACTAATACTGGAACATGTTGATTGTGAGTGAGAGGCAAGAGGAATGGAAAGCAAACGTTAACAATAACGCCATTTATGAATGAAAGCGTGCTTGATTCTCCATAGCTCATTGGGCTTATTGTCGGGTTGTTTCAGCGAGAGACTGGGGGAATTCTTCCATGAAGTTGATCAGAAGCAACTTTCACCGGAATGTTGACGACGGTACTACTGGGACGGGCGCCATGTTGCTGGTATTTGCGTTTTCTTATCTCCCAGCGCAGTCTAGTCTTTAGGTTAACAGGGTACCTCAAAGGCTCTTGCACTGCAGCTGAGCTCTGTGTATCCTAGTTACCCTGTGCTGCTCGGGGGAGGAGCTAGTGGCAGCATGGAGGAGAGCATCTATGGTCTGAAGCCTTATCTGGAAACCCTGACGCTCGGGATCACCAAGATTCTGGGTGAGATGAGGGACTCGACCGAGGTGAACGACATAGGAAGAGAGTGGGGAGTGGGGGGAGGGGGAGGGGAGGATTTGAATGGGGAAAGAATGAGCTAGGAGAGGTACTGCAAACACGTTTAAACATGGCATACACTGCAGATATGTGAGAGGGTGTTGCAAGGCGAGAGAGCATAAGAAGACCGACGAGGTGCTTTATTCTCGTGTGGTGCAATGCAGATATGGTACATGGTAGGGTTTGAATGTGCAACGAGTTCGGTGAGAGGTATGTATCTTCTGCCTGTAGCCTAAAATAATCTGGCTGGCTTGACCAGGAGCTGCTATTTACTTTCTGTGCATGTCGGTGCCATAAAGACATAACTATGTCACATTGTTAGGCAAGAATTGATGTAGTAAACATGTGGGAGACTACACAACTCTTACCCTATTGGTATGGTAACCCACCTATTGGTAGTCTGTAGTACACGTGTTGGTAGTGTGACTGAGCAGCCAGACATATCTCAAGAGGTACACTTGTGAAAGAGCTGAGATCAACTCTAGAGAAACAGCTACTGCAAACCTCAACTGAGAAGAGCTACAGAAAATGAAGTACCCCAAAGTCAGAACAGTACCTTTTGGTTACAAGAAGAGGGTCCAGCTGGCTTCTGTCTGGCTACAGTGAATCAGATCCTGGGTTCCTGTGCCTCAGTCATGGGGACAAGAGGGACGATGTCTGGGGACTCATGCGGCATGGTCAGCGGCAGCTACTGTCTTTTTCCGGTTTAGCGGCACCACCGCGGATCATTGACACTGGTTGGGCTTTCTTCACTCCTTGAGTCCTGTACTCTGGTGAGGTGACTCAAGCTTGGGTCGTCCTGCTTCTTGAGGGTCCTGAGGAGACTCCTGGTGCTTTTGGCCAGCTTACAGACGTTGCTCTTGACTACAGATTTATCGACCCCTGGCACTCGGGTCCTGCAGCAGCAAAGAAGTACAGCTAGTCTGGGAAGGTCTTCCAGCAACCTTCATCTCAGGGATGATTGGTCCCACTAACACAAGGGAAGAAGCCGTCTCTTCTGGAGCTTCTCATATCGATTAGAAAAAGGAGTTTTAGCAGGGCTTCACCGGGCAGCTCAACGGTCCAGAAGGATGCAGCAAACTTTGTTCACAATTTCTTCATCGGGTTGTTCTTCCCAGTGGTCACCTTTTTTAAGCAGGTTTCTCCCATTCATGCACAGCCTAGGTGTCACTCACACAGCAGGGTGGCTGTCCTCCAAGAACAGACAGACAGCCATTCAGGACTGGGTGCATTCAGGTTTCCCTGTAAACAAAGGACAGGGAAGTTTCGGGCACCTCCCTCACTTCCTGCCCTTCCAGACACACTGGAGCCAGAGGCGGGTTTCAGCACTGAAGTCCGCCAAAGGCAAAATGAACAAAGAGCTAAAACCTGGTTTGGCGCACAGAGAAAGACCTCACAAACAAAAAATGGTGAAAAAAGAAGACCAGGGCCATTTTGACACAGTGGTCACCCATGGATGCTATGCTGCAGTTGAGGATTCAGCCTGCGGTAGAAAAGCACAATGGTAGGAAAATTTAAACCACTGCCACCAGCCAATTAAAGTAGACGGGGTAACTAACATACATTTTCTTTACATGAGTAAGTAGGAAAAGGGGCTACTAAGTAACCCCCCAGCACTCCACATAACATGGCGTGTGCTAGACCTACAAAGAGAAAAGGCAAGTAAAGTCAATTTCACTTTACTATTCATGGGAACAGTAGTTCTCGCAAGGAAATTTAAACCTTAGGAGAAATCTAAAGGATTTCCCTGTGACACTGCACTGAAGGTGCTGTATGTCACTATACAAAAAGTAGATGCCTATGTAGGTTGTCAGACTCCATAAACAAAGGAATCACATAATCCAAATCAGGTCAAAACACATGAGAGAGTGAGATAAAGGGCTCTCACTCCAGGGTTAAATATTAAAACGTTTTAAAGTCCAGCAAAGGAGATGGGGTGGTCTCTAAGGTGGGAGGAATTAAGCACTAAAATAATAATCCTCCCGAACACACTAATTCTGGGATTGTGAGCATAAAGACATATCTAGGAGACATTTAACCATAATGCGTAAATGTTAAATAGCAGTACGTTTATATTCTGCATCCCAAGTGAGCGCTATAGTTCACCATGTACTAACTCCTCGTTTTTTGCATAGGGGGCCTGCTATGGGCATCCAGGGGGGCTATGGGCATCAGCACTGTAGAGGGGTGCCAGGGAACTCCCGATTTTGAGTGGGGGCAGGACGAGCCATAACCATGTAGACGTCTGCCACCTTGCTGGCACAAGGGCCCCTGTGGGCTTACAGGCCTGAATGAGAGACGGACCAGTCTTTCCTCTTTGGGAGTGTGCAGCCGTTCTAATGCACGTGCCTGCAGGTGCACCTTTTATTAGCTTGAGCCATGAGACAGTCATAGCCCATGTTAAAAGGGCAATACACATGCGAGGGACACATTCCCTTGAAGGGGCAACACACTTGGGAGGGTCACACACCACACTCCTCCTTTTTCATAACCAACAAACACATGTTACTGAAACATAAATGATTCCCCCCCCCGTTACAAAACGGCATTACTTGGGCTACTTCAGAATTGTTGGATCGACAACAGATAGGATATGCCACTGCTGCAAACATGGGGCTCACATAGTTATAGACCTACAAACGCATATCAACACACTCTACACATAACCCGCGGGTGACCGTCCGGTTAGTGAACCACCGGTGGAATGTTGGCAGCTCCACCACATTTTACAAAACTATTTATTAACCTGGGGTCAGTGGAACTTCCACCACCGAATGACGCCATTGCTAGCTGCTGGCACCATTTAGAGCATGCCTACAAACTTACAGGAACACAGCCCCACATATATTTAACTGGGACCACTTTAAACACATACTTTCCATACAGGCCCCCAGCATTTAAACACATGTCCACTGAGTTTTCTCCGAGCACTTGCAGGACTGAGGGAAACCAGATCACTATAGCTCCAGCGTCCATTCAGGGTAGTTATTTCCACGGGTTCAGGTCCGTCGAGGTTACAGTTCAAAGGCAGTAAAGCCGCATCTGGGGACACCAGTAGTCCCTTGATGTTGTGCAGTCAGCGAGACGCGGGTGGGAGGGCGTCTAGGCTGCACCAGATGATGTTGACCGGGCAGGGGTGGCAGCATGTTACCATACTCCCCCAGACAGGAGTGTCTCTTCACCGTCGAGGGACATAAGGGCGCACAAGCACTCGTACCGAGCTGCAACTCTGGTTGGTTCACAGCAATTCTTCTGGGTGGTGGGTTTGAGGACTGCGAGCCGTTGGATGGCCAGGCACAGATGACAGGGTGTCTGGGCCACTTTTTCTCTTCCCCCAGGTAAGTCACTTCCTGTTGATGGGGCAGGTGATATCCCAGTTTGGGGGTGGCAAGACTTGAACCCAGGTCCACATCGGTCTGTTGCATGGACGGCGGGCCCGGCAGTGTGCACACCAGTCACAGGACGATGAGGCCACTCGCACAGTTCTCTCCCCAGGCAGGATGGTGGGCAGGAAGCTGCAATTAGCAGAGGGTGCCCACCAGTGGTAGGGGTGATACTGAAGCAGAGTGTTGAATGCAGAAGACGCTGCGGTTGATAGGGCAGTCGCCCTGGCCAGTCCACTCTCTTCCGTGCTTCCTGCTGGATACCTCAGTAGTAGGCATTCAGGTTCAGGTCTAGCAGGAATCTCACCTGGGGCCACGTGGGCCAGGGGCATGGATGTTTGGCCCGATCGGGCGACACTCATGACAGGATGTCTGGGCTATGCTACTTCCTTTGCTCCCCCAGGCAGGATTTGATGACAGGATGCTGCCACTATTAGAGGGCATGCAAGCACTCACTCAAGCACTAAACCTTGAGTTTCAACCCTCACCTCTATCTGCCTTGGCAGCTGCCAGCTTATTTCCTCTTGGTAGTCGTGTGCTGGTCACAGATGGTATAGGGGCCATGGAGTGCAGTACTGCCACATTCCTGTTCAGTCCACATACCGCAGGACTGATCTGTTTCAGCGCCACAGCTCTTTGGCACGGCATGGCATGTCAGTTGGCTGCCAGGAGGAGCCTTGGTTTACCGGGACTGAGTTAAGTACACACTTGTGGAGGCAGGATGGCAGGCACCACTTTCCCTGGAGTGCATGTGGCAGGATGTCTGGATTAGGTTGATCAGGCTCTACCTGTTTCTCCTTCTCTGCCATCGCTGGGATCTCAGGGCTGATTACACTATGGTGCAGAGGCAACGGCTGCACCGCCACTGCTCTCAGTTCCTTAAGGAAAGCATGCTACAGCAAACAGCTGGGCTGCCACACCACATCTTGGGGCTCTTTCTTGCTTCGTTCAGTTCTGTCCCGAGATCCGATGGGCCACCCTAGAAAAAAACCTTAATAATCGACTTCTTAGTCATAAATGATGAGGCGACAACCCCACAGGGGAACCAGCTGGATTGGCTGTGTGCCTTTAACACCCAGACCACGGACTGCAAAACCACGCCGTGTATATGGAGCGACCACCACTTGGTGTCAGCAACAGTGGTACTACTCACTCAACCTCTACAACAAAACCCACATATCCAATTGAGCAGTAAAAACTTTAAGAATTTGGGCAAAGAACAAATTCAGGCATGCCTAGCGAAAGTTAGGCTATCTTTTCAGGAACAAGATAACTGCACTACCCTTCTAGAAAAATACACTAAGTGCATAGCAGATACGGTGGAGCGCGAGGCTCCTCTGAAGACTCTGCTATTGAAGAAAAACAATAATAATCAAAAAATGGTTCTCGGCCGAGTTTGCAACCTTGAAGAGAGAAAAAAGGGCTCTGTAAAGGAAGTGGCTAATGGAAAAAAGCGAGGAAAATAAAAACAACTGGAAACAGAAGGATAAAACATATAGAGAAATGATCAGGATGGCGAAAAAGAACTTCTTCAATGAAGAGATTGAAAAAGCAGCTAACAAACTATTTAACATCTTGAAGAACATAGAAAAACAGAAAACCTTACACCTCCTTTTCAACCTACAGAGGATGACTGTTACTTGGTACAGAAGGCTTTCTCAGCTAAAATAGACCAAGCCAAGCGTAATCTAATGAAAGCCAGAGAAACTGCACCACAGATAACAACGCCAATGGAGGACACACCCAGTCCGGGTGGGGTTCTCTTTCAATTTGAGAAAGTGTCGGAAGCTGAATTGCTAGAAGCACTTTCCCACATGAAACCCACACTGTGTGCAGAAAATATTCTGCCATACAGTATTATCATGCAGCACAAAGAACTCTTCGCCCCTATCCTTTTAGAATTGGTTAATGCCTCTTTCAGGGAAGGCATGGTTCCTAAAGATCTAAAAAAAAAGTTACCATTACCCCATTAATAAAGAAGGTGGGCCTAGACCCTGAAGACCAGGCCAATCTTCGCCCCATAACCAACTCCAACTTCGTACTTAAAGTGCTAGACAAATTAGCCACACAACAATTACAATTGCATGTGGAAAAACAATCTGCTCTCCATCAACAGCAATCTGGATTTAGAGCTTCACACAGCACCGAAACGGCGATGTTGGATCTCCAGAACCACATGCTTGGTCTGGTTGATGGTAACAAAATTGGGATTCTGATGCTGCTCGATTTAAGCGCAGCTTTTGATCTTGTGGATCATCAGCTCCTCATCAAAGCCCTCAAAGAGAATGTTGGATGCTCAGAAGAAGCAATAAAGTGGCTGATTTATTTCCTTTCAGACCGCCAGGCATGAATTCACTGGGGCAACATGTTCTCGGACATATGCCCCATACTCTTCGGGGTTCCACAGGGGGCAAGTCTGTCTCCCATGCTCTTCAACATATATATGCGAGCACTGTGCAGCATCCTGGTTAAGGCCGGGGTGTTCTTTACAAACTACGCGCACGACACACAGCTCATTTTTGAGCTGAGTGGAAACCATGATGCAGATAGTTCATCAATGGGGAAAATATATGGCTTGATTGCCAAATGGATGCAAGCCAACTGTATTTGTCTGAATGACGCAAAAACTGAACTGATGACGTTCGGCTCAAATCGGCAGCTATCCAAATTAGGAAGGGAATATAAGTCTTTTCAGATTAAGGACGCTATTATAAAGGTCTCGGCTCAGGTCAAAACACTAGGAATGATGGTCCACGCAGAGGTCAATTCAGAGGCACAGACCAATTACCTCCTAAAGAACACAGCCTACTATCTTAGGCTAATAAAAGCAGTAAAACCAGTCCTGAATGAAAAGAACTTGGCCACAATAGCCAGAGCCATCATTCTGTCCAGGCTGGACTATGGGAATGTTTTGATGATAGGGGCCACCGTGAAAGATCTGGCGAAATGCCAAGTAATTCAAAATGACGCGGTCAGACTGGTCAAAAATCTGAAAAGAGGGGACCATGTTAAAACCAGAGGAGATCGCTGCATTGGCTAAAAATGGATGAGCGGATCAGATTTAAATCTCTCACGCTCGTCCACAAGTACCTATATGGCAGAGCCTCTGGTTATTTAAAGCACTGTATAGTTCCATATGTGCCACAAAGAAGTCTGAGATCAGAAGGTATAGGCCTGTTGGTCATCCCCAAATACAGAACAAAATCGGGCCTGGGCAGAGCTTTTCTGGTACTGGCTCCCCAAATGTGGAAAAAACTACCAGAGGCCCTGCGAAAGGAGGAAAACCAACTGGCCTTTAGGAAACGTCTTAAGACCCTTATCTTTCAGTAAGAAGGACCCAGACCCCCTCTTTCTGAGTTATAAAGTTTTTCATCAGGTGTATATTATACACACGCTAGGCTAGGCTGTGGTCTTGTTATGTGTCTTATTAAGCGCCCTGATCCCTTCGGGCTACCGGCGCTATACAAAACTAAAATACATACATACATACACTTGCACCTACACACTTATGTCGTTCCAGTTCTCTGAATATTCTTAAGCTACTGTATTTGGGCACCTTCCTTCTCTTATGCGGATATACGCCTACCATGCAATCCCCTTTCCTGTTCCTTGAGTTGCCTTCAAGGATTGTGAGCGTCAGATTGTAACCGGCAGTTGCTGACCACTTGGTAGTTGCCAGTTGCTGCCCATGAGTTGCTGCCCATTGAATGATCATCACAAATCTGGCCTCACACCCAGTTTTGTCGTTGATGTACTGTGCAGAACTAAATGCATTGTTCATTCAGTCTCATCACCTTCTCAGAGGACATTCCTGTGCCCTCCGCCTCATGAGTGTTGAACACGCATCCAGGCTCACAGGGAAAACGTGCCATCAGAGCGCGTGCTTGGGCTCTTATTGGGGCGCACACATGAGTATGAATGTTGTTCGAGGATGTACGCACCGTGTTTTGTACTTAGTGCACTTATCATTGGCAGAAAGGCACTGTTTTCTGGTATTTTCAACTCTTGCATTTCTGTATATAATTATTTTCCAGTGTATGACAGAACAGCACATCATGTTGGAAAGAGGAGTACTCCTTTCTCGCACAAGCATGTGAAACTTTCCTCTGGGCAGTGTGGCACCTGCCTGTCTATTATTGCGGCATCTGAGATGGACTGAATGTTCATCTTACTGCCACAGGTGGAGGTCATGGAACCTTCCAGTGTCGCCCTTTTTGTCAAAAAAATGACTTTGGCCCGCACAGGTTTGCCCCGCCCCCTTCCTTCCAAGCACTTTAGTCTGCTTCTGCTTGCTGCCATTGTCTCTTGCCTCGGGTCTCTGCAGGGGGAGCTCTTCGTTGTTCTCACATGAGAGGGCAGCCGTTTCCCTCTTTTGCTGCGACAGCTTGGAGAGATTGATGTCCCTTTCACTGCACGGCTGCCCAAGATCTGTTTTCAAATGTCCTGACCTAGGATTCCACTTTTGTTCGCTGCCCAGGTGTCTCGACTAGATCCCTGTGGGACCTGGCATTATGATCCTGCTGCTCATGTATGAAAGGATGGGTGCGGGCCACAAACGCCCAGTCATCAGTTTTTTTTCTCTCGCTCCGAGTCGGAACATATCTTCTGACCACCTAGCAGCCTGGGCGTCGGGATGGCTCAGGGGCCACAGCTGCAAACCAAAAAACTCTGCCATTCAGCCATTGACTCTGGTGGGGGCAGGCTGGACTCTCACCTCCCTTTTCATGTTACCACTCCGACAAGGACCCTTTCTATTTCTTCACCGCCTGGCCCAGGTTCTCAGGCTTCGTCAACACAGCGCAATGCCACACGGTGCTGTCGCCTGCGGTGCGCTCCCCTCCCTCGCCCGCTTGCGGAGCCAGCACATTCTGTATAGGTGTCGGGAGCACTAAACCCAGCCTTATGTGGGATGCCACAGGGCTGCGTGCTGCCCCTCTCTCCCGTCGCACAAGCACCCTCTCTGCAGACGGCTGCGACCAGGGAGGGTCCTTAGTCTGTCGGCCAATCGCTGGGCATTCTCCAATTCCTAGCCGGGGACAGCTCACACCCTCATCTCAGAGCCCTGATGGATATTGCCTTCAATCCCTCAGCAAGGAACAGTTCACTGCTCGCGGCGATGGAAGCCGCCTGTTCTTCCTCTCCCCTGTGGACAATCAATAACACCATGGCGTGCCACTCCCTCTGTCGGGGGTGATTCTCCCGGGGCTGGCAGAGCCGTCCACGGACCTCTGGGCTGGGAAGGCCCCAACTCCTCCCGTGTTCCCAAAAGGAGTATGAGACACACACAAGAAGCAAGGCGAGTACTGCTGTTTATTATAATAAGGTCAAGGATGGGTCTCTGCTCGTATGCATCCGATGAGACTCTCGTTGTTAATGGGGCTCGCAGGCCCTTTTTACAGCAGTATGACGCGCTACTCTCGTCACCTGGGAAAAATCGTCACAAAACCTATCGCCACTCTGGATTGGGTCCCCAAGTGGTAGGGTTAGTATATGTCCCCTATGGGAAGAAATGTTAGTGGATAAGGACGGGTCAGGTGGTACACTTGGGCTGTCCCTAACAGTTGTTACTTTAGAATTGTTACAGGGGGACCCTTGGTGATTGGCTAAGAGTACTGGCGTCAGTAATAAGCCCCCCTGTATTCTGATTGGCTCTCCCGCGAGCCCCCAAGCCTGGGACCATCATCGTTCCCAGCTCGCGGTGTACCTGTCATTAGCAACAATGTGCAACTATGTGTTTGTGCGGACAACGGACAGGTCTGCTCATGGGCTTGTGAGCGGGTCTTTCCCATCGCTGTAGGTGTCCATCTTGCCGCTTCGTTGTTGCAACCTGTGTCCCAAACGTGGGACCCTGGCGACTGTCTGTCTCGTGAGCTTGGCACCTTGTCAGTTCGGCCTGGTCACGTGTGGCGAGACCGTAGTTGGAGCAGAATTATGAGCATTCGTTTTTGTATTTCGCCTCTGAGGGCTTGGCACTTACAGGTGTAACCTTGGCCCTGGGCTTGGGGCATGCGAGTTGCAACATTGTGGCCTTGGCTGTGAGCTCTCGTTGGAGGCTCGTTCTGCATGGTCAGCACTTGTACTCTTGTCGCTGAGAGGATTTTCATAGCGAGGCTCCTGTCTGGGACTCTTGCTTGTGGCCTTCTCGGGCCTAGTTCATGGGTGGCGGTACATAATCCATAGTATGGAGGTCCCGGGGAGTCAGAGTGTCACAACCAGCACTAGATATACATGGTGGTGGCGGGAAAAGCATCAGCAAGCATGTACACGAGCTCTTCATTCGTCTTGCGTTTCTGCTGAGCTGTAGAAGGCCTATGTAAAAATAACAACGATGCACGTCAGTGGGTGTGTCAGTCCCCTAAATCATAGCACTGAGTATGTTCTTCGTGTAGGTTGGTGTGTGAGTGACCAGTGTGCATGGTGGCACGTGTGTTCCTGTCTGTTGGCTATGTCGTCATGGCATCTCTAATAATGTGGATTCTTATGGCTATTGTTCTAGTCGAGCTGGTCCATGTTGCAGGCGTCGGCTTGAGCCTGTCGCGCTGGTGGACACACTCCTCTTATGTTTAGGTTTCTGAACCAGGGTATTTTGTCATCTGGTAGGTAAATGAACTCCTCTCGTGGGGGGTGTCTGGGTCGTGATCCCCTAGGCCATGGTCTGGATGAGATTAGGGGAAGGGTGTTATCCCATTCTCCTGCTTCAGTCCCCCCTCTGGTCGACTTGTCGACCACAAAATCATCCTTTCCTTTATCTCCTTTCACTCTCCATACTTTCGATATTCCGGCCAGGTGTCCATAGTGGTTGACATGATCTTCAAATGACCAATACATATAAACACAGCTGCCGCCTGGTTTGCAATAGACCCATCTTCCAACATAGCTCCTTGGGTTCCTTGGGTTCTCCACTTTCACAGATGGTGGGTCTATGTGAGTGTCCAATATTTCTTTGCGCAGTCTCTCACGTTACTGTATAATCATGTCTGTGTGCTTGTCATCTTCAGCTGGTAGTAAGGCGTGCATGCCAACCATCTCCATCATTTTGTTGTACGTGCTTTTCTAGCTTTCCAGAACTTTATTACGATCAACACAGCTGTCGCCAGTATTATGCATCCTACTAGTAGCTTCAGCCCATCTGACAGCCATGAAGGCATCCATGACCATAGAAATGAAAACCAGCTGCCATCTTTCTCTACTCTTTTACTTTCTTCCACCATTTTGGAGTGCATCAGGGCGAGTTGTGATACTGCTTCAGTAAGTGTTACATTGTCTGCGTCATTAGTAGGGATGAATGTGCAACATGATTGTCCTATTTTTGCACAAACTCCTCCTTCCATCGCCGTGAGAACGTCTAGCACAAACCTGTTTTGTAGTGCTACCATTCTAACTGCTCTGTTCTTCTTTTATCGCGTTCATTGACAGTCAAATTTATTGTCTTCATCAGCTCCCATCTGGTGATCTGTAACCATTTTGTATTTGCATATGCTTGCAGTCCTGGGTGTATTATGGATGAGAAGAACATTGCTGCTCTGCTAAATAGCCTGTGTTCTGGTGGGATGGAGGTGAGAGCTGTTTCCGATCTTCCCCACAGGTAGTTTCCCATCAGTGGTTCACCTTGTCTTTTTATCTCTTGGCAAAATATTGTTGTTGTTGTTGTCGTCGCCTTCTTCTGATTGTACAGATCTTTTCCTCCTTTTGTTCCCTTCGTCCATCTGGGGGAAGTTGGCCATGTTGACATGTTTCTGAAGCACAACCAGGGATGGCACATTGATGTGCACCATAGTGCATATTCCATTCCATGATGGAGGCAAGGTGTGGTATGCCTTATCGCCGCAGGCCCAATAGTGGTCCATTAGAACTGCTGTTCCGGCACCCCCTCTGATAGCTCTATCGTTCTTTCACAGTGAAAGGGGCCCCTAGGGCTCCCTCGTGCTATGGAAACAAGACAATAACCATACACGAAAAGATGTGCCAGACACGAGGTTCAAATTCCCAATGCTAGGGTTTATTGCAAGCAAAAAATAGTATCAATTGGCCAATTCTGATCTCACGCCCCGCGACGTGAGTTTCCTAGGCCTCGAGGGATGCAAGAGAGCGAATTACGTACATCAGTTACATATATACAAAATGCATATCATACAATCAGCAATGTCATGTTTAACACCCCTCTTTATTAAGTTCCTTTGAACTCGGGATGACGATGGACATATCCGACGAGTATGACGATTATGACACTTTCGATGTCTATTCTAGTAACAATGGGCAGTTAGAAAGTGCGGAGGCATCTTTTAGTTGTTGAACAGAACACGGTGGTTCTGTTCTTGGAAGCAAGCTGCACACGGGGGAAGAGCCACATTCCAAGCTTTGCTATCTATGAGGTACTATTCGTGTCCTGGGAGCTGACACATTCTAAAGGGTTTTGCGAAGGGGGGCCGTAGGAAGAGCATAATTCAAGCATTTAGCTGTTTTATTCTAACATATTCTACCATCGTACGAGACTGTCTGGCAGCTGTGAAGTGATTAAATGCCCTGCAGCTCTCTCCCAAGGCTACAGAGAGGGAGCTTGGGCATTCCTCTCTGGGCTACTCATGAGGAGTTTGAACAAACTCTTCAGTCCCGCGACCTTGTCCTTTCATATTCAGACAACAATGTTGACAGTTGAGCAGAGTAAGCAGAATCCGCAAGAATTGCAAGCTGCAAAGCAATTTTTAGACAGAAAGCAATAAGCAATGGTTAACAAGCAAAATGGCGATTCTTGCTACATTTAAAACGGCCGCTCGTTGGTCAAGCATAGCAGTTTATATTTCTATAATTCGGTGCATAAGACGGTTGGCCCATGGCCATCAAGTTACGTCTATCATTCAAATGAAGGGTATTCATTTTTCCAGATTCACAAACCCTCCTTTTGGCCGTATGCCAAACGTCTTATTTATTCATTGTATCCTCCTCCAATGAGGATAAGTCCGGGGTATCTATGTCTGAACCATCTTCATCAGTAATGTCTATCGCCATGAATTGTTTTACTGTTTTTGTGTCCTCAGTGTCTGTTATTTCGGCCATGCGTTTGTTTTCCTCTCGACACCATGTGCATTCATCCTCTTAGTACATCCATCTGTTATTTCAGTGCAGACTATTGGTAAGCATTGTATGCAACAGCAGCGTGTTATGAATATCCCAAGTACCATCATTAGTATCGAAATTAACTTCCATCCCCAAGACCGCAATAATCCCCAAAACCAGGATCCTATCCCCCAACCCCCTTCTTCAGTAGAGAGTGTGGAACTTATGACATGTAATTTCCGGATCGCTTTAAATATCGTAGTGGAGTAGTCTATATACACACAGCATGCAGTTTTTACGAGTTTGCAAACTCCCTCACGATCAACTAATATTATATCGAGAGCCATCCTGTTTTGAAGTGCCATTAGTCTTATTCCTTTTTCTTCTAATGTCATATTCAATAAAATATCCGTTGTGGAATCTATTGTTTTTTGTAATATTCCAGACAGTTTTCTTATATTGTAAGAATTTTCTATTTGGGACAAGAACGGTATAAATGATTTGGCTATATCCATTGCTATCATTCCATCCTCGCTACTCCTTTGAGTTCTACCTTTTGTTCGTTTGGCTACTTCTGCTGTCTCCAACACTCCTGGAAACAGCAGACCTAGGTAGCATGTACCTCCCCAGTTCCTAGGTAACCATGGATATGCTTTTTCTCCACATATAAAGTAAACAGGGTCTCCTACGTACACGGGTTCTATTTCGTGTTTTAAAACCACTGTGTTCAGGCAGTTGCTAAACGTTCCTACTTTATAGGAACCCTTTTTCTGTAGACATAGGGGAGCAGTTTTGGGGCTGTGATCCACTGTATAGGCAGGGGGCACAGCATCTATGTTCCATTCATCCCTCATTCGAAATGTCATTACTGATGTTTTTTCTGCTGGCGGGGTTGGTCTATTGTGCCTATGTAATCTATCTAGTCTTATCTTTCATGTATTCTTTCTCACGGGTTCTAGTGCAAACACGCGAGCTTTTTGGAATATGGAACAACCCACAGGTCTCATGAATGAATTTGAGGAAGTGATCATATTGGTCTCATCTAGCTGACCCGTATTACTCTTGTTCCATTTCCCAAAGAATATGGCACTTAATGTTACCTCGCATGAATAAATCAATGGCAACGGTTGTACATACCAGCCTATCCCTTTCCCACCGTGCTGTGGTAAACGGGCGCAAACCCAGCAATCTTTTTTTCTTTAAAACTGCATGGGTCATGTTCATGATGAGCAATAATGTATTGTTGCCGTATCCTTCTCTGTCTCTCTTCCATTGGGGGCAAAATACCAGTGATTACATGAACTGGGCTTTCAGTAGCTGCTTTTCTCAAAAGAGTTTCTAATGGGTGTATGTACTCCAGGAACCATAGTGTAATAGCTGTTATTGTTGGTACTATCATACTTAAGAAACACAGGACCAATGTCCAAATCAGTACCTTATTCCTTTTACCATGCTTTTTCCCTAAATGTACAGTCTCTAAATCTATTATATTTTCAGCAGGGGTGCAGGAGGAGGCTGAAACCGGTCTTGACTTGTTCTTCATCGTCCTTCTTGCTGGCAAAGTTCGTCGCAAATGTCTCTCGTTCTTGATGCCAGAAAAGTTCAACGAAAAATGTCACAGTTCAATTCTGCCAGCCGTTTCACAGCCTAGATCATTTATCCACTCCGAGCAAGATTAGTTGTTCTTTCTCCCACTGCTCAGAAGATTTCCCAACAGTTCTTTATTGATAGAGTAGTATGTGCATCCAGCTTGTCCCGCTCTGGCTTAGGACACATGTACTTTTATAAGCGCACCGAGGAGCCGTGAGTCTTGAATTGTCCAACTTGCACAATTCTCACACTTCTCTCCTCTACGCCCCTGGCTCCTACTCCGTCCGTGAGTGGAACCAAAGGCAAAAAGAAAAGCACCAAAGATCTGTGGATCACTTTGCCTGTCGAGGCCGCAAATTATACCGATTCACTCCTGGTATTGTATGATCCGTTAATAGTGCCGTTGCATTTCCAGTATTAGGCTCAGAGTCAGCCTGTGGCACAATGATGGGTAGCGATGAGCGCCGTGGCAATAATGTATTTTCTTTCTTTGGCTTTGGTGCATTTGCAGAAATTGGTGGGCGCCAAAGGGGTACACGCGTTGTTTCTACTCGTGTTTGCCATGCAGGGTTTGTGTCGCTCGGCAGTGATGTTTCTGTTGAGCACCGTTGGGGCACTTTTCGCCCTGTCCCCTTGCTGGCAGCCTCCTCAGGCTCTGTTTCGAGTTTCACTTCTCGTTTGCGCTTTGTTTCAACTTTCACTTCTCGCTCAGGCTGATGCTGTGGCATTGGACTGGCAACATTTTCTTTCGTTTCCAAGACCGTTTCCTTTCTCTGGTCGTCGGAAGTTGTCAGCAGTCCTGGAAATCTTTTTGCAAGTGTTGCATGGATCCATGCCTTCCGTCCGTCTACTCGGATGGCCGTTTGCGTCGCCAACAGTACTTGTTAGGGGCCGCGCCACCTGGATGCTAATGCTGTCTTCCGTTCAAAGTTTTTAATCAGGACCCAGCTTCCAGGCTCCAGCGAGTGCCCCGGTCCGGTATATCGCACTGGTAACGCCTCCTGCACCTTCTGATGAATCAAACGCAACTTCTGTATTAAAAGCCCACAGTACGTGCTTAACATAGGATGCTCAACCTCACATAATCCTTTGGGCTGCGGTGCACACCATACATTTGCTGGTCTCCCCATTATAATCTCGTAGGGGGAGAGCCCAGTCTTAGCCTGCACAGACGTGCGCATACACAACAGCGCTAGGGGTAATGCATCCGCCCAACTCAACTTGCTCCCAGCACAGAGTTTTCCTATCTTTGACTTCAAGATTCTGTTATGTCTCTCCACAAGCCTGGCAGAACTGGGATGCCTGGAACTGTGGAATCTCTTCAATATCTGCAGACCTGCACAGATCTGTAGCACTACTGCGCCCACAAAGTGGGGGCCGTTGTCTGACCACAGGACACGGGGCAACCCAAACCGGGAGAAATACTCTTTTAACATTACTTTTGCGCTGGACATGGCAGTACAGTCTTTTAAAGGATATGCCTCCACCCACTTGCTGAATGCACAAATTACCACTAACACATATTTCTAGTTCTGGCACCTTTCCATTTCTATGAAATCAAAATGGACCACCTCAAATGGCATAGAGGGTGGGCCAAATCTTCCTTCTGAAGTCACGGTTCCTTTCCCTACATTGTGTTGCAGGCACGTAATACAATTCTGCACTAGTCTTTCTGCATTCTTTTTTATGTGCTCATTCTTCCATACTGTGGATAAATGCTGTACCATCTTCTTCGCGAAAATGTGGGTAGGGCTATGCACCATTATAACCATTGCAGTCACGTAACAATTTGGCAACATCCAGTTCTTTGTTTCCTTGTCCACCCAACATCCTTCCAAATCTAACTCAGCAGAGCCCTCAGCCCACCCCTGAATCTCTTCGGTCGTGGCCTCAGCCTGCATTTCTTTGACTGTGGCAACTCCATTCTCTATCAATCAAGGTACTTCCTCAGTCTGTACTGTCATAATTTTATTCCCCAAATCTGTGGCTGTTTGCTTCGCAATCCTGTCTGCAAATGCGTTTCCCTCTCCCACTTTACATGTTACTTTCTTATGCGCCTCGCACTTCACTATAGCTAAGCGCTTTGGAAACGTGAGTGCAGACAATCGCACAATCAAAGGGCCATGCTGAATCCTGGCCCCATGTGATGTTAAGAAACCCCTCTCAGCCCAAAGTCGGCCAAAGTTGTGAACCACGCCAAAGGCGTACTGGCTGTCAGTATAAATATTCACGTTCAAATTCTCAGAGAGTTCACAGGCTCGGGTCAGTGCTATTATTTCGGCGGCTTGCGCCAAATTGTAGGGGATTCTTCTGCTTTCTACAACAATCTTTATGATAGTAATTGCATATGCGGCCGTTGATGTGCCATCAGGTAATTTAAAACAAGAGCCATCACAAAATAACTCCCCATCTGGCTCTTTCTGTGGGATATCGCTCAAATCAATCCTTCCCTTTGTTTCTTCTTCAGTAATCATTAAACAATCATGGAGTGGTGATTCGTTGTCACCAATTTCTGCTATGGGCAGTGCCATTAATTCTGCAGGATTCAATGCTCTACACCTCATAATTTGGATGTGGGGTGCAAACAAGATGAGCTCATATCCTGTCAGTCTAGCTGAGGTGAGGTGTTGCGTCTGTGTCCTATTTAATAGAACATCTATAGCATGTGGCACCATCAGAATTAAAGTGTGCCCCAATACCATTCCTTCCGTTTGTTTCACTGACGCAGCAGCCGGTGCGACGGATCGCAAACATCGTGGTAGTGCGCGCGATACAGGGTCCAACGCGCAAGAAAAATAGCCGCACGGCCTATTTCTTCCACCTTGTTCCTGTGTCAAAATCGCCAATGCACATCCTTCACTCTCACTCACAAATAGTCTAAAGATCTTTTTTATAGTTAGGAGTGCCTAAAACTGGCACAGCACACAATGCAGCTTTCAATTGTTCAAACGCTTTCTGACATTCCTCATCCCACTGTAAAGGCATCTCTGCATCCTTTTTAGTCAACTTTATCATCGGCTTCACAATCAACGCAAAATTACTGATCCACTGCCGACCATAAGAGGCCATGCCTATTACAGCTCTCACTTCTTTTTGAGTTCTTGGAATAGGCATACTAGAAATACTTTCTATGCGTTCTGGTGTTAATCTTCTCCCTTCTTTAGAAAGTAGGTAACCCAATTAAAACACCTCCTTCTGATTATACTGGAATTTCTTCAAACTTGCCTTATGACCATGGGTCGCTAAATGTGTCAATAGTAATATAGTACTTTCTTTACAGATCTCTTTCGTGTCAGCAGCTAATAGCAAGTCATCTATGTACTGCAAGAGTACGCAACCCTTGGGTAATTCTAGCATGTCTAGCTGCTCTTTTACCGCTCTGCTGTAAATGCTCAGGCTTTCTGTGTATCCTTGTGGAATGCGTGTGAATGTGAATGATCGACCTCCTAGAGTGAACGCGAACAGATATCTACTGCTTTTATCCACTGGAATGCTAAAGAATGCATTCTTCAAATCGACTACACTAAAGTATTCTGCAGTGGCCGGTATCATTGTCAGTATTGTTGTGACATCTGGGACCAAAGGGAATTGTGGGTCTACCACTTTGTTTAATGCGCGCAGATCAATTATGAAACGATAGGGTACCTCATTGCCTCCTTTCTTGTAAACTGGAAGAATCGGACTGTTACACGTGCTACCTGCAATTTCCTCAACCACCCCCAATCTCACCAGGTCAGTAACAATGCTTTTCAATCCCTTCTCACCTTCAACAGAAATGTTATAGTGGGGAATTCGTGGTAGTGTGACACCTTCTTTCAAAGTTATTTTTGCTGGCTCTATTTTCAAGCATCCTACATCGTTATCATGCATTGCCCACAGACAGGTTGGTACTCTACTTAGCTCTTCTGGCAAATCTTTTGACATAAAGTCCGTCACCGGTGCATCGTGAGGCCACATCGTGATGAACACCCCGTCTGCCGTAAAATGTATGACTGCCCCCAATTTTCTCAACAAATTTAATCCTAGCAAGTTCTCTCCACATTTTTCTGTCAAAAGAAATGGACACTGTTCTGTAAATGGTCCTATTGTAATTGGGACAGCTTCGGACATGGGGTTAATTACTGGTGTACCTGCGAACCCTACAGAAACATTCTTCTGCCCCGACAGTGGTATCTCCGTAACCAAGTGGTGGTCTATCGAGCACTTCTGTGCCCCTGTATCCACAAGGAAACAGTGCTCCTTATTCCCGACTCTCATTTCTACGTAGGGTCCTCTCTGATTCACGGGAAAAGACACTGCTTCCGACCCCTGCCGTGGGCTGTCCTATCGCGAAAATAACAAAACGTCCGATGTGTAGTCACCGCTACTGCTATAATACGTGTTTGGTTGTGTATCAAAAATATTCCCATTTCCCCCTCAATGTCCTCCACTCTGATCATTTCTCTGTTGGCCCTGCCCGCCCTGATTTTGGTTCGAAACACTTTGGTTCAATGCCTGGTTCTGTTGCGCTTGGTTTTGACCATAGGATTGGGTTTGAGTACCTCCATTCGTATATCCCTGCTGCTGCTGCATGTTATTTCTGCTTGGGCCGTTTGACCCCTGATGTCCTCTATGAGGCCTTCTCTGACCAAACCCACCTCTATTCTGTAGGTGCGGGCATTGCGCTCGCCAGTGTCCTTCCTCCTTACAATACGCACATTGATTTAATCCCAATGACGCCCCATGCATATTATTCAAATTTCCTCTGCCTTGTGCATTTCCTCTACCTTTATTGTATCCAATGACCTGCTGCAGTAACACCCCTGCTATCGTTTGCATCGCTTCTTTTCTCATCTCCAATGGGTACCCATTACATATCTCTCTCACTTTCTTTACTGTCGTTCTTTTGTTCGACATCCATCGCATTGTTTCCCCTACCCATACCTGCAATCTTTGTTTATCACCTATTTGTCCCGGTACCGGCAAATGCTTTGTACCAGCTGGAAAAACCTTCGGCCATGATTTTTTCATATTCAACCTTGACGCCTCCTTCCTACCTTTCTTAATAAACTCTCTACTATACTCAGGTGTAGCAAACATCTCAGCATATCTGTCTTCCATTTCATTTTTTACTTCA
Organism: Ambystoma mexicanum; assembly: GCF_040938575.1. Lineage (NCBI taxonomy): Eukaryota > Metazoa > Chordata > Amphibia > Caudata > Ambystomatidae > Ambystoma > Ambystoma mexicanum. Next base: position 162,198,501 of record NC_090935.1, on the reverse strand, counting down.
ATGAGTTTGTGCACATGTTTTCTTACATCCTCATCTCTTTGCTCACTGCGTGCTAACTTATTCAAATCTAACAATCGCTGTGGCGGTAAATTCCCGAGTATCTTTTTCCATTCTCCCACCAAAATTGCCCCCATGCATTCCATCACTACCTGTCTCTCGTCGCTTCTTCGGTACCCATACAATGAGGCCAATGCAGCCGTCTCATCATTTCCTGCTATGTGCATTTCTGCCTCTTGCCGTAATTCAATCTTTCTTTCTTTGCTGATCGCACTTCGAGTTGCCCATCCAAATCCTGTCCCTTCAGCCCCGCCTCTCGCCTCCCCGGTCTCAATTTCGACTTCAGGAGGGGCGGATGGTGCTGAATCTGTCTCTGGAGCGGGAGGTGCGGATGGGACAAGTGACACAGGTGGCATCTGTGAAGGGCCTTCCTGGATGCTGGGCAATTGTGTGTCCGCGGTCTGCACTTGTGGGAGTGCTTGCTCTGTGGGTGGGGCTTGGGTTAACGCTTGCGTGAGGGGAAGTGCTTGGGCTACGGGAGGGGGTATGAGAGCTACTGGTTGGGCCTGCACAGTCACTGCTGGCGTGTTTGGTTTCGATTCTGGTTTTGGGCCTCGACCCGTGTTAGTTAACAAATGTTCCATTAATTCGTCTGCTATGTGTAGTTCCCGCTGCGGGTATATTCTTTCTATGTTCATCTGGTCACGTCTCCCTTCCCGTCTTAGACTTGCCGTCCACTCCTCCTCTTCCTTTTCTTCTGCTACCTCAAGCTTTGTTTTGTGCCTACGCGCATGCTTCTCTCTACTCCTAAGTCGGAGCATTGCTTCCCTCCTCCAATCTTTGACAGTCTCAAAAGCTGCAGGTTGCGCTTTCTTTCTAATTAGCACCCTTTCTAGGTTATCTATCCTCTGAATCTCAAAACTACCATTAATCAGCCACTGATGGTCGGGTTGCTTTCTAGTTTGCCTATGCCAAATTTCACAAAATATTATCGCACCCACACCATATTTTGCATACATGTCATAAGCCGGCGTTCCCCCAGGCGGTGCACTTTGGCCATATTCCAAGGACTGTCTACCGCAGCTGAAAAGCCCCGCTAAAGTGGACAGTACTCCATACATGTTTCTTTAACCTTCCCCTTTGGTTAGCTAACTTTTACCTGGACGTTTGAATTTGCAAAATCAACACTCTACCAAAAATCAGGTTTCTCTTTGAATCGGGGAATGACTCACCTGATAAATCAAGTCACCTGTCCTAACGCAACCTCTCCCAACGTCGTGTCTGCGCTTCCATGGCTTCTGCCTCGTCTCGGGACCCTCGCCTCCTTTGCCCTCTGGCCCGGTACGTCGATTAGGGATCAGATGTGTGCAGATCTGCGGAAGGAATCTCTCCTCACTTCTACAGAGCACCCCGTACACTTCTTGATCCCGGCTCGACCGTCCCGTCCTCGCCGTTCTTCCGCCTTTACTCCATTACAACGTATACGATGGGGCAAGTGGGGGAGGGTCCCTATTCGGGCTCCATCTTGAAAGGGGCCCCTAGGTGTCCCTCGTGCTATGGAAACAAGGCAATAACCATATACGAAAAGATGCGCCAGACACGAGGTTCAAATTCCCAATGCTAAGGTTTATTGCAAGCAAAAAATAGTATCAATTGGCCAATTCTGATCTCGCGCCCCGCGACGTGAGTTTCCTAGACTTCGAGGGACGCAAGAGAGCGAATTACGTACATCAGTTACATATATACAAAATGCATATCATACAATCAGCAAAGTCATGTTCAACACCCCTCTTTATTAAGTTCCTTTGAACTCGGGATGACGATGGACATATCCGACGAATATGACGATTATGACACTTTCGATGTCTATTCTAGTAACAATGTGCAATAAGAAAGTGCAGAGGCATCTTTTAGTTGTTGAACAGAACACGGTAATTCTGTTCTTGGAAGCAAGCTGCACACGGGGGAAGAGCCACATTCCAGGCTTTGCTATCGATGAGGTACTATTCGTGTCCTGGGAGCCGACACAATCTAAAGGGTTTTGCGAAGGGGGGCCATAGGAAGAGCATAATTCAAGCCTGTAGCTGTTTTATTCTAACATATTCTACCATCGTACGAGACTGGCTGGCGGCTGTGAAGTGATTAAATGCCCTGCAGCTCTCTCCCAAAGCTACAGAGAGGGAGCGTGGGCATTCCTCTCTGGGGTACTCATGAGGAGTTTCAACAAACTCTTCAGTCCCGCGACCTTGTCCTTTCATATTCAGACAACAATGTTAACACTTGAGCAGAGTAAGCAGAATCCGCAAGAAATGCAAGCTCCAAAGCAGTTTTTAGACAGAAAGCAATGAGCAATGGTTAACAAGCAAAATGGCGATTCTTGCTACATTTAAAATGGCCGCTGGTTGGTCAAGCATAGCAGTTTATATTTCTATAATTTGGTGCATAAGACGGTTGGCCCACGGCCATCAAGTTACGTCTATCATTCAAATGAAGGGTATTCATTTTTCCAGATTGACAACAGTTGGTGTTATATTCCACATTCACATCGCTGTTGTGTTGATAGCACAGTGTGGGTGCAGTTAGCGGTAGTATACTTATTGGATCTTCGTCCTTCTCCAGCCACGTCGGCATCGGTACATATTTGACCCACATCGTCCAACATCTGTCGTTGTGCTCTTTTGCAGAGGTAATATTTTCTCGTGTTATCATATTGCTCCCAGCCACTCCTATTTCCCATCCGTCATTCGTATATATCTTCCTAGTTATTGTTATTAGAGGTCTTTCCCAACACCCTTGTTCACCAGCAATTTCGCTGACATACCAATCACACGGCAGGTATTGTAACGTTACTTTCTTCGTTTCTCCTTTTTCGGGACCATCCGTCATATATCTGAAACCTTCAGTATGTAGGCTCCTTTTATGGTACATCAGATATGTTTTGAAGAAATTATTTTCGTATGGATATGTCTCCCTCGTTTTCCATTGAAGTGTTTCCACTGTCCCTTGAAATCGTCTTTTTGTTTGGAATAGTGCCAACTTTAGCAGACATTCCACTGTTTTTGCTGGTACGGCAGTAGCTACAAATGTTCCTGCTGCGCTCATAGCATATGGGATGAACGAGCACACATAGCAGTTGTCTGTTTCCCAATTTTGTTCATGTGCTGATACCACATGTTGTTCGAGACGTGTGCTGAATCTGTGAGGTATGTGTCAATTCCCTTCTCATCTCCATATGTGCTGCGTTTAACCCTATGTTCTTTACTTCTGGGGTTTCTTGTACCACCTGACACCGTACCTGTTGCAGCCGTGGGAGGGGTAAGTTAGTTTTGGGTACAGCCATCATATCGTAAGCAAAGTGTTTTTGCCAGACAGAGGCAGCCAATAGACCAGTGACAATCAACACACCTATGAACTTTATTACAATAGCTAATCTCACTGGCATTTTTGTTCTTACCTTTGCTGCTGACCTGCCTCTTATTCTTGTGATGTTAAAGATGCCCGCCTGAAAATTCAGAAAATATGCGTTATTTGTTTAGTTTTGTTTTAGTCGAGCTCTGCCTATCAGATAGTCATTTAGTGCCCAGGCGAAAAGCTGCTCCCACGCTAATCTAAGCGACCTATCTCTCAGAGCTGGTAAGTGCCCGTGGAGATGTGGGAATGATTGTTCTATTGCCAAAATGAACGTGTTGTAGTACACGCGTACCCTTCTCTTTTTGAGATACTTTGGTTTCTTTATATGGTATACAGATTGGTGTGACTGGGCCTCAGGGGTGTTATCATTTGTGGGTAGCATTTACTCCTGGGCAGAACACGATGTTAGTCACTTCACTTTTTATACAACACAGTAATATGCGGTACCTGCACGTGCAAGACAAAAGGAGAGCATACATGTGTTTATATGTGTGTGCAGCATTCAAGTTAGACAATGTCCTTTATTCGGTGATGGCATGGACGGGGCTGGGCGGGGCAGAGGTTTGTTTGCTTTGAGATCGCGTGACCATGGGGTGGGCAATGGGCGATTGTCCAAAGTCTATGGCTGTTTCTGTGGCTGGGGAGGGGTCAGGGGCAGTGTCACAATTGTCCTCTGTTGCTGTGTCTTTGTCTGTCGTTGGTATTGCTGATGTTGTTGTTGTTGTGGTGACCCTGTCGTCAACGCGAGGGCGGGTCTGGCCTTTGTAGGGCTTGACATCATGGAGGTGGTTCCAGACTCTCTTGTCGACTAGTTTAATGGCTCTGGGAGCCACTGCTTCCACCAAGTGGGGCCCCGTGAACCTGGGGCTGTTCCACTTTCTGTTGAAATTGCGAACGTGGTCTCCTTGCGCAATAGTGAAAGAGAGAGGGTACCCACAGGTTGTGGACCCCTCGTGTCCCCTGCACACTCAAGAATACTGCCAATAGACAGTCGGAAGGTATACATTTCATAGAAATATTCTATGTAGCGATACAGATCTATCTGTTGGGGAGGAATTCTTTTGAAAAGAGAATAGTTCTAGTGGTAAATCTTTTGATAGTGTAATGAATATTAGGTCTATCTACAAAGTAGGCATTAGGGGTAATGTTTCCACAGATTGTTATCTTTTATCAATGTTTAAAGCTAATTGTCTTCACTGTTATTTCTTAAAAAACAAATGCTTGTTTATTCACAAATATTTTTCTTTTTGTGGTTGCACAGTTTCACGTATTAGTATACATCGTCATTTATAAACAAGTAACTCGAATAAAATACAGAAATGTGCAAATATGTAACAGTCTCTGTTAAATCTCACAGGTAATGCAATGATACATAACACTCTACGCGCTTCGGGAAAAATCCCTTCATCAGGAGTGGGTATTAGAGTTTCTCAAAATCTATTAAAGTCCATAGAGCTTCTTCTTTCTCTAAGCTTCCGTGTGGATGTTAGCGGGATATCTATAAGAGAAATCATGATTCTCAGACTGTATGCAGTTCACATTCCACAGCTATTATTCTATAATTGAGTCTGCCATTCCTTGTAGCATTTCCTACCTCGCTATGTTGCCCCGAGATTGTCTTTAATGCTGTAATCCCAGCAGTTTATTCAGAGTCCCTTTGTAGTGGATCACATATAAAAAAAGTGAGTCTCCTTAATATTTAAGCATTTTAGACATATTTGTTGAAATATCATAGAGGGAATAAGGGAGGGATAGGAGAAAGATGTACCTTCATTATCTTGATTTCTAGGATTCCTGCTAAGTAGTATGGGTAACACGGGTTCCGGTTGTTCGTGGTATCCCAAAGGCTATAGAAAGTAAAAAACCAGAGGAAAGACGCTCTGTGAAACAGTCAGTCTCCTAATATGGGGAGACAAAAAGGTAATGGGAATGACAGTAAAGAATTCTGCTATTTGTAGCGTACTGGGACTGACTGTTTCACAGAGCGTCTTTCCTCTGGAAGTCCTTGGACTACCAAGCAACCTTAAGAGACTGGTTGGAAACTAGAGCATCTCTCTTTTTTGGAATAGTGATTAACGTATGGCAACACACTGGCAGGTAAGCTGCCTTAACAAATTAACCATTGATGATCCATTTACTCGGCATAAACCCTGATCTTATATGCAACATAATGTAGGACCGCTACAGTATTAGCGCCGCTTTCAGCTGAAAAAGTGTTTGACGCCTTCAAATGGCCATTTCTGTTTAAGGTATTGCATGTGTAGGCTTAGGGAGTGAATATGTAGCCATGGTAAGACTACTACACAGCTCACCAAGAGTGATGCTCAGGATGAATAATGTGTAACCTCCACCCGTTTTGTTATGCCAGGGATGCCCATTTGTCCTTGCCACTGAAACACTCCTCACATGGTCGATACCCTGGCCTTGTCAAGATGGGGATGGAATCCCTCCCAGCCAAGGTTGGGGGGCCCACCAGAGGGAAACTCCCAGCCAGCCCTACCCCTGAAGGGGAGGTGTCAGCAGGGGGGACCTTAATGTGGCGTAGCATACCCTTGTTTCACATCATACCTCAAGACAAAACGCCTATTTTCTATTGGTTTTTCCATGAGCCGAACTGAAAAATCTGAGCGAGTGTAACATGCAGCCAAGAAGACTGCATTCTCCAGCTCTGCACACTATGCACAGCTTGTTCACTCAAACCGGAGCCCAGCTGATTACAGCGCTCCAGGCCAAGTGAAATGTTCTACGCCTATGAGAAAGGGAGGCAACTGTGGCGCCACTAGGCTTCTGCCAGGCGGTCCATGCAACGTTCCGCAACAGCAAACTGAGCCACTGAATGACTAAGACATTACACCACTAGGGACAGACCCCAAAAGGATTTGGACTTGCCTTAAGGGATATCGAACTGGGATTCCCTAACAAGAACCCAGACGATAGAGTATCCAGGCTGCTATGGCTGATCTGCGGCCAACCCGCTCAGGGACAGTGGGTGGGGCTTGACCCACTATTTACAAACTTGGCTTGCACATAAATATCCCAAGGAGGTCAAAGTGCATCAGAGTTGGATAGGGCCAGTTGTCCAATCACAGTAAGAGGTATATAAGAGAGGGAAAAGGAAACTGGAAGTGGTGGCTTGCTCGGGTGAGGTCAGAAGAGGAGATGGAGGAGCAAGAGACCAGCAGGAGGAAGCAGTGCAGTGGGGGTACCATTGTTGGAACAGGTGAGGTATTTGTTTATTGAACACAAGGGTACTGCTCTGTTCGAGAAGTAGTCTTGTTAGTGCAAGGATTGTTTGTGAAATGACTGAGTGTGAAAAACTAGCTGGTGTGAGAATAAGTAGCGACAAGAGAGAGATGTCAAGGAAAAGGCAGGAGGAGTGGTAGACAGTTTAAAAAGAGGGAAGTCGAAGGGAGAGGAGAGAGTAAGCGCGAAAGTTGACTTGGTCTTGCCTGGCATCTGCCAGCCACATTCCAAAACCCCTGTAGAACACTAAAAAACCGGTAGAGTAGGGAAAGTTAGGAAGTCCCTGAGGAAGAAAAGACTACCAGCACATCGGGACTCGCTATTCGTCTAAGCCAGATATTTGACAGTAGATGTTTACCGTTTTCTAGCGCTAACCGCTGTGATGGATGCGCAGTTTAGGAAGGAGAACCCAAGGGAAATAAGAGAGAACGAGAGAGGGGGCGGGCCTAGGGCCCACACAATTCACAATAAAATCTTCGGACAGTCGTTGAGAATCGGTGAGATTCATGTGCCATCTATGACAATACTTTGGAGAGACACACAGGTTGCAGGAAATCCAACTCCATAATAAATCGACCCTACTATGCCCTCATGCAGACGATTGGCTACTATATATGGAACACATGAGCCAAAATCTCTTGCCAATCGTAAGTGACATTGATGCATATGGAACCCTGTCCAGTCCCTGTGGTAGCACCGGGGTAGAAAAGCTGGGAGCCTATGTGGTATTTGATTGGCGAGAACATATAATCTGGTACCTCGGGGTAATGACCTCCACAGATTTACGAATCTTATATGATATCTTTATGAAGCCTCTAGGGGAACTTTAACGAAAGGAAGGGACGTGGATACAGGTACCCTTCTCCTTTATAGGCAGAGTGTCCCTCATTAAAATAGTTATCCCCCCAAACTCCTCTGTATCTGCAAGAGAGTACCCATCTTACCTGTGAGAAACCTGACGGTGTCTTGCCGCTAGTCCCCGGGGATCTGTCATCCAGGTGGCCAGGACAGGGCCATTGCTTTTGGATTCAGTTACTGCGGGTGGACCCGTGCGGGAGGATCACCTGGATGAGGGGTCTTCGGGGAGTGGAAGTAGGACACCGGATGGTGAGACGTGGTATTCCCTTCCCTGTAACCTCTTTACCCCATTTTACCAGGTAGGATACTTAGGAACTAAACCCCCACTCCCCTTTTGCAACACAAACACTTTCTCACGGACAGCTCACTGTGAGAAAAAACAGACTAACACTCGAGCAGTATACCTGACATGGTCAGGCAGGGTCTGGCAATTATTCATCATTACACACACCTGACTTCCATCGCACTCCCCCCTCCCCCCAACAACACGGATAAGAGGTGAAGCATGAAAGCACTCTCTGGGCAAGGCAAAGTACCTAAGGAAGCAGCAGTTCCAAGATGGCAGTTTAATACAAGGCGAAAGACGGCAAGACCGAAGAAGATTGCAAGGAGGGAAGTGGCCCTTGATCTTTTCACCGAAAGACCGTAACTTTCATGAGCCTTCAAGAATAGGAAACGTAGACCCGGAATCAAAGCTGAAGAATCCTGCATTGTGTGTCGGAGGTACATGGGGCTCTCCTGCATCGATAGTCAAGGCGGGGAGAATCGTTTGCCACTGTGATACTGCCCTTGTCTCCTACAACAAAGTAGCACCAGTGAAGTCAGCGCAGCCAGTGAGTTGGGGAGACTGATACCAGACCGGTCTGTGTTGAAGCCAAGGTTGCCAGCAGCAACATTTTGTAGGGAAAATTGAAGAGAACAGAGTTTGAAGCATATGTGGCAAGCAACGCGAATATAATTAAAACGGCAGATGAGTAGCTGAACTTTGAAACCAAGATACAATACCATAGCCATGGTTCGGCACCATGTGGGTGCTCATTTGATCTCTGTTAGGTATCCAACTGAAAGGTGGCAAATGTTAAAAGCAAAGGAATTGTGAAATCTAAATGGTCCTGCAACGGGTCAAGCCAAACCCTGTGCACATTCAAATGTTTTCGATAGTTGATGTTATTGAAATTGGTCCGAGCCCGGTTGAGGGAGACTAATTGTGTTAAAAGGGATCTGAGCCCGCTGAGGGGCATCCGGGGTGAGCCATGAGTCACCAGAATAATATCCTACGAAGATTGTGTTGGGAGTATCTGAGCCCGGCTGAGGGGTATCCGGGGTGAATAGCGAATCACCTAAATTGAGTACTTGTGTAAATCTGAAAGAGGAAAATAACTTATTGTTTATTTGGTTGCATCAGGCTCTCTGAATGAAAAGACTTTGCTAAGCAAAGAGACTTGAGTACAGAAGGCCCTGATGATGTTGATTGAACTGTAACCACGTGCTAAAGAAGCCAGAGACTGTCCTGCACTCTAGTGGACAGCCTTTGTCCCGTGTTGAAACTTTCGTAACACTGTTTCCCACGCTATTTTGTATTTAGAGTTAAGGATTGGCAATAGGTGTATTAGTATAGGCCCTTTTTATTTTTACAAGACACCACTAGGCCTGCGTTATTATTTTTTGATGGTCGAAGCTTGCTCCCATCTGTGTATTTAGGATTAGATAGGTGTTTTTCAAACCCTTTTTGAAGTTAATTAAACCGCCTTGAACTGTGGTCACTTGTGTCTTTCTTACTGTTGATATCATGCCTTTGTTACAAACCCCAATGAGCTGTTTTAACAGAACCAAAAGTAGGCTTCTAAACCGTTTATGGACAGGAAAGTTTTTTGGTGAAGCTTCTCCAACACACGCTCCCTTTCCTACGAGTTTGGTGGTCTGGCAGTACCTGATCCAGAATACTATTATTTTACAGCACACATACCATATGCAGTGCTGTGTTTTTGCGAGGACGAAAAATATTTTTCACCATGCAGTCAAGGGGAGACTTTGTTTAGGCCTTTCATTTGGGCTGAAGACTAACAAGGCAAATTGAATTTGCAACCATGTTATTGTTAGGCAGAATCACATGCAGTACCCTTGGGGAACACTACATGCAATTAAGACTGCAAATGGCAGTACAATTTCACCTTTGGTACAAGCCTGTACTACACAGTAATGTGGTAGCAGTGGCTGAGCAGCCAGACTTATCTCAAGAGTAAAGTGAGCAGTAGAACAAGTAACACAAAGGACCAACAAATACCGTGATTCAAACAAAGACTTACTCAAGTTTTCTTGGTAAAAGAATATACATTTATTTACACAGTAATTTGGAAAACATTACACTAGCAAGAGCACCTCAATACCATATACTACAATGACACAACCAATAAGTCACTGAACAAGTTCTGCTCCCCTGAAGTGGGAGCAAAATGGAACTTCAGTTACTTTAAAAAGGGGTAAAAAGACAAGTTATAAGAAATGAAGCACAAATACTTTCATAGGCACGGCAAAGGGTTTCAGTTAACTACAACCAGCAATTCAATTCATAGGCCTGGGCCAAAGTCAGTGGTTCAGAGTCTTTGTATAGGATAGCACAGTTTTGGTAGTAAACGGTTAAGTCTTTGCCATGGATCTTAGAAGAATTTGATCAGACGAAAAGTTAGATGTTGGTTTAGGGAAGGAGAAGCCTTCAAAGTCGGGAAAGTTTCACAAATTTTCACCATGGCCGAAAAGATTTCCGGACCGCGTTTGCACAGTACCTTTTAAAGTGAAGAAGAGTTGTAGCTGAGGCAGTTGTTCCTGGCAGTTCGAGCGGATCGCGCTGTTCCAAAGATCCAGTCGTGGGGACAAGAAGGAGGACGTCGGGAGGTTCCTGCACTGCCCAGGGAAGAGGCCACAAGCTTGCCAAAATGTTGGTTTAAGGTGTGAGTGCCACAAACGACCACAAACTGGTATCCTTCCCACTGGCTATCCTGTTTTCCACAGCACTTTGCAGATAATTTGGCCAGGCGGGATGGTGTCTAGGCGGCTTGCGAGTTGGTTGTTCCCACCAAACTCAAGGGAAGAAGTTAACCTAGAATGGCTTCTCTGTCGATGGATTTTCAGGCAATTCGGATCTGCAGCAGGGCTTCACCAGTTGTCCATGAGTTGCAGCAGGTGTCTTCCTTCAGCTCGTCTTCGGTTCTTTCATTCCAGTGGTCGACTCTGCTTTCAAAGTCCCAGAGACCTGCTTTTAAACCGTTTTCCCCCATTCATTCCAGCCTGGCTGTCAATCACACAGCAGGGTGGCTGTCCTTGCCGGAAAGCCAGCCGGCCAATCACGCCAGAGTGCATTCAGGTCTCCTAGGAGACTAAGCACAGGGAGATTTGGGCACCTCCCTCACATCCTGTCCACCCAGACACTCAAATGCCAGAGGAGGGCTTCAGCACTGAAGCCTGCCAACGGCCAACGAAAAAAGGGACCAAACCTGGTCTGGCGCGCAGAGTTAAACACAAGAAGGACCTTTCCAAAAAGAAATGGCGAAAAAAGTTGACCGCAGTATGTTTTTACAGATGGGTCTTGGGTGCCATATTGAAAAACGTGGCTGACCCGATTTTTAGCTACCGTTGTTCGCAGTTGGGAAATATCATGGTAGTTTGATCTAAACCACTGCCACCAGCCATTTCAAGTAGGAAAGGGTAACATTTGACTGTTACATGAGTGTATTGACTGAGGGGATGCAAAAAAACAGGATGCTGGGTCCTATTGATAGCCTGACTGTCTTTCTTTGTTGAAGCAGATGCATACCCCGATTTCCCGGATGAACCAAGGCTTTCAGATATCATATACTTTCTCGTCACTTTAACAGAACCAATCTCGGGTCCAAAATATATAGTAAGTTAAAAGAACTGGAACTCCAAGCGACAATCTTAGCTAAAACAAGATGAAGGCTGTGATCACTAAAATATATTGTGTGGTTTAGTGACATTTGGAAAAAAGCAGTCATACTGGTTAGCATAAATTAGGTCATTGCAACAGGAAATGATGATGTTTATATCCAATAAAAAGGGTCAGTACACTCTGTTTGAAGACATGTGACCAATGGCATTATAAGGTTTATATTAGAACAGAACTGATGAAATATTTTAAAATCTATAAAACCATTATAGATGCAGAAATGCAGTGAGATATTCTTTTATCAGCCTGTATGATGGGTGATTAAAACAACATACTCCCGGCTAGTCATTATCTGTGTCTGTCTTTTGTACATTGTGGGTTCCCTCCTATGGAGGCTGGCAATGGGAAATTATCCTAAGAAATTGACTCTTCAACAGACTGATCCATTTTAAATTCCTACATCAACTTTACCATCCTCAATACCCCCTACACTTGAGTAATAAAGCGACTAAAGATATGGGCCATAAATGTAGTCTCAACCAAATTGATTTCTTCCATTTGGGGTGGAGCTGCAGGAAATTAAGAGTAGCCACAGCCATTGCTTCTCCAGAAAGCACTGGTAAATCTGATTTGTCGCTTCTGAGTTTTGCAAAATTAACTGTAGTACCCAAATGCCAGTTTGGTGGAGATTCTCACACTAGATTATCTATCACCTGGCAGGCTGTTCTGACCTTTGCTGAGCATCCCATAATCCCTGCTTTACAGGATATCTGATGCTTGGAGTGCCGTGCCCTCACCCCCCCTTTGATGCACTTTTTAGTTCGCCCCCAGAATACACCACCCATATGACTGTGTGGCTTCTTCAGGCAAGGAATTGGTGAGTGGAGGGGGCTTGAATTCAGGAATATTGATGAGGGCATGGTTTTAGACAGGCTGCAAAGATGCTAGTTTGCAGGCAATGACTTTTCATGTGTAGCCAAGAGAGATTGAGAAACTGGGTCCTTTGCTGCTCTTAGTGTTATTTTCAATACATATTCATGAATGCAATTTTGGATCTCATATCTTCATGTGTGTGGTTTCCAAATATATCGGGTAAAGTCAAAAAGAATACGTTTCACATGAATGCACTTCTTCAGTGCTTGAAAATACCTTGTACATAAAAGTGAATCTGAACTCCTTTGATGGTTCTAAATGTGATGGGTGGGAGGCTACAGTGGAGAATACCTGTTCCCCTGATGACTGATGATTCGGAGTGAACGGCATCATGATGCTGAGGCTGTGCCTTCATCCTTTCCTGTTAGCATGGAGCCACATGTGGTTTTAGGGCCTGATTCGCTGGCCTGCGGTTTCCAACCCATTGCCATTTGCCAGACTTCCCCCGACACTATTGCTTAAAGTCTTGGGGGTGATCCTCGTCGCATGCGATGATGGAGATTAAATAGTGGAATTTGTAAAGATGCAGTTGTGAACTTTTAGAGCACAATATGGTGGCAAATCTGACACGTGAGGTTTAAACCGATTACTTCCCAATGCTGTCCCTAGTGTATAGCTGCAATAGTAACATGTAGGCTAGCATTAAGTTTGTTGCTTCAGTAAGTGGTTCTGCAGGCTAGTGGATAGACCACTTGCTGTCTTCCTGTGCTTGGTGCCCACATTAGAGCCCTGACCCCTTTCCGTTTGTCGCATGTCAGAAATGGGGAACAATACTTCCAAGATGCACATATGTTCCAACTGCCTTCCTAAAATGTGACATATGAGCGCTTTTTTTTTTCTTTTTTTTTTATACAAGAAACCTCCCCAGGAGTGACAGAGGTCAACTTTTCTGAAAGACCAGCCGCTGAACGACACAAGATTGTCTCGTGGGAGCAGGTAGGTTTGTACTGATATGTTATGGTAAGTCATTTATAACGCGCCTGTACACAAGTGTTCCTAGGCGCGACAAGACAAGGAAGACAGAGGGAGGACAAGACAAACCATCTTAGTAGGCCTTGTGTCATTCAGATCCTGCAAGTGGGAGAACAAAAAGTGCAGGGGAAAGGTAGGGGAGGGAGGGGAGAGTGCCACAGAGAGGGCAGAGGTGAACATGGCAGCAATGCTCTGAGTACGGGCAACGCGGTTCTGAGTAGTGCAAGGAGAACAAGGGACTGTAGGGTTACAGTTACAGCCTCTAAGTGTGTGGTAGACCCAGAGGCAGTGCAAGGGTGACTGATCAAGTAAGAGCCTGGTACCCAGTGAGACTCTGAGAGTAGCCAAGCAACCAGCCGGTACAGCGGACGGGTAGGTCAGCAGGGGAGGGAGACTGAAAGCAGAGGAGAAGAGGAATGATTTGAGCTGCTTCATAACTTCAGGTGGTCCGGCTCAGTTTGAGAGGGGCAGGGAATCCATTCCAGAGGGAGGCACCTTCAGAGGAGAGAGATCTACCACCCACTCTCTGCCTGGAGAAGCATAAAACCCTTGGAGAGTTGGAGGTAGCTGAGCGAAGGACTTGAGAAGGAAGGTATTTTGGAAGAGGGTGTTGGATGTAGTGCATGCCCCAGCCTCAGAAAGCCTTGTGGACAATGTAAATGGTCTTGAACCTGACCCTTGCAGCCACCGGGCTCAAGTGGAGAGATTTCAGGGCTAAGCATTGTTCCAGGAGTCCCGGGCTCAAAGGCAGCAGCAGCAGGGCCATCATGCCTTACAGTGGAGAGCCACAACCATGGCTTTCCCTCTCCCCACCCCCCCCCCCCCCACATCAAGGGAACATTTGTGCTATGGAGAGAGTTGTTTCCAGTCACCTGCCAGTAAAATCAAGTGCGGAAAATACAAGTACCAGAATCCTCAGTCAATTAACTTGCCACACCTGAAAAAGAAATGAAGACACGCCTGAAACAGCAAAGAAACTCCGCCTCCCTGAAGATTGATGGAGTCATGAAAACGTGTGTTTGGAGGAGAAGCTAATGGCTGGTAACAGAGCGCCTGGCTTACCAATTTTTAAACACTGGAGAGATGATGTCACTTTGCTTGAGGCCAAGGATATGTTTTGCTGTCCTGTTCTGGATTAGTTGTATAGCGCGGAGAGTAGAGGAAGGCAGATTGAGAAAGAGATTGTTGAAGTAGTCCAGCCTAGAGAGAACCAGGGCTCTGGAGACAGTGAGTGAGCTTATGGGAGAAAGCGAGAAAGGGAAGAGTCCTTTTGGGGAGGTGCAGCTGGTAGGGGGACTTCTTGGCGATGCCTGAGATGTGAGGAGAGAAAGATAGAGTGGAGTCGAAGACGCCGGCAATTTTTTTGCCTCGCAGGAAGGCATAGAAAGAATGGCAAAGGCAGGTGGCCAGAGTGAGAGAGGGAAAGCAGGGGCAGAGGTCCCAATGAGAAGGATCTCCGTGTTGCTGGCAATAAGGCAGAGATTGGTGGAGGCGCACCAATCCTGAATAGCGCATAGACCGGAATGTGCAAGAGAGCAGTCTGAGGGGATATTGAGCGATAGTTTGCCGGGCAGGTAGGATCGGCAAACGGCTTCTTGAGGAGGGAGTGCTTAAGGGGAGAGGGGAAAGTTCCAGTGGCGAAAGAGTGATTACAGAAATCGGCCAAGGCTGGAGTGAGGGTGTCAATATGGTACTTGAAGGTTCTGGAGGAACAGGGGAGCACCTGTTTTGACGACCCTTTCCTAGATCCGACTTGTCTAGAAACCTTGTCAGGTGCTGTCGGAGAGAAAGAGGCGAAAGGAGGAGAGGGAGATGGCTGGAGGTGGGCCAAGAGAGGAAGAGGAGATAGAGGACAGGATGTCCTGAGTTTTAGCAGAGAGGTGAGAGGCCAGAGCCTTACAGATGGCCTGGGAGGGAACAGGAGAGGTAGAGACTGCAACAGGATTGGCCATTTCCTTGCAGATTTCAAAGAGTTTGGCCGTGTTGTTGGGGCCGCAGAGACGCAGGATTAAATGTGTGCCTTATTCTTCGACAGGACAGAGAGGTGAAAGATGAGGGTGCCAGAAAGGTGGCAGAAGGAGAAGGGAGGAAGTTGATAAGACGTGGGAAACGCTCATCAAAAAGGAGGAGATTGGCCTACATGTTAGCTTATATTTAGAATTGTGTGATGTTCGGCAACAACATAATAGTGTTGGGCTGAAGCTCTTCCTGTGGAATGAAGAGCTAGTGCATATTGTGCTGCAAATCTAACTTTCACATGCACAGAAAACTATAACTTTCTCTGTTATACATGAACTTAAGCTTTCAGGTCTTCTAGATGTTTTATAATGCTCCTTTTCTATATGCATTCCCAAACGCCTAGGATTGAAATTTAGACTTGATCTCTGCCAGTGCAGGAAGGAATAAAACAGAAAAACAGCCTTCTCTGTCTGTGCCCCAAGAGCCTGGAACCGCCTCCCCGTCAACATCAAACTCTGTCGTTTCTACAGCTCAGGAAGGAGCTCAACCCCTGCTCCCTTCAAGGAATGGCTCATCCCTAACAACTAGGGTCCACAATACCGTAGACTGGGTGATCTGATTCCCCGCTCTTTCCTCACCTACTTTCTTGTGAATCCGTTGCTAAAAGAATTGCCAGCCCTCCCCTGTTGGTAGGTCCCTTCCCTCTTGCTTCTCTACTTCCCTCGCCATGTTCTTCACGCTATAAATATACAGTGCTGTGTTGCTTCGCGAAGCTAAGTCCACGCTATTTAAATACCCACATTTAGGACTGCTTGTAATGCACCAGCAAGTCTATGAAGTGAAAAGGAGAACCGAGATTCTCCTGGTAACTCAAGATGTCAAAGTAACCAGGATTTTCCAGTATACAACCACAAGCGAAATAGGTCCCAGAAATGTTTAGCTCTCTAACATTTTTGTGACCAAATGGGTTAAACATGTATGATCCTATTTAAAAAAAAAACAAAAAGTCAAAACTGCATAACGTATTCCATTTCAGAAACATTAAATCGTGAGAAGAATTGTAATCTCCAAAACAAGTTGCTCCTTATTCTGCTTAATCCAAATTTTGTTTAAAAAATGCTTTTGAGCAAGCTGTTGTTTTTTCCATTCATTATTTTAGTAATAATCCCTTGGGGCCTCCATTTTATCCAATATGTTTTTTACTTTCATCAGTTGTAGGATATATTTTGCACTGAAGTAACACATGTTTCTCCCTTAAGTTGTGCTTTTTCAAGGCATCACAACATGATTGCCCCCTGTATAATGCCAGTGGAGGAAGGTGTTCCCTCATACATTGCTCAATGTCTCCTCCTTCTTTCCCCAATGTCACTTTCATTGCCCCTAAACTGGCCAATTGCCACGTTTCTCTTATTGCATCTGTTTTCCCTAATGTTACTGTTTTGCCACCGAAGCGCGTTTTTGCTCCCTGATTTGCCCCATGTCAATCTCACTGCCCCATTTCACTTTCATTTCCCCTAGGACTCCCTATTTCGTGGCATTTTCACCAATGCAGCCCCTGGACCTCTCTCATGCATTGCCACCCACCCTTCACATATCAATACAGCCACACACACCATCTTGCACCAATATACAATGTGTTTACATGCACATACACCTCACCCGCTCTGGTCTTTCGCATGGTGTGCAAAAAAAAGCACAGGTTGGGATGACCGCTCTCGCCATGTTGCGTTGCGTAGCCGGTCAGATGGCACAGGGTGTAGAGTGCTCGCTTTCACATCCATCTGCCAACCAGTTTTGAATCCCGGCAGGGCCAAACTCAGCCTTTCACCCTTTCGAGGTTGATAAATGAGCACCACACACCGTGCGCAATAATAAGCACCGCTCAGATGCCCGAGGGTTTGTAGCGGTATATAAATGCTAAATTATAATGCTGTGATCGACTACTCTCCTAGGCAGAACTGAAACGCGAGCCTTGCCCAGGAGGGCTGGTTATTCAACACTTCACTCTTCTCTGCCCTTGCATTGGGTCATGGATCTGCAAACATGGGCTCGCCAGATGTTTATTCTATATTTTATTAGGTATTTATAAACTGCCTATACATCAAATGGTGTTTCAATGCGTGGACCACAACTCCCTTCAGCCCTACCCAGCATAGTCAGTGCTCAAGGTTCATGGTAATAGTAGTCAAAAGCATCGGGAGAACCACAGGCTGCAGACCTCCTTCATTAGGAGATCTGTGATTTAGGTGGCCAGTGGTCTTACCCCACCTCCCGTCTGTGATAGGCAGGGAGAGGTGTGGGGGGGAAGGGGGTGCGGCTATGCTCTCTTATAGGGGCTTCATATTAGGCATCCATGGGAAAGCAGCATGAAAGTAATCAGCTGGAAGCCCTCATCTCCCTCCCAGCACTGGTTGTGTTGCACTTGTAACAGTGGGGGGGGCACACTCCGGGGTGCCCCTTGACCCATGGACATCATAGTGCAAGTTTTCTGGAGCCAAGTGTCTTTACATTTGCAAAAGAAGATCTTGGAGTCCCTCTACCGGCACACACACAGCCCATTGACCTGTTCTTGGGTGGATGGCCCCCGGGAGAGTCTCAACCACGCTTTAGCTCACTGCGCCTTTCACAAAGGAGAAATGTCCATATGCATATCAGTCTGGTCCCACCCAAAGACAGCCCAGCACCGAAATGTTAGTCAAATCCCCTCTGAACAAGAATACCAACAGCAACCCCAGACAGGTGTTTTGGCCTAGTCGTGCCTCATCAGTTAGGTGGTGCTGTGCCTCTCTGAGCACAGTGAGCAAGGGGTCCACATCTGGATTACCTTGGCAATTTAGGGTGAGACCACAAGTACCTCACAATATGGCAAAGAAGGTCTGGGAGTCCCTCTACCGGCACAAACACAGCCCATTAACTCTTTTTCTTTGCATTTGCAAACAATCTACATATGTATACATTCTTTGCAAATGCAAGGACTGCTCACTGTTGCTCAAAATGCATTACAACGCAGTAAAACTTTTGAGCTCTGGGTAAAATGGAACTTGACTTTAATTGGTGTGTGCTGTGACCACGCGTTTCCATTAATAGGGCACAGCCCGAGGAAGGGCGGGTGATGGAGAGGGAGACTGCATAGATAATCAATGAAGGTGGTGCGAGTAGCAAAGTTGTAAAAAATACGTAACTGCGTGAATCAGCAGAAGGTGGGTCGGGAGAGTGATGGATTGCCGGCACTGGGAGAATTAAAATGATGATGGAAACAGCCAGCTGAAGGCATTATACCTACTCGGGATCTATGACCTGAAAGACCTTATACCATGCAAAAGCGGAAAAAGAGAATATTCATATCTGGGATAAGTAGTTGACTTGGGAGATGACCGCAAAACCAAGGTATGAGGAAGCGCAAGGATCCAGGGATACAGCTGGGCTGTGCAGTCATAGAAGTGAGCTAGGTTATAGGGTCAACCAACACTTAAAAAACAAAGTAGAAGGCCATGGTTTGTAAAGTTAAGTGGTGCCGCAAGACAATAGGATTGGGGCAGTCATAATCTGAGAACAGTTAATCAGGAGCATAGGCACGGTGTGGCAAGTGTGTTGAATCTGATGTCATCACTCCTTTCCCAGGGGGAGGATCTTCCCATTTGGCCAGGGTATGGCACCTCTACCTGATCCTGACCCTAGCAGCGGCTATATGAGGGAGGACCACATGGGGAGAGGCAACCCTCAAGGGTTGGGTGGAGGGGGAGTGTTCGGCATCATCAGATGAGACATGGTATTCACCCTTTTCCTTTTAGGAATACCACCTCATTCCCCATGCCCTGATGACATATTGTAGTAATCCCCTTCGACAACCTACAAGACTTGCTGATGGCATTCTACAATATCCTGAAAATAGAATGACAATAACCATGAATCCCATGGAGAGGCGTGGCTAGAGAGCCATGGAATAAGCCGTGCCTCTGTGCGGCTCCTGAGGATCCTTCAATATCCTGATGCACATGGATGTCTGAACGAATGTGTTTTGGCAACAAAACTAACTAAAGCTGTAGGAGTATATGAGGCAGCACAGGACCGTGCCTGGATGAAAATCTAAGACCAGAAATCGTAATTAGAGCAGAAAAACGGTTGTCGCAAGTCCCGTGGGCAAATCCCCAAGATGGCGCCTGCCACGAACAAAGGACAATGGATGACCGCAGATGCGCGGAGACCGCTCTGAAATGGGACTGATCCAGCCCGCTGGAGCGGATGACTACCACCAACGCGCTACAGCACTGCATGGGGATGCCGGTCCGGTGAATGTAGTGGCCCATTTGAACATTTAGCGAGGTATACACGCCAGGACTGCCTGTCACTGGGACGGATGCGGGGGGAGCCCAGACAGACCCGCCGGGAATCACGCAGACGCCGGGTTACTGCTGGAAGCTTGGACTGATGGCCCAGAACTAAGCTGAACGCCGTGGCAGACGTGGGAGGCTCTGGAGCCACGTATTGCAGCACTGGGAAAGGGAGCTGATGAGGCGGTGTGGCTGGGCGGGCGGTGCAGGGCACACAGTGCTCGCGGCCCGGCTGTGGCAGCCCTCAAGCGTGGCAGGAGCTGAGCGGCACAAGTAATTTCAACACCCCGGCTGTATGGAAACACGAGCTGGTGAGATGTGCGTATGTGATTGACATCCCCGAAGCGTACAGCGATACATTGTAACTACGGCAAAGACGCACTTGTGGTAAGCGCGAACATGAGAATATGAATGTGGCTGGACACAAGGCACGCAATGTTCGCTCTTAATGATGGCAATGAATATGGGTGCGGGCGCAAACAAAGGGGTGCGACACTGCTGGACAGGGGCATAGTAGCCGAATAGCTCCGCCCGGGGACCTGCATTACATATGACAAAATGATTGCTCTTAATGTTGGCAATGAATAAATGTGCGGGCGCAGGCAAGGTGGTGCGACACCGCTGGACAGGGGCATGGAAGCTGAATAGCTCCACCCGGGGACCTGCATTACATATGACAAGAGCACCTCTCTCAAAAGACACGTGCACCGCGTCATAACTCTCAGCAGCAGCTGCAAATCTGAATGATGGTGCCCAGCAGATAGCCATGTGCACGGTAGACAGACAGCTCATCCCGAATGGACAACAATCTGGGCAGGGAAGTGGACGACGGGCCCGTATAATCAACATTATGAGACTGTGGGACACATGTTATTGAGGGCTTAGACTAAGGAGCCTGAGACACAACGATCCTACGCCCGGACCAAGTACGGAGACAGAGCAAGCACCAAGACCTGAGCAAAGGACAGGATTGGACACAACACTGGCAAGGAACATTGTACCAACAAAAAGGAAACGGCTATAACACAGCAAAGATAGACACAGCGAGCTTGCGCGGGAGGAAATGGAACGGGCAAGTAGCACATCCACTGCTAGGAACCCATCTGGCAATTGGAAACCAGACCTGCACGACACGTGAAATCACGGCAGGGCTGCCCTGGAAGGGGACCGCACAAAACAAGGGATTCCTTGTCCCCTGGAGAATAGACCCAGAAGCACCACAGCTCCAGGAACAAGACACTCGACCTTAGCATAACATCAGAATGGCCAAACCCCAGTCGCGCACACGCTAACCCCAACGGTCTACGACAACGACACAGGGGACCAGCAAATCTTTGCTGTGCACTTGGGGGACAGTGTGTTCCAGGTGTTTAGAGCCCGTACGAGTCCAGGCACCAAGATGACAACTAAACTTCCCAAGTCCAAGGGAAGCAGACCACACTGGAGGACTTCATGAAAGCCCTGCAACTGACAGAGGAGGGCAAGACCTAAAGACAAAAACCCACAGGTGGATACGACCCCAACGCGCAATGACCGGCAGATACTGGATGCAATTGCGGACTTAAAGGCGACGTGGGAGAGCAAGCTGGAGGCAGCTACAGCTGAACTCAAAGCAGAGCTGGAGCTCAAAGTGGGCGCAGTACAGGAGGAAGTCAATCTACTCAGACAGGATGTACGGAAGATAGCAGAACGTACAGATGAGCTGGAGAATGAAGTGACCACAAACACGACGGCCCGAGCATCTCATGCTTCGGAGATCCACATACTGAAGCAACAGGTCAGCAATCTAGAGAACAGAGCGGAGGAAGCTGAAGGGCGCGCCCGGAGGAACAATGTACGCATAGTAGGACTTCCGGAAGGGGAAGAAGGCCCTACCCGACGGACTACATTGAAAATATGTTGCTGCAGGAAATAGGAGATGGGGCCCTTACTCAAGGATTTGCGGTGGAGAGAGCACATAGAGTGCTCACAAGGAGACCTTCCCCAGGACCCCCCCACCCCCCAAGGCTAATCATTGGCAAGATACTGAACTATCGAGACAGGGAGAAGATTTTGGAACACTTCCGGAAAGGGGGCACTATACAAAGGGCATCTGCGACCATCTCGGCATATCCAGACTACACACTTCAAGTGCAGAGACGGCGACTGAATTATTGGACAGTGAAGAGGAGATTGCGAGATGCGGGCCTGCGATATATGCTGATGTACCAGCCAAACTGAAAGTGTTTCATAAAAACAAAGCTCTGTTCTTTGAGACTCCGGAAGATGCAACAGAGTGGCTGGATGCCCAAAATTGTCCGGAGGACGCGGACAGTCCGAAAGAGGACGGCACGGACAAGTGAAGCCTGACCCTGAGACCGAGGTGCTGTATATACTGTGACTTTGTGACTTGGATATAAGATAGAGTAGGATGGTGTTGAAGTCAAGGGGCGACGGATTGAGAGTATAATATAGAAGGTGCATAACGTAATGTGGCAGATATCAGGAGATGCGATGGATTCACTCTTATACCGCAATAGATAGGATACTTGGGTTGCCGGTAGGGTGACATCCCCCTGCTGTGTCCTAGTATCGGCATTGCCGAATAGGTACTAAATGCGGGTAGGCCTGAGATCCAGGGATGGAGCTGGGCATCAATTGGGTATGGGAAGGGTGAGGGCAGGGGAAGGGGGTGTGTTGGGGTGTTTGTAGAAGAGGGGATGGAATGTTGGGAGTTGGGAAGTAGGTTGGGGCTGGGAAAGGAGGGGGGAGGGTGACGAAGTTGGGGTACGAGGGAGGGATGGTTTAAAGTTGGGAAAAGAGCCTACAGACATGAGCGATTGCCTACATGTAAAACCTGCAGACCTGCACAAGGAGGGGCGGGAAGGTATTGGATAACGGGGGACCTCAAAGTAATAACTTGGAATGTTAGGGGGCTCAATAGGTACCTGAAAAGGAGTACGTTTATGATGTATCTGCGTAGACAGAAAATAGATATAGCCCTAATACAAGAAACACATCTTACAAAAGGGAAATTAGAGGTTATCCAGAAGAAATGGAAGGGGACGGTGGTTGGCGCAACATATTCGGCTTATGCTAGAGGGGTGATCATCTGGGTGGCGCTGCATGTCCCATTCCAGTTATTACAATCCCCAGTGGAAGCAAATGGGAGGATAGTCGCAATAAGAGGTCTAGTGGAAAATAAAGAAATATGTATCATAAATACTTATGCCCCAAACCAGGACACAGTGGCATATTTTAAGACCCTGTATACCAAACTGAGCATGTACTTGGGGGAGGCGGTGATTTGGGGGGAGACTTTAACTGCACACTAAACCCGAGAGTAGACAGATCGGATAATAAAATAGATAAACCCAACCCTGCTGCCAGGGTACTGCAGTCATTGTTAAAGGACTTCATATTTGAGGACGCTTGAAGGATGCGCCACCTGCAAGATAGACAGTACTCACACTACTCTGCCCCACAAAATGTGCATACTAGGCTAGATTCCATGTTTGTTATGCAAGAGCTGATGGCAGAAATAGTACATATAGAATACAAGGCAAGGGTCCTGTCGGACCACTTGCCACTGGCCCTTATGTGGCAATACAGACCTCCAAGAGCAAGGATACCGACGTGGCGCCTCAGAGCTGAGGCATTAAAAGATATAATGTTCAGGGAAGACTTGAGAGAAGAAATAGTAAGTTACTTTGAGACCAATACTGGCAGTGTCGAGTCGGCTGGTACGCTGTGGGAAGCCTTCAAAGTGGTAGTGAGAGGGATCGCCATAGCTAACGACTAAGGGACTGCAAGGAGGGATACTGACAGAACTACAGGAAGCAGAAAGGGAGCTGGAGAAAATGATGAGAAGTGAAGGCAATACTAAAGAGGACACTGAAACCATAAGCAGGCTGCAACAAGTATGTGCAGGACACTGGGAGAGACTGTGCAATTTAAACTATAAGAGATATGTAGAAAGACAACATGCGGGAGGAGATAAACCAGGAAGGGTGCTAGCATGGTTCTATAAAAGCGAGACCTCCAGACCAACAATCGGGGCAATAGAGAAGGAGGATGGGCATGTAGTGGATACCCAAGAGGGCGTGAACAGGGAATTCCTAAAATACTATCAACAACTGTATGGGGATGAAGGGGGAAGCGACCACAGGTACATAAAGGAAACGCTGGAAGACGTAGGTATGCCACGAATTAGCGCGGAGGAGCGAGAGGACTTAGACGCCCCGATTACCCTGGAAGAATTAGAGGAGGTGGTGGTGCAGCTACCCACTTGCAAGACTCCGGGGGCCGACGGACTGCCTAGTGAATTTTATAAAATGTACAGAAAGGAGGTGCTCCCCCCGCTTTTAGCTATGCTCAATGAGGCATACGAAATAGGAAGATTGCCAGAGTCCTTGAGAGAGGCGATTATTATACCACTCACTCAACCCAATAAGCCGGGCAAAGATTGCGGAGCATTCAGACCGCTGTCAATGCTTAATCAAGATAGCAAAATGCTCATGGCGGTACTGGCAAACAGAATGAAACGGATTATTGACAAACTAATGCACCTTGACCGGACCGGGTACGTCCCACATAGAAATATAACTAATAACCTCAGGCGACTCCACAGAGTCATAGAACATACAAAAGGGGAACCTTCTGAAATTGCAATTGTATCGTTGGACGCAATAAAAGCATTTGACTCAGTTATATGGCCATGGCTGATTGCAGCCCTGTCCAGTTGTGGGATAGGACCTGGGTACCTTAAATGGGTCAAACTGCTGTACAGCGTACCGCTGGCCAGGGTCAAAATGGGAGCTATAATATCGGAAAGGTGGCAATTTAGCAGGGGTACGAGACAAGGATGCCCGTGGTCCCCCATGCCGTACATCTTAGCATTAGAGCCTCTGGCGATATATCTAAGGCAAAGGCATGACATGATAGGGATACACATAAATGGAGAACCGCACTTGATTTCCTTGTACGCTGAGCATATGTTGTTGTATTTACAATATCCTGAGGAAAACCTCCAATATGTTCTGGAGGTAATGGAACGATTTGATGCGCTGTCTGGCATAGCGGTGAACCCCAGAAAATCATGTATATTTCCTATGGGTAGATATGTCGGAATTCCACGAGAGAAATTGCCAGTTGTACCGTAGGAGGTCAATACATTTAGATACCTTGGAGACAGAGCACCAGCATAATACAGAGAAGGCGGTCACGGGCATAGAAAATAGCATGAAGTTTTGGGTAAAGCTCCCTCCGGCAATGATGGGAAGAGGGGCAATGCTGAAAATGGTGGTTCTACCTAGATTATTGCATTATTTTAGGAATATACCATATCTGATACCAAGACGATTTTTTGATAAAATGCACAGCATGTGTAGGGGGTTGCTCTGGCATGGGACGAGGAGCAGGGTTGCCCTTTGGAAATTGCAAAATGCGTATGATAAGGGGGGCATAAAATTGCCCAACTTTGAAATGTATTATCTAGCGAGCCAGCTACAATACGTGGCAAAATGGCTATCAGAAGACCCAACATCAGAATCTAGGTTGTTTAGACAAGACTGTGCCCCACTCTTCTTGAAGGAAATGATATGCTTGTCCAAACCAGCAATGGGGGAGTGCCAGAGATGATGACATTAGGGTGGAAAATATGACATAAGGCCTGTCAGATAATGGAAAACCCGCCCCTGTGTTCCCCGCAGGTGCCGCTGGTTGTACTGGCAGGGAAAGAGGAGCAGTTAATGAAGATAATCAGGAAACACTGGGAACCAGTGGGGATAGTGACAATAGGGGATATATGGCAAGACGGGAGGATAAAGGAATTTGGGATGTTGGTGGAGGAAATGGGGTTACATACGGGACAATGTATTACATATCATAGGGTGGTCCAGCAAATTAAAGAAACATGGTCAGAAATGGTATTGGAAGAACAACCGGACACCGCCATAGAAATAATGTATGATATAGCGGAGGGAGGGCACGAGACATCGAGGATATATGAGCTGATAATGTCCAAAGTGGGAAAGGAAGTGGTACAACTACGACAGGACTGGGAAGAGAAAGTGGGTGCCCCGATGAGTGATGGAATGTGGGAGCTGGCCCAAGGGTACCACAAGAAAGTGTCAAGGAATGCGAGGTTACAGCAAATACAGCTGTATATAACCCACAGGGCTTATGACACCTCAGAGGATAGCTAAATTTAAAAACGCAGAAAGGCAAATATGCCCCAAATGCAGCGAAGAAAACGCTGGGATGACGCACATGTTCTGGGTGTGTCCGGAAATCGAGAAATTTTGGGGAGAAGTAGCCCACAGATTGGAGAAGGGGATTAAGATAATTGTTGAGATAGCATGGGCTTGTCTGGTCGAGGCTTTCCCCAGACCACGTAAACTTAAAGTTGTAAGTAAACTAAAGGATCTGGCGTATATACTCGCGAAGCGTAGGATTGCCATGGGATGGAAGGCATGTTACAGACCTAGGATAGAAATATGGTGGAAAGACCTTCAGAAATGGGCAGAAGCCAAAACTGCAGTATGGCAGGAAGCTAGAAACATTGGAGGGATAAAGAAGCAGAAACCCTGACAAACTGGAGGCACCTAATAGCCACACTGTTTGGGTCCACGCAAGATTGGTCAAGCGACTAGGACCCAGCGGAGAACACAGGAGAGGAAACCCCTTTGCAAAATGCAGAAGTAGATCGCAAAGTGATGTAGGCTTGGGTGGGGAGGAGGGAAAAGGAGAAGCAGTAAACAATGATTGTGTTGTATAAAATTCGAAACATTATAATATGTACTGCAAGTTTGGTTGTTGGTTGTTTGGTTGATATAAAATCAATTTAAAAAATGATTTTTTTTAAAAACTATGAATCCCATGTACGAGTCCTTTGGAAATACTGGGACGAGGAGGAGGAATTGAGCTATGAAGATCCCTAGAGCGCGGAAGACCACACTATGCCCTTGTTGTTGGAAGGAGGCATGCAATGCAAATTCCCCGCAGCTGATGCAAGAAGCAGAGAAATACCTCACTAGGCGACTTGTGTCAGAAGAAGCTCGAGGAAACTGTGGCTGCAGGTGAAGCCCGGTAAAGGGAAAGGAGCCTGGCGCAAAGGGGTTGCCAGCATTCCTGAGGGGAAGGAGCTAAAGAGCCCCCTTCGGCTGCAGTGACCAGACAAAGAGCGGAGAAGAAGCCGATCGTTCTCTCGACCGACTGGCGAACAGCAGCATTCACGTTATGGAGCAAGGAAGAATTAAGCAGCCAAACACAGCCGGTGAGCGTTGTTCGGGAAGGAGGACGCCGTGGCGCTTCGTGAGCATTGCCAGGCACCGGGAAAAGAGCTGAAACGCTGCTTGGGAAGAGCGAGAAGCCGTGGAAGAGAGAGACAGTTGAATGCATGGAGAAAGTTGCGGTTTGAGAAACGCAAATTTGGGACCCTGCAACCATATTGAGAGAGAACTGAGTCATGAAAGAAAAGCCTGGAAGAAGAGTATACCAGGCAAAGCCAAGTATATACAGGGAATCCTAAGGAAGTCCCATGCCCTTGGGATTGTGAATTGAGTAAACTATCTAAGGAAGTCCTGGTAAGGGAATATACCAGGCAAAGCCAAGTCTGTGAAGTAAATTGCAAATCTGAAGAGGAGTGGTCCTTTTGACCTATAAAGAACTTGGTTCTTCTTGTTGAACTATTGTTTCTGGTGGAGAGATACCTGGGCAAGGGAGCCATGCACTGGAACTATGAACACTGTCCGTTTGGAACCTTTTTGTTGGACTTATCCTTTTCTTTTGGAACTTTGAACATTTGTGCACTTTGCAGGCCAAACCAATACCCTGAACACCCTTAGAGTTTTTTTTTTTAGAATGTCAGGTCTAGGATATGATTTTGGACACACGACGTTTTGGCTTTGGACATCTTGACGCAGGACAGACCCTTCGTTTTTGGTTGAGGTACGGAAATGCCTCCTAGAGCAGGGACACAGAGGCATTTTCCAACCCCTTTTATTTTGAAAAAATGTTTATAGCAGTCACTCCGAGTCCTCTGTGTCTGTGGGGTCTCATTCCTAGTTCATCACACAAGGGTCAAGCTCATTTGCTCTTCTCGTCAAGGCTCATCCTTATTCAGACCTGTTTCTGCGAGCTGTGATGGTGCATATTAACTTGCTTGATGCACACAATAAAGCGTTAGATTTGTTTGTTTTTTTAATAACTTTTGAAGTTCAACAAGCTGTCTGCCTTTTTGTAAAAGAAAATGACTACAAGCATCTGAAACTCGCCACTCCTGCTCTTTGGGGGTGCATCTAACTCTTGAAAGCAGTACACATTATTGGGCAGAATCTCAAGTTGTTCAATGCCAGCAAACCAATAATCAACCCGTCTTGGCTTTGGCATGCACATCCTATTGCTTTCTGGTACTTTAGCATGGAATTTGCTAATAATGTTAGGACTCCGTTCCGGCATATAACGAGTGCGAGTGCGGTTGGGGCATGGGAAAGTGGCCAGCATTTACTCTTCGTTACTAGTTTCAGTATTTTGACAGTGTTTACTTTGTATGCAGTTTACTACTGTTCTGCAACAGGACAAATATTCCTTTTTTCGGGGTGATTGGGGGCGGGGTGGGGTCTTTACATAGAGCAAACATTTCCACCAAGCAGTGGAGCCAGTATACAAAAGTCCTTCCTTCATTTCATCCTTACACATTAGTTAAAATGTGTACCCCCCTTAGAGTCATATAACATCTGTTATTCGCAATGCATTTAAGGTGGCCAATTAAAGTTCAAAATCTGGACTTGTGGGAGCGCACAGCAATAAGCACTGATTAAATACATATTTCTTTGGCGGGTTGTGGGGACTCCTACCCTAGGCCCACATGTTTACGGTGTAGGCCCACCCCTGAAGTGACATCTTGGCTACATCGCTGCAGTTAACTAATTGGAATGAAGACCACAAGGCCAAGAACATTTGTCCATTAGGAGAGTCAGGTCTGTAGGGGGGAGTCCACAGTCGCATGCAAGATACTCTGTAGTTGGGCAGCAGGAAAGGTCCCGTCCAGGGTGAGGGTTCACTAAGGCCTTGGGTGAGGAAGAAACTGTGTTGAGGGGTGGCAGAGGAGAGGTGGTGTGCATAGATCAGGTTGACGTGCGAGGTTTCGAGGAGTCTAGAGCACGGAGCGCGTCGGTTCCTTATGAAAGGTGTTCAATAAGGGGAAGCGATCTAGAGCCATCTGATGAGGACTTTCAGCGCTTGATTCTTCCTGAACTCTGGGAATTACAGGCGTAGTTGTGTTTTGCTGGGGGCGGAGGGGATCACAGGAGTCGCCTCAAATAAAAAGCACATTTGTCAGTTATGTTGCTGAGTGGATATTAAAGATCTGTGTGGTTAGGCTGGAGATCTGGGAAAAGCAGCAGGGTTTGGTTTGAGGGAGAGCCTGTCCTGTCGTGCTCTGATCATGTTGACGTATTGCGGAAATTAATTTTGCGCCTTAGTGTTGGATTACTTTCATAGGGACACCTCTTTTTTTAGTTTTGACCTTTGGGTGGCGCTTGCAACTATTGCATTGGAGTACAGATAGGTGGGAGGTGGAGTGTGAGGAAGGACACGCAGCTTGTGTGCGTTTGTTCATTGTCCCACCATATAACCGCCACCCACCAGGCCTTTCCCTATCGCCATTCCCACCCACTACCGAACCTACTTCTTCCAGCCCAAAACACGCGCAACTGAGATGTTTGACCTAGCTTTGTCAAGCAGTAACATCAAACAGTGTGCTGTATGGGGCCTGTCAGTGCTATTTCTAAGAAGTCTTCTGAGAATGAATGGCTTATTTGTAGTTATAAATATGCTACTGCTGTAATATAAATGTCTTAAAAAGGGCGCATTTTGCCACTCTATTTATAAGCAATACATCTGTCCTTTATCTGTTCCTTGCAATATAATTATGTAAAAAAAAGCCTTGGCAAAGCCATTAGGTTTGGCTTGTGTGTAGGTATTATACAGGCAGTGGCATCATATGCCCAGGTACTTGCACCATTTTCTAGTTGGTGACATAGCATAAGTATCACTACGGCAGTTCCTCGCAAATATCCCATGCCACCCTCACAAAAGCCCAAACTGTTGGCTTTGTCAATGCGTGTTTCAAAACCGGGATTGTTTCAATGAAGCATCAATGAAGCATAGCTAGTACAAGGTCCTGCAAGACAATGTGTGGCACAGATGATGCCGGCCTCTAGATATACGTTTTTTTTTTCTCGATGATGAAGCCCGGGAAATGTTGAGGTCGGCATAGTAGGGAAGATCCCTTAATCCGAGAGAGCCAAACAGCCGGCTTTGGGTGGGGAGGATGTACGGAGACCCAATAATACAAGGAGGAAAGACTGGCTCGTACGGGGGCCGTTTTATTCTGGCACCCAGTCCATGGTCAAGGCCGGATCTTCGGATAGACTGACGAGCACTCGAGAAGCAGATTTTTGAAAACCCCTTCCGCTTTGATGTCAGTAGGTGGCAGTGTTGACTAGTTTATAGTATTTCCGAAGCGTTCTGCGCAGCCGGCCTTTCCGGCGCAGCGCGCTGTCGGCGCAGGCCGTTTGTGTCCTTCCAACACGCCCAACTCTTTCTGCATGGAGCGCGTACTCGCAGTGCAGCTCCATGTGCTGAGCGGCTAGTGTTTGCTTAAATATACTGACGACCAAAGCACTGCGTTTTCCTGTGCTTTGGTTTACAAAATATGTAAGCAAATTTCCTGTGCCTTGCTGGCTGCATGAAAAGGTTCTGTCCCAAAAGCACAGCGCCGAAACGGCAGGCAACCAAAGCACTCTGCCAAAAGACAGCATACCGAGTGTTCGAGAAGCGGCTTCTCTTGGGCCCAGGTCAACGGTACACGCGGGTGAGCAGTGTCCCCCGCGCTTTTTTCAGGGGGTCCCCTGCACTTTTTTCAGTGGGCACATTGATGCGCCAATCGCAGAGGAGGCGACACATTCAATTGGTGTGCTAAAGAGCCCCCCCCCCACTTTTTTTCCTAGGACTTGACCCTTGGGCTTCTGCGAAGTCGGACATTCCAATTCAGCGCTTTGGGCTCTGGCTGTTTCGCCTGCGCTTTGAGTGCAGGCCACTATGTCCGTTTTAGCCATGTCCCGTTGGCCGCGGCCAAGCCAGCAGGGCCCTGCTCGTTTAGGTTTTGCTTAACTATGTTGTCAGTGGAAGCACAGCATAATGCAGTGCTTTGGTTGACAGCATATTTAAGCAAACAGCCTGTGGGGACTCCCCCTCGCGAGATCATGGCAGCGCGTGATCTCGTGAGAACTAAAGAGCGCAAAGAGAACAGAGCACCAGAACCCAGCGGGAAGCTGACCAAGGCAGTCAGCCCCGGCGCTCCTCCTGAGAAGGAGCTTAATACGGGACAGGGCCCATCTGACAGGCCCCAGCCAGCAGAGCGTAATACCAAGGCTGAGGACAGCCTCCTGGTTGCTATGGTATGATGGGGTATTTATAACACGCTTAATATCCAGAGGTTTCTGGCTCTTGCTGGCTAAGTGTGTCTCATTCCATGACACCTTGGACGCATTGAAGTTAACTGCATCATTGGGCAGCACAACAGTGAGTACGGACCCCAGCCCTACCCTGGACTATGCTCATCCCCCCCCCACGTTGTTATTTTGCTGGTGTCTAAATAAACACCCACTCAAACCATATACCGTCCTATCATCCTTCCAGGCCACCACATAATTGGCGACAAGGTCTCGGAACAACCCGTGCAGACCATGCAGGGCGCCATACCGCCCCCTGCCTACCTCCCCTCCACAGGCACGGCAACCATACCTTGGCAGCAATGGGAACCATTGTTCTCCACGTACCTAAAGGCATTAGGAGGCACAGATTATACACCAACCAGAAATAAGGCCATGCTGCTCTACCCTATAGGGGTTGAAGGGCAGCGCATTTTTTGAGGGCTCAAAGCCATACCCGTGGAGGAGGACGACAATGTCTACATGGAGGTAATCCGCCGCATCGTCAAAAGATTCACCAATAAAGAAAATGTGGTCCTTCATAGACTCAAATACTATACCAGGAAGCAAGAGAGCAACGAACCCGTTGACTACTATGTTACCAGGATGAGGGAGCTGGCAGCATTATGTGGGTTTGACGACAACGTCGAACAGGTCATCTGTGACATGTTAGTCCAAGAAAGGTCCAAGACAAGTTTATACAGGAGAAAGAGATTGTCCTGGATAAAGCGGTACAGATCGCCAGGGCGGAAAAGGAAACCTCAAGCAGGCGCAGGGAAGTCAGAGGGTTATCACCCGCTCCCGAACTGACCACTGTGCAATGGAGAGGGCGCAGGGAGAGACAGCCCAGGGAGGCTGCCAGAGATAAGGGACCCAAACAGAGAGAAGTGCCAAAGTGCTATAGATGTGTCAGCACAAAGCACATGGCGAATGATCGGGACTGCCCTGCCAGGAATAAAGAATGCTCCAAGTGTAGGCGTTTCGGCCACGTGGCTGCAGCTTGCACATGGTGGGGAAAGACCGCCACCCGCGTTGACGGCGACAGGGATTCGAGTGACGACGACGACCAGCATGACAAGGCCATGGTGATCATGGTCAACGCACCCTGAGCAAGGAGAGAGAAGCCCCACTGCGTCGTAAGAGTGGATGGTATGGAGACGCGAGTCATGGCCGACTCGGGGTCGGACCTCACCATCCTCCCCATCCAGACGTACAAAGAAATGATGACCTGCGACCAGATCGAAATCAGGAGTACCAAGCAGAAGCAGACAGTGTTCGGAGGGGCCACCGTAGGTCTCCTAGGCTATATCAAAGCAAAAACTGAATTCAAGGACAGGTCCACCACCACCAAAGTATACTTTTCATCTCAGGGCCAAGCCGTGTTGGGATGGGACGACCAACACACGCTGATTATACGGCTAGACCCCAGCACCCCCGATCAGGTGCTGCTGGTCTGCTCAGGAGGAGCGCCGAGCCTCAAAGAAGCATTTCCTGGCTTGTTCTCTGAAACACCTGGAAAAATAAAAAGCTACGTGCACAAGATTCACCTCAAACCCAATACAGTTCCTGTAAAGCACAAGGTGAGACCAATTCCTGCGACAGCGAGATCAGCACTCGAAGCTCAGCTCCAGAAAAATGGTTAAAGAATGCACCATAGAGACAGTGGAGTACTCCAAATGGCTCAGCCCGGTGGTGCTCATCAAGAAAAAATCCACCAATGAACTAACAGTCTGCATAGACCTACACAGTTTGAATCTAGAAGTGGTCACGGACAGCTTTCCACTTCCCAGCATCAATGAAATTGTGCTTATGATGAAAGAAGCGACCATATTCTCAAGGCTTGATATGCAGGATGCATACCATCAAATAAACCTGCACAAGACCTCACACCGCTCACTGCGTTCATCACCCCTTTTGGCACGTTCCAATACACACGTATGCCGTTCGGCCTGTCCTCCGCGGCCTCGGCCTTCCAGAGAATGATGATCTCTTTGCTGCACGGCATCACAAATGTTTCATATTTCCAAGATGATATCTTGGTATACGCCACGGACACAAAAACTCACAACAAAGCACTGAGCGAAGTACTGAGCAAGCTACCAGACGCAGGAGTCCACCTGCGGCATGAGAAGTGCAGATTCGGCGCTGGGGAAGTAGAGTACCTGGGCTACTGCATCTCGAGAGAAGGAGTGAGCCCCAAGAAAAACCTACTGAAAGTCATAACTGATGCCCCAGCCCCGATGTCAAAGGACCAACTTCGGTCTTTCCTGGGTCTTGTAGAATACTATGTGAAATTTGTCCACAGATTCTCCAAAACTACATCGCCCTTGAGAGACCTCCTGAAGAAGGGCACAACGTACACATGGGAACGCCAACAAGACGAAGCCTTCGCTGAGATCAAAAAGAGGATCCTGCAAGATGGTGAAAGAGGCCGTTGCGGCTCACTGCATTACACCCAACGCCATCACAGGAGTTTCCCCTTTTCAGTTGTTGAGAGGGAGAAGGGCAGCATCTACGCTAGTACCACTGTGGCTACACCAAGTCAGTGAAGACGAAGACATAGACATAAGTGACATCGTTTTCCGAATGCAAAAGAACAAGGAGGTCATGAAATCCCATGCTGGGCAGCCCATCGCACAGAGGTCAGTGAAGGCGACTTAGTAAAAATACGCCTACCTCACAAAGATGCCAGCACTGGCTCCAAATACAGCAAGGCCATAGAAGTCGCCAGCAAGGGGACCAACCACGTCCACACCAGCTACAGGAGAAAAGAGTCAAGGTGAACATGCATACATGAGCCCCCCGCCCCAGTTCAGAGAACCACACCGGGAGACAACACCAGAGGACCTCACTCCACCCGAAACACCCTGAATCACCACCCAGTCTCCAAGTGCCATCTCCAAAGGGAGCAGACCTCAAAAGGAGAGAAGAAAGACCACCAGGTTCACCGACTTTGTCATGAACTATCAACCATCTTCTCCCACCAAAAGAGGTGTGTGGGATAACTCCTTGCGAGAACACGGCAGCGCGTGGTCTTGCGAGAATTAACGAGCGCTAAGAGCCCGAAGAGAACAGAGCACCAGAACTCGGCGGGAAGCTGACCAAGCCAGTCAGCCCCGGCGCTCCTCCTGAGAAGGAGCTTAATATGTGACGGGGCCCATCTGACAGAGGCCCTAGCCAGCAGAGCGTAATACCAAGGCTGAAGACAGCCTCCTGGGTGCTCTTTCTGACACCTTGGATGCAGTGAAGTTAACTGCATCATTGGGCAGCACAACAGTGAGTACAGACCCCAGCCCTACCCTGGACTATGCTCAACCCACCCCACTTTATTATCATGCTGGTGTCTAAATAAACACCCACTCAAACCATATAGCGTCCTGTCATCCTTCCAGCCCACCACACAGCCGTTCAAGTACATGGAGCTGTGCACGCGTTCCATGCACATATATGTTACTGTATCCAACAAACATAACATTTTTATGGAAGTGACTGAGGGGAAGGCCCAAAGGAAAGCTACGCAGAGATACTAGCGGTGCTTTACAGTGGTTATTGGGCAACAGTTGAATATGGCTGGATGGAGAACAGGCGAGGCGATGTTCCGTATGGATGGGTGTCTGATTGTGGGGGAGGGTATGTGCTTACTTCCACCATGTTTAGCCTCTTCTTGGATGATTTAAAGGAGCTTCAGGTTGGCCAGAAACTAGATGTACCCAAAGTGGAAGGCCAGTACTTTCTGCTCTTGCTATTTGCGAACAACTCTGTGCTGTTCACCTATACAGAAATAGCAATGCATAAACTACCGGGTGCCTTTTGTAATAACTGCATTCGTAGAAGTGTGTTATGATATGATAAGTCAATTATAACGCGCTTGTACACAAGTGTTTCTAGGCACAACAAGACAAGGAGGGGAAAACAGAATGAGGACAAACAATGATCTTACTAGGCTTTGTGTCATTCAGATCGCGCAAGTGCGTGAAAGAGGGAGAAGTGCCAGGGGGCTGGGGGTGGGGGTGGGAGGGGAAGGTTGGGAGAAGTGCAGGTGACTCAATCAGTGCTGCCAGAGGGTGGCTCTTAAGTGCAAAGAGAAGGGACTGTAGGGTTGCAGATACAGACCCTTAATTGCTGAGGGAACCCAGAGGCAGTGCAAGGGCAACTGGACATGCATGAGCCTGGGCTCGAGTTCAGGGTTGGCCAGGTGACCAGTGTGCGGGGCTATCAGGGACATTAGTAGGGGAGAAGAAGGGAGAAAGCGGAAGCAGAAAGGAAAGCCTTGAGTTGCTTCTGTAACTTGAGTGGTTTGGCTCAAGATTGAGGGAGGCAGGGAGGCTGTTCCAGAAGGAGGCACCAGCTGAGGAAAGAGGTCTTCTCCCTCTCAATTCTCTGCTTGGAAAACCGTCTGACCCTCAGAGAATTGGAGGTGGATGAGCAGAGAGCTTGAGAAGGAAGATGTTTAGGAAGAGAAAGTTGGAGAGTGCGGTCCTAGGCCCCAGAAAGCCTTGAGGGCGATGCAAAGGGTCTTGAATTTGATCCTTGCAGCCACAGGGAGCCAGTGCAGAGATTTCAGAGCTGGAGAGATACGATCCCTGGGTTTGAGACCAAGGACAAGTCTCACAGTCCTGTTCTGGATGAGTTGTAGAGTTTGGAGAGTAGAGGCAGGCAGATTTAGTCCAGCCTGGAGAGGACCAGGGCTCTAGAGAAAGTGAGCTTCTGGGGAAAAGTGAGAAAAGGCAGAATACCTCTGAGGCGGTGCAGCTGAAAGTGTGTCTTCTTAGAGACGTCAGAGATGTGAGGAGAGAAGGAGAGGGTGTAGTTGAAGATGATGCTGGAAATTCATTGGAGGGACAGGGCCTCCGTGTCCTTGTCCTTTATTGCTTTATCATGTATAATCTGTCATGTTTTCCGTGCAAGCGTTCACGTGGGACTCCTGGCGGTGCGGCTCCTCCTCCTTCTGGTTTGGTGTACAGACCCTTGGGATACCCTTATGGCACCCATGGGTGGGGGTACAACCCTGTACCCCTAGTGTCTGTTTTTGGGCACCTGTGTGTGGCCCACAGAGCAGGGTATGGGCTGGTGGCAGCTCCATGCTGAATTTGACAGGTGCTCTGAGTAGCCTCCATTTTGGGATACCCAGGCCCTGCCATCAGAATCAGTTGATTCCTGATGGGAGACAAGATGGCTCCTGTACCCTCTTGCTTTCTATTCCTGGGAAGCCCTGACTCCGTCCCTTCCCCCGACTGGCTGTTGGGTGGAAGTTCCATATATGGTATTGTGGGGAAGTCCAGGCGAGACTGGCTGGAGCCTTTCCAGTGATTGCATGTTGTGGGTACACCCTTGGGGTGGGACTTGGATGAATGGAGTGTGTGACCAATATGCACTTCATGTTATGGGTGTCTGGTTTCTGGTATGTAATACAATGAATGAGACAGCGCTGTCCGAAACTGTTATGAATGCAGTGTGGAGTGCTGAATGGCTGGGTACTTGTCCCAATACACATTCCTTGTTGTGAGTGTCTGGAGGGAGGAGAATGGCCTAAATGCACTATGAGCCTGATTGGCTGCCTGCCTGCATGAATGCCCTTCTGAATGATTGGTTGCCTGGGTGTGACCCAGCAGAGTGAATGAGACACCAAGCAGTGTATCTGGGGACCTCTCACTGATGGAAATCGTTCAGAAGCTAAAGTTGATACTTGATTCTTAACCTTGAAGCCCACTGGAAGAAGAATTGCTGCTGCTGTCCTTTGCCAATCTGAAAGCTGCTGTGCCTTCAAGGAACTGATCCAAGAGAGGACCTGGCTAGGAGACCTCTCCCCGAGCTACGAGGGACCATCATGCACCAGCTAACCTTTGCCGAAGCGCCTTGTAAGTCAGTCTTCGAAAGGCTGCTGACCGGAGATGGGGACTGCTTGGAATCACAATGCGACGTGCCCGAACATTGAAGTCCATCACCGTCGACGCCGACCACAGCCGCAACGCTCCACTGCCTAAGAACACTTTGAACAAAGGACTCCCTTGCTCATCACTGACGACCGCTTTGTCCCGCCGCAGAAAGTCAAGACCGCCGACGCATCGAGGAGAATCCGCTGGTGGGTTTCCCACTACCGAAGACAACAAAGGCGCTGATGACCTGACGCCCTTGCTGGGCCAAAGTTCTTCAGTAACTCTTTGCTGCAACAAACTACTGTTGTTGAGGTGCCCCCACGCCTCATCTTCTCAGGACATCCACGACTGATCGTCGACGAGCACCGCCAGGACCGAAGCTGCTGCCTCTACGCATTTGTTCACCATTTCTTCATGGGATCTCGACGATACGCGACTCCTGCCTTAAAAGGGGTCACTCAAGAAGGATTAGTCGATGACCTGACGTCACTCTGCTAAACCAGGTACTTTGGGGGCGGTAGAAATTTTATAGAAGGAGATAAGACTCTATTAGACAATATATGGACTGGGCTTGTGTTATATCTTTATTTACAGGTTGCCCAGGTTGGGGGGCTCCTCACAGCGAACTGTGTCTACGTAAACGGGACACAGCCTTCTGCTAATTGTCTAACAACCTGTTTTCCTCCCAAGTCTATGGTTGAAACCTTTTGCTATATTGATTTGTATGCTATTTGAACTGTCTACAGTTGATGCATTCTAATGGAATCAGAGTAACAGTGGTACCACATAGAAACTGTATATATTTACCATTTTAGAATTGTCAGAGCACAAAGTATGCTATTGTGATTGTGTACATAACGTGAATCATATTTTTATAAAGACTGTGCTTTCACTAACATAGTTTGTGGACATCCTTTGTGGGTGCTTGGGCACTACACTGTACTTAAGAACCAGCCTGCATCACCTCCTGAGAGCTAAGCCTTGATTGCTCGTCCATTGCTACCAACAATAGAGAATCTTGGCTGGGGTGCTCTGTGCCTCGACTCCGCCATATAGGGAGCAGGAGTACAGATACCCCCCTCCACTCTTTACAGACACCAAGTTCTTAGCTTCACGGGAAGGGTCAGTGTAGTAAAGCAATGTCCATACTTGAGTTAGGTTGCTTATAAGTAAGTTTACTTCCAGTTCTTCAGTTACATATCACAGGACATGAAGACATAAGATATAAGACATAAAATAGATACTAAGATAGATAGATCACCGGCACCCATCACCCAGGGAGGGAGGGACCAACTGACCCATAAACAGAACACTCAGCAGAGCCTTCTCTCACTCATACATCAACATTCCACTTGGTACTTGCATGACATCACAGTACCAAGTGGCTAGCTCAGCTGGCTTAGGCAGTGCCTGAAGAGTGTGACATAACACATCTCCCTCCTTACCGAAACGTCTACACAAACAATAAGCACTTTACATATAGGCAAGTCACATCACCATCCACCATACAGCTTCACAAGAAATCCCACAGCTATGCAATTCCAAACTTCACCTACATATCCAGGTCACCCTCAATACCAACACAAATCACCTTCTGTCTATCCCTGCCACGGACAAACTCTAGACTCTCACCCTAGGCACATGCCAGCCTATACACCAGGCTAAAGCTACCCTACAAACCAAACACTCGCTAACATAACCTATATCCTTCCGCCTGCCCCTGCCACAGGCGATCCTCCAGGCTGCCACCGTGAAGCATGGCTTGTGATCCTGGCGCAATACTAGACATCCAGGAAAACAACAGAATCACCATACCTATTGAGAGAATTCATAAAACCGCTAACCACTGCTGAAATATCACCACTATGCCTACATCACGAATATACAAACAAATACATCAAAAGGACTAGGCCAGAAGAGCCCAACTCAACCACACCAAGATAAACAGATCCTACAACAACTCGAAGATACTGGCCAGGCATCTCCAAGACCACCAACAAAACAATGGGGTTGGACTAAACGCTCAACCCAATGGCAGCACTAACGAGTCCCATAATCCTGACCTTGGGGTACCTTGGCCTGGATTTACATATAACACAAAAAGAAAACTACAAGACAACTCTTCATCTTGGACAACATATTTCCGTTTAGCCAATGTTACCACCAGAGGGCGTCCCCAACCAGTACAACAGCTAATTCTAAGATAACCACTACCACATCTTCATCCAACAAAACCACCTGTCCATTTCAGATAAGAGTTGACTTCTTCTAACAGTGCACTACTACCATTCCTAAGATCTTCCTAAAATCACCCGACCACAACTCCCACTCACCTTAGTGCACTTCTCCACTTACTCACTCCTGCACCTGAAAGGGCGCTACCCCCAGGATTTACCTCTCACGTCCCCATAACCAAAAGAGGACTTTACTCACCATGCTTAAGTAAACAAAGGTGCTACCTACGTATACAAAGTACCAAAATCCACAACTACTAGGGATCCTACCTCCCAGCAACACTTAGTCATCTTAAAACAAGTGTCCCTTGCCAACCAATTGACACCTAAATGAGGCGCTACCTCAATACCGTCAATTTAAATAAAAGCGCTTCCTCTATCTCAATATAACACCTTAATGAGGCGCTACCTCAATACACATATTTAAACAAAAGCGCTACCCCCATCTCAATTCAGCTGGACAGTAATCCTAACTGTCTAACTCCTAACCTACACATCAGAATAATGACTCGAAGTCATTTGAACATGAACTAAGCTCACATCATTCATAACCAGACACATATCCATGAGGTTTACATATTCACAGTCAACCTTATGTACAATGTATGTACCACAAATGACATTTCTTTAGAATTGATGATTTAACATAAACATTTCCTACACAGTTCTTTTGCTTTTACATGTTTTGCATGAATCCTAAATGCAGAATATTACCTATATAGTTATTTTGCTCATCCATGTGCTGCATTAATTCTAAATGCCTAAAAGTCCAAAAGTCTATAAAACTCTTTGAACGTAAAAATCCTCAATAAGTTACACTAGCTCATTCACACACAAAGAGCTCCACACCGTATCACATTGCATTTAATTATGCACCTTTCAGTAAACTGTGTAAAAAGTCCATAAACCTGCAAATATTAAAGAAATGGTTAAATTCTTACTGCAGTGACTTAACCCATTCCATACACACTCTCACCAGACCAGCATTTCTCATACAACAGTTTTCACCAAAGCCCACACTAATACTCAGTACAACAACACCCAACATTGCATTAATTAAGTTCTCAACTTAAATCCTAAATGCAAAACGAAATGAACTCCATCTCAACATGCATTTAAGCATTATACAGTCTCATACAAGTAGCATTGTACAACAATTTTACCAACATGTTGGCCGCTGCATAGCGCCTCAGTAGTGAGGCAGAGCGGCGTTACCTGCACCCGACCTCATGAGCGAAGGATGCCTTCCACAGTACTTTGCCATGTCGCCCGCTACATCGTACCCCTCACGGGCGGAGGATGTTTGCTGCATACCGAGCAGTACAGCGTTCCTCCCCACACAATAAAATTAGAGCGCGTT
Organism: Ambystoma mexicanum; assembly: GCF_040938575.1. Lineage (NCBI taxonomy): Eukaryota > Metazoa > Chordata > Amphibia > Caudata > Ambystomatidae > Ambystoma > Ambystoma mexicanum. Next base: position 162,157,949 of record NC_090935.1, on the reverse strand, counting down.
CCCGAAACACGGGATCGCTTCTCCCTTCCTAGTCTCCGTTCCATCCAAATCCAATTGAAACTCTTGTGCTCCTCCTGTGCTCGCTAGTAGACCAACGGTCTGTTGAGCTCCTGTGCTTTCTGCTCTACGCGCTGTTTCTTCATGCACCACTGAAAAGAGATCCGCTAAAACACCCAAGCACTGATCATCCGTGCACTGAACAGTCTCAGGAAACATACTTGGGACATATATATATTACGTCCATTGTCCTTCCGTTATAAAGCACATAAAGAAGCAATTATCCTTCATTTTCATTTCTGTTTATGGGACCCTTCACTGGGTGCACACAAGAATAGAGAGAGAGAGAGAGAGAGAGAGAGAGAGAGAGAGAGAGAGAGAGAGAGAGAGAGAGAGAACGAGAGAACACACACAAACAAACAAAAGAACAAACACATGTCCGTCTCTGGAGGAGCTGGGATACAAAGAGCGGGACGCTTGGCACCCCTAACCAGTCTGCCATCGTCCAAAGAAGCAGAGGCCTGGGCAAAGGGGAAGAAGGATCACTCAGGGGCAATACGTTTGTCTTGGAAACAAGGCAACGTGGTGCAACATAGGTTTGAATCCTGCGCTTAGAAACCGCTCAAATTAAAAGTAAATAAACAGCTGAACGAGAAGGCCGGAGCGCATGGTCAGGCAGAGACGTGCAGCCCAGAAGCAGGTAATTACTGCAGAGCCCACACAGTCCTTGGAGCAGGCAGAAGCTGGCCGCAAAGCAAGGAAGCGCACACAGACAACTGAAGCTCGCCAGTAAGCTTTCCGTAGAGGTCGAGGAGGCCAGGACAGTTGGTGGGAGAACCGAAAGAAGGGAGAGTCGTGAAAGAAGGGTCTGGACCCTGTGCCGAGTTGGGTGCCTCCAAGGGGATATTCGTAGCCACAGTACCTGGCAGGCTAGTATACCAGCTAAACAGAATTCCAAGAGAAACGAGTATGTGTCAGGGACCCGCACCCACCGAGACAATCAAGACCTCCAACAAGATCTTCAGTGTCAGTACCTGCAGGCTAGTATACCAGGTGGACAGAACTGGCAGAAGGACAAGTGTGAGTCTGGGACCCACATTCACAGAAACCATCAAGGCCTCCCAGAGAATTACCATAGTCCCAACACCTGGCAGGCGAGTATAACAGGTGGACAGAACCCAGCAAGTAGCCAGTGTGAGTCCTAGACCCACACCCACAACAGAAGTTATGGCCTTGACAAAATACCCCTATCTTGAGAAGTAGTAGCTTAAGCGAAGCATCTGTGGCGAATGGCTAAGATAGAGACGCACAATATCTCTTCTTGCCTAACCTATCTACAGTATCCTGAGAAGTAGTTGATGTTCTGACTTGAGTGTCGTGTAGACCGTTGAGACCTCCGTCCCCAAGTGACGCACAGGGGAACCAAAAGAACCCCGCTGTGCGACCTTTGGAGCCACAGGTGGGAGATGTTACTTCCCGGATCCACGGAACCTCTGGAACACCGATGCTGCTGAACGAAAGCGGGGTTAAGTACCAGGCAAATACAATGGAATACAAGAATCACAGGATCTGAATAATCTTACCTATCCGGTGGTTGGAAAACCCGGGAGACCTAGTGAGGGAGGTTCGAGACTCAGATGATAGGCGGTCCCCAGAACAACAGGGAACGGAGTCACACGTGGACACAGGACAGCCCACCTGAAACTAGAGCTGGAGGCGTAGTGTGAGTCCCCAAAGGGCAATGGCGTAGAAGTCCAAGAAAGTTCCAAGGGAAGATCCGAAGGCAGGTAAGGGACAGGCCGAGGTTCAGCAATGAGTAAACAACAGTTCCAAGCAAAGGTACAAAAGGATAATCCAAGGGAGTCCAGGTGCGTTATCCAAAGTCAAGGTAAACAAGCAGAGTAAATTCAAAACGTAGTGCCTAACAGAGTCGAAAGACAGCTGAGAAGCGGTGAGTGCTCCGTGCATCAAGCGTTATATACTGTGCGTTTCCGAGTCATGTGACGCCCTCCATCGTCATGTGGGAAACGCCGCTCTGAATCACGTGAGCGGATGAATGATCGATGCGGAAGCGTTCCACCGCCCCTTCTGCTGTATGCTCTCCATGGCAACTGCCAATGCAGGAAGGGTTGCAACCGGGCACGTACATTGTACCCGGTACGGAGCTTTCGGTCCTTTGGGGTAACCACATCACGTGAGTCTCGAAACCTGGAGGGAGTAATGTGGGAACACGGGGAAGGTGGTGTGGAGATGTTAGTAGTGTTCTGGTGTGCAGAGGAACGTCTAACATAGCCCCCCCCCCAACGGCCCACGACCACGTGGGCAAAACGGGTGATCCCGATGGAACTGGGCCACCAACCGAGGAGCATTAACGTCCGGGGCGGAAACCTAAGAGCGCTCCTCCGGGCCATAACCCTTCCAATCCACCAAATACTGGAGCCCACCCCTAAACCAACGGGAACCCAAAATAGCTGACACTTCCAAAGACATCAGGGGAGGCCATGGACACCGGGGCTACCGGGGCACGGAGACGGGAGGAATCAGGGCAAGGCTTGAGAAGGGAGACATGAAAAACAGGATGGATTCGCCAAGAGCGCGGGAGAACCAGACGAAAAGCCACTGGATTCACAACCTGGGAGATCACATACGGCCCAACAAAGCGAGGCAGAAGTTACCGACAACCAACCAGGCGGAGGTGACGGGAAGACAATCACACCCGGGAACCCACCGCAAGGGGAGGAGCAGCCAAGCGCTTGCCATCAGCACGGGACTTCATGGAGGCCTTTGCTTCAGTAAGGTGGACCAGAGTACGAGCATGAACAGCAGACAGATCCCGAAGACAAGCCGTGGCCGCAGGATTTAAAGAGACAGAAGCATCAGGGACAGGAAAGACCTTGGGGTGTTGGCCATAGAGGGCGTAGAAAGGAGAGAAACCCGTAGCAGAGTGAGCCGCGTTATTGTAAGCGAACTTGGCAAGCCGTAAAACACTCAACCAGGAGGACTGCTGCTGCAAAATAAGACACCGGAGATACTGCTCCATAGATTGGTTCGTCCTTTCAGTCTGCCCATCAGTCTCGGGGTGATAGGCCGAGGAATACCTGGTATCGATGCCAAGCAGCTTAGTCAAAGCTCTCCAAAAACGAGAGGTGAACTGCGAACCTCGGTCGGAGATAATGACAGAAGGGAGCCCAAACAACGTGAAAACAGATTCGAAAAACAAATCAGCCAGGACCGGGGCCGAAGGGATCCCCTTACAGGGGACAAAGCGAGCCATGTTGGTGAATGTATCCACCACCACCCAGATGGTATCAAAACCCCACACCCTGGGGAGATCGGTCACGAAATCCATAGTCAGTGTGTGCCAAGGTCTTGGGGGTACCGGTAGCGGAAGCAGCAGGCCGATTGGGCGACCTCTTTGATGTTTGGCTTGAGCGCAAACAGAGCAAGAGTTGACATAGCATTCCACGTCGTGCTTCCAGGGTTGGATTGGCCCGTCGGCCAATCGGCCCGTGGCCGTTAAGAAATCATGATGAGGCGGTGGGGGCCGGTTCCTGAAGCCCACGCCTGGGCCGGCGTGGGCCTCAGTAATCGGCCCCCAGCGCCTCGCCGACGGACGCAGATCCTTTGCGGCCCCACAAGCCCGCCGCAGGATGCAGAGAAAGGTAACACAAAAGTGTTAACTTTCTTTGATGAATGCAGCGGGCTGGAGGCAGTTGGCCGCGACACCATGGCGCCATCGGCAGTCAGTGATACAAATCACTGGAAGTGACGGGGCTGGGCGAGGCCGGGCTGCTCCTCCCTCCCAGTGATTTGTATTAGCCCCTCTGAGCTGCTCTCCACCACACGCAGCTGAGTCTCCAAAGGACGCTGCAGGCCCCAGCCCCCAACCCCAGGTAAGCCGCAGTGGGTACATTTAATTATAACAAATGTAGTACACTTGAAATAACACAGTAGGGGTGCGGGTGCGTGTGTGCATTAACACCGTCACTGCATGTGTGAAAATCCCTCGAGCCATTTCATCATGTAGACCGCGTTTATCTCCGTTGCAAAACAGAAAAGAAGGAGAAATAAACTAGAAAGCACATTTTCTGGCAAAAGTGGACAGACATGTCATTGAAAAAAGGCTCTTCAAGTAAATGATTATTCACAGTTTATTTCTGAATTTAACTCGGATTATACGAAGTGGGTGAAAGAAACTAAACGGGTGAAAGCCACATATAGCGTTACCGCTCCCTCTTTGTACACTTGCTGACTTAGTGAAGCGTGGGGAAAAAGTAAAAGGATTTACGTAATTTTAACAAAATCACTCCCGTGCCGCCGAAGGGCACGCATGCCTCATGCTGCTTCAAGGTTATAACGCCATGCAAAGGTTAGAATTACAAATGTTTAATGACGTGGCATTTCAGTCCCTTGGAAATGTGCAAAGGCTAGACACACGTGGTTGATTTCCGTGTGTGTCGATGAATCCAGTTTTGAAAGGTCACTCAGTTTAATCTGCAAAAGAAAATAGATGCCATTTCAGAGTTAATCGGATCCTTAAGCAGCGTCAGGGAACTCATTTTGACACCCCTAACCCGCGTCTCCATGGACCGATGAGGCCTGCAATTCAAAAGGGGGGCAGCGTGCACAGGCAAGTATCATAAACTGTTGCTTTTTCTCTGCTGGTGCACCCTTTGTGCTGTGGGCACTGTGCACTGCCTGCGTGTGTGGATGGAGGCAGCTTTGTGCGGCGCCGGCAGCATATCAACGAGGATGCCGTGTGGATCCCCCAGTTGCCGGTATTTGCATTGGAAGGCAACACAAAACAATGGCACAAGCTTGTCACTCGGATAGACGTTTCCAACACACATATCTTCCTATTCCGCAAATTTACATAGGGCCTCATTACACGGATGGTGCTAAAGGATTACCGGCACCGGTAAGGGCACCGGTGCCGGTCATCCCTTAGCGCCATACTACGAGGTCCCTCAGCGGGTCCCGTGCTTAACGTATGGCCAGACCACACGTTAAGGAAGGGACCCGCTGAGGGACTTCAGGGCAAATGGGAATGGGGAAGGGCCTTGGTGAATGGGGAATTACCGCCCCGCCAACCTTGGAATGGGGCGGTAATTCCCCCATTCACCAAGGCGCAATCGGTAAAATACCGGCGGCAACCATGGCGCTAATAGCTAATAGCGCCATGGTTAAAGCTGTCCGTGTAATGAGGCCCATAGACTTTCAAACCCCAGACCCAAAATTTACACCTTGGACGTTCCAGTGTAAATTTGAAGCGTCTTCACATTCACAGGAGTTTTGGGGACAATTGTGACGTTTTGTGAATACTTTTAAAATTGCACTTTTGTGCGGGTTGACTTCTTCCACATTCAGTCACCCTCTTGACACACCTATCATTCCAAACACACTCCTAGCACCATCTTTTGAGGGACTTGAAGTAAGTTACAAATACAATTACATAGTGGGCATAATTTACAAGTCGTAAATCCTTTTCGGAATCACTCCTAGGATTCATACAAACATACTCACAAGGACTTACTAATTTCTCCGTGGATAAAACAATGGTATTCCTAGAATATGTTTTCAGGTGCAGCCCTAATGCATATGACCTGCTTTAAAAAAAAAAGATATATTTCTTTTTACTCTCAGATTCGCCAACCATTTTAATTTCTTAATGCATCAAAACAGTTTTCCCAGTTACTTCCCTAAACACGTCCTCACCTCCCGGGATTGGCACTGATGGTTATGTTAAAGGGCTGTGGTCAGCGTGTTTAATTTTGCCAGTTCAGTCCGTACACATAGAACAGTTTCATGCGCTTGTTCTTTGGCATTCTTATTTTCTGAATTTTTGGAGCGCAGAGTGCACCACCAATGTAGTCTTGTAGTGCTTGGACAAAATAGCAGAAAGAGATTAGAGGCGGTGGTGGATGGGACTGCCAGCCTGCCCTGGCCGATATGCCAGGATGTGTGGGAGATGGGCATTCTGGGCACTGATTCATTGTACAGGGAGAGCTGCCAGCTTGCAATGGCCACTATGCCTAGATGTGTGGGCATCCTATGCACGGATACATTGTACAGAAAGCTGCCAGCCTGCCCATGCCACTATGCCTAGATATGTGAGGGTGGGCATTCTGTGCGCGGATTCATTGTACAGGGAGAGCGCTCTCCCTGGCCACTATGCCTAGATGTGTGGGCGATGGGCATTCTGGGCACAAATTCATTGTACAGCGAGAGCTGCCAGCTTGCTCACTTTGCCTAGATGTGTGGGGGCTGGGCATTCTGTGCACAGATTCATTGTACGTAGATGTGTGAGGGGTGGGCATTCTGTGAACTGTTTCATTGTACAGGGAGAGCTGCCAGCCTGCCCTGGCCACTATGCCTAGATGCGTGGTGGACATTCTGTGTGAGAGCCTGGGTATGAAATGGCACCACCTGGTCGATTTTCAGAGTAACTGACACATGAGGCCATTACTTTAAATGTGGTATTATCAGCTGAACATTGGGTGGCAATACCTGGGTGCATGGTCGCGGTGCATGGACATATGAGGCTTTTCCCAGAGCTATTTTGCTGATAACTGAACATAAAGCATCATCTTTGTAGATGATGTCAGTACTGACAGTACATGAGCATACCAAGCAGATTCTGGCTCGCTGAGTTGTGTTGTAATGTAATATTTGAGCATTAAATGCAACTGGCAAGGTACTTTCCGGTGTCATCATTTGGCTGTACTGCTTATTAAATGCAACTATATTTTAATTACTGGTGGCAACGAGTAGACATGCGTTGAGTCTGGTTCTGCAAAATAAGTATTTAGCTAGGAGATGATGTTTTTTTTTTTTGAAGGAATATTATCACTTTCTCAAGCGTTTACACAAAACATAACATGCAGCAGACACATGAACCCACATGAAAATAAGTAACAAGTCGTGAATTGACGCGATCCATGGATGATGGTTTGAGGGCCAGTTTTTTTTGAGGCGAGGGGTGGGCCACTTTTTTGAGGCGAGGGGTGGGCCACTTTTTTTGGGGTATCCGGGCCTATTTCTTGTCCCAGTCCGACCCTGCGAGCTTCATAGAGGGCCACCAGCACCAGCGCTTTAGGAGATCCATGGTACGCTCCTGGCCGGGATGAGCATTAAAGGGGGCATCATGAGACCATTCAAGGGCCAGGTTACGGGTGTCAGGCGTGGGAAGAAACAAGCGATCATGCATGAAAGGCAAACCGTCACAATACACCGGATACCAATCTCGCAGTTGGTCAGCGTGACTGCTCGTCCATGCTCGCACAGAAACCAACAATGAGAGAGAGGGGGTGCAGATACAAATCATGTGACTCTTACCTAAAACAGTATCTGGTAAGGTTGGCAACGAGACCCCACCCGGAGAGCGTGACAAGGCGTCCGCCTTTCCATGAGTGACCCCAGGACGATGAGTGATGTGAAAATCAAAGGCGGAAAAGAAAAGATGCCACCGGACCTGTCTGCTGTTGATGCACTTTAGGGAGGCCAAGTCCTGCAGATTCTGATGATCGGAGTAGACAGTGATTGGATGCTTAGCCCCCAGGAGATGATGGCGCCAGACACGAAAGGCGTCCATGACAGCCAGAAGTTCCTTCTCCGTTAGAGTATAATGGGCCTCAGTACTGGAAAACTTGCGGGAGTGGTATGCCACCGGGTGCAACTTGCCCGTAGTTGGACATGTCTGAAACAACACCGCCCCGAGTGCAAAAGAAGAGGCGTCCGCCTCGACTATGAATGGAAGTTCGGGATTGGGGTGCTGAAGGATCGGTGCGGTGGTAAAAGCGGTCTTCAGAGCCTCAAAGGATTCCTGATGTTCCTTTTGCCACTGATAGGGTACTTGAGGGCTAGTCAGAGCCGTGAGTGGGGCCACAATTGTAGAAAAGGACGAAAAAAAGCACCTGTAAAAGTTGGCAAAACCCAAAAAGGCCTGCAAGGCCTTGAGTGTCTGAGGAATCGGCCAATCTAGAACCGCCCTCACCTTGGATTCGATCATGGATAGGGCCCCAGGGGTGATGTGGAAGCCTAGAAACTCAACAGACGTTTTATGGAACTGACATTTCTCGGGTTTGGCGAACAACAAATGTTTCCTCAGACGGGATAAGACCTCCCGGACATGCTGTACGTGGTCATCAAGATCCCGCGAAAAGATCAGGATGTCGTCCAGATAAACAACCATGTATACGTCCAGAATGTCCCTGAATATGTCATTCATAAAATGCTGGAATGTGGCCGGGGCGTTGCATAGGCCGAAGGGCATGACTAGGTATTCATACAACCCGTAACGGGTGCAAAAGGCAGTTTTCCACTCATCACCCTCGCGGACGCGCACTAGTTGTATGCGCCCCGAATGTCCAGCTTGGTAAAAACGGAGGCATGGGATAAGCGGTCCAGGAGGGGGGTGATCAAAGGGATTGGATACCTGTCCTTTTTCGTGATGGCATTAAGGCGCCAGTAATCCACACAAGGACGTAGGTCCCCTTCTTTCTTGGGGACAAAAAAAATAGGGCTTGCGGCTGGTGAAGTAGAGGGGCGGATGTGGCCTAGTCGTAGGGCGTTCTGGACATACTGTTTCAGAGCCTGTTCTTCCGAGGGGGACAGAGAATAGATCCTGCCCGAAGGAACGGTAGAACCCGGGATTAGTTCAATCGGGCAGTCATATGGTCTGTGTGGAGGAAGCACCTCGGAAGAACCGCAATCGAACACTGACTCAAATGCTTTGTACTCAGGGGGAATTCCGCTAACTACCCCTCCAACAGTATGGGAATTCACAACCACTGATCCACCGTCATTCAATGTGAGCTGAGCGAGGGCTCCCAAGGCCCATGACTGAGTATCTGTTTCCTGATGGGTTGGGAGACAATAGTTCTGGCAGATATCTGACTCAAAGAGGACTGTGCCTGTTTGCCAATTAATGAGAGGATTGTGCTCACGCAACCAGGGAATTCCTAATATGATACCGAACTGGGGTGTGGTAATCGGGTCAAAACATAGCGTCTCTGTGTGAATGTCTTGTATAGTCAATAAGAGGGGGGCAGTTTGGTGCCTAACGGGACCAGAGACTAGGGCAATGCCGTCTACAGCCTGAACCGGTTCGGGTTGGGTTTTCACCACAGGTTGAGAGAATGGGCTAAAGCAATTTCTATGTAGTTCCCCGTGGCACCAGAGTCAATGATGATCGTGACTGCGTGGGAGATACCCGCAGAGGGACAAAGAGTGGCCTGTACAGAGATGGGCTGGACACGAGCGAAAGCAGGAGAGGCACCCGGAGATGAGGACTGGAAGCTCGACCTGGTCTCCGGGTCTAGGGTCGAGCTGTCCGAAAAACCTGGGACTTCTTGTGACGTCGGGGACATTCCTTAACATAATGACTCGTGGTGCCACAATAAAAGCATGCATTATCCACCCTCCTACGTTCTCTCTTGGATGTCGTGATGGGACTACGTAAACCTCCCACTTGCATGGGTTCCTCAGTGTTGGAGGTGGAAGTACTGACCGCTGTAGGATGGGAAAAGCCCAACTCAGCCCTGCGCTCTGAGTGACGTGCATCTACCTGCAGGGCAAGATCCACTAGTTCTTAATACTGAGTGGGCACGGAAGGGACCACTGCTAAGGCATCTTTCATTGGATTACTCAACCCTCTATAGAAGACGACCGCCCGCTTGCTTTCTGGCCATGATGTCTCGGCAACCAATTGGTTAAAGCGGGTGATGTAGTCTATCAAGGTCCCTCTACCCTGGGTTAGTTCTAACAACTCCAGATCCCTGGATTGTGCCTTATGTCGGGTGTCGAAGACTCGGGACATCTCGGTAACTAGCAGATCAAAATCATAGAGAACCGGGCTATTATTCTCCAGTAAAGGATTAGCCCAGGCGGCAGCCGTTCCGGCCAGGTGTGAGAGGGTGAAGGCCGCTTTAGCAGTGGGGTTAGGGAAGGCCAGAGGTCTGCACAGGAAGTGTAACTTGCACTGATTGATGAAGGTCCTGAACTTCTTGGGGTCGCCTTGATAACGTTCAGGAGCAGCCAAGGGAGAAGGGGCTGGAAGGACCACCGGGGTTGGAGCTGGGGTATTAGCCAATGGAGGAGGTGTGGCTGGAGTGGCAGCATCCCCGAATTCAGAGTCTGCAGGGAGGGAATGCTGGACACTCTGTATGGAATCTAGCCTTTGGTGAATCACGGTGTTTGCGGCGGCCATATCTGCCCTTAATACTGTAATTGCCTGTACTAAAGCAGCAATGGGTTCTTCCGTGGATCCCTGCATTGTTCAACACGACTATACGGCTTCTCAGTCTGTTCTGACTTGAGTGTCGTGTAGACTGTTGAGACTTCCGTCCCCAAGTGACGCACATGGGAACCAAAAGAACCCCGCTGTGCGACCTTTGGAGCCACAGGTGGGAAATGTTACTTCCCGGATCCACGGAACCTCTGGAACACCGATGCTGCTGAAAGAAAGCGGGGTTAAGTACCAGGCAAATACAATGGAATACAAGAATCGCAGGATCTGAGTAATCTTACCTATCCGATGGTTGAAAAACCCGGGAGACCTAGTGAGGGAGGTTCGAGACTCAGATGATAGGCGGTCCCCAGAACAACAGGGACCGGAGTCACACGTGGACACAGGACAGCCCACCTGAAACTAGAGCTGGAGGCGTAGTGTGAGTCCCCAAAGGGCAATGGTGTAGAAGTCCAAGAAAGTTCCAAGGGAAGATCCGAAGGCAGGTAAGGGACAGGCCGAGGTTCAGCAATGAGTAAACAACAGTACCAAGCAAAGGTACAAAAGGATAATCCAAGGGAGTCCAGGTGCGTGATTCAAAGTCAAGGTAAACCAGCAGAGTAAATTCAAAACGTAGCGCCTAACAGTCGAAAGACAGCTGAGAAGCGGTGAGTGCTCCGTGCATCAAGCGTAATATACTGTGTGTTTCCGAGTCATGTGACGCCCTCCATCGTCACGTGGGAAACGCCGCTCTGAATCACGTGAGCGGATGAATGATCGATGCGGAAGCGTTCCGCCTCCCCTTCTGCTGTATGCTCTCCATGGCAACTGCCAATGCAGGAAGGGTTGCAACCGGGCACGTACATTGTACCCGGTACGGAGCTTTCGGTCCTTTGGGGTAACCACATCACGTGAGTCTCGAAACCTGGAGGGAGTAATGTGGGAACCCGGGGAAGGTGTTGTGGAGATGTTAATAGTGTTCTGGTGTGCAGAGGAACATCTAACAGTTGAAAACCAAGAGAAGGGAGACATTCTCTTGGAACTTGAAGAATCCTGAGCCAGACCAAGAAAAGATATTCATTTTCTTGATCCCAAGGGCTCGAATTGCAACTTTGTTTTCTTTAAGAACTTTGGTTGGCACACTTTGGTACTTTCTTTTGTTACACCATTTGGATCCCTGATTCACATCTTGAACAAGAACTATAAACTGGAGAAAGAAGTCATACCCTCAGGCAACAAGTGTCTTACCCACAGAAACAGTATATCGTCATTCTCCTGGACCAAGAACCATGGTACCAGCTTTAGTTAAAGTGTAAGGGGCAGAAATATATTTTGGACACAGAACAGAAACCCCTCTTAGTATCAGGGAAAGTTAGGTTTCTCCCTTTGTTTTGATGAATCAAAGTTTGTTAATGTTAAAGGAAATTTGTACCGTGCACTATCACCACTGGTGTGGTCCCCTGGCACTCTGGCAGATCTGAAAAGGGAACAGGGGGTAATTTAATGGGAATGAGCTGGAAAAGTTCAAGAGAGCAGTGATGTGCTGCTGGCAGCCTCAACACGGTTAACACTGTTCGTTGGACTTGGGGTGCTTCTCGTTCGGTAGGCATTGTGTGCTGTTGTGCGAATCTATGTGTGGTTTGTTTTGTTGTTGCAGTGTAGTGAAGTTTGTGCGGTTTGTAGGGTTGTGGTTGTTTGTTTAGAGTTTGAGAGGTGTATGCAGAGGGGTGAAATTGTTAGTGGGTTGGTTATTGGCATTGTTGCTTAGAAGTGATGTGCTAGATTTCCACGTTGCGGCACATGCTAACATTCACGGTTCTAAGTGTGGCACATGCAAGCATCCACAATTCCATCTAAGTGTGGCATATGCTATCATTCAAAACTTCATCTAAGTGTAGCGCATGCTAACCTTTACAGTTCTATCTAGATGTGACTCAGGGTAATGTTCACAAATCCATCTGAGTGTGGCACATGCTATTATTCCCAATTCCATCTAAGTGTGGGGCATGCTAACTTTCACATTTGTATCTAGATGCTACACAGGCTAATGTATACGGTTCCATCTGAGTGTGGCACATGCTGTCATTTGGAATTACATCTAAGTGTGGCTCATGCTATCATTCCCAATTCCATCTAAGTGCGGCATATGCTAAGATGCAAAATGTCATCCAAGTGTGATATCTGCTTTCATTCACAATTTCATCTAAGTGTAGCGTATGCTGACCTTTACATTACTATCTAGATGCTACGCAGGCTAATGTTTACGATTCCATACGAGTGTGGCCCACGCTGTCATTTGGAGTTAAATTTAAGTGGGGCATTGCTACCTTCACATAACTATCTAGATGTGACTCAGGCTAATGTTCACGATTCTATCCAAGTGTGGCACCTGCTATCATTCACAATTCTATCTAAGTGTGGCGCATGTTAAGATTCTAAGTACTGTCTAGATGCAACGTAGGCTAAAGTTCACGATTTCATCTAAGTGTTTCACATGCTATCATTCCCCATTCCATCTAGATGCGGCACATTATAACATTCACAGTTTCATCTAAGTGTAGCGCATGCTGACCTATCTAGATGCGACGTAGGCTAATGTTCACTTTTCTGTCCAATGTGGTGCTTAATAACATTCAAAATTCTATTTAAGTGTGGAAATTGCCAGCATACACAAATATGCCTAGATGCGATGCAAGGTGAAAATTACAATCCTGTTTCAGATAGACGTAGGCTAATGGTCACAATTCTATCTAACTAAGAGTGTTGTAAGTGATGTCTGCCTGGCGCACTATGTTTGGTGAGGTAATGTAGAGTGGCAGGGCTTTTTGGAGTAGACTGATTGCTTTACTCCCCACCCATGCCACACTTACTTATTTTTGCGCTGTCAGTTGGCGGCTGGCTTCAATGGCTTCCTCTACTGACACCTGCAGACACTTTCTGGAGCCGCCTATGCTGGAGCCGCCCTTTGCTTTGGGGAACTCTCGAGGCAAAGAGCCAATCACGGTGGATGGAGGGTTGGGAGGCGGCAGAGCGGAGGGGAAGCGAAAGGAAAGGAGCTGTGGAAGCAAGATAGCACGCAGGGCCTCGGGGTAAATATGAACACGGATATTATTGAGGCCCACAGGGGGTCCAGAACCCTGCTCAGCTCACCTGGGGACGCTGGATGGAAGTGGCGTTGACCTGCAGTGTAGCTGCTCAATGTGGAACTCTCGAGGCAAACAGCCAATCACGGGTGGAGTGAGGGTGCAGAGGTGGGCAGAGGGAGGGGAAGCGAAAGGAAAGGAGCCGTGAAAGCAAGATAGCACGTGGGGCCTGGGGACAAACATGAACACAACCAATTATACTGAGGTCCAAAGGGTCAAGGACCCTGCTCAGCTCAGGTCACCTGGGGATGCGGAATGGAAGTCTATACCAAACAATAAGCCATGCATGCGCCTGTCTCCTCCTTTTGATCGCTTACAATGTTTACACTAATCAAAAAGGCCATGGGAATATTTTGGAAAAGTTGGCTTCGGCAACTTTCATCGAAAACCAAAAGTTTCATGCTACTTCAGCATCCAAGACGGGCATGTTACCAAGTGTATTTTTACTGGAGGATCTTTTGGACAAAATGTCTCCTTGAAATCAATTTGAAAATTTGAATTAACAGGAGCACCACCGTTAGAATTGATGGTGTGACTGGGTGAAGGATCTGACCCTGTGAGGAAGGGAATGGGGACCCCTCCCAACATGGGCAAGGAGGCCTACCAGAGTGTTTGCCAGAGCCAGACATGCATCAAAGGCGGGGTGAGGGAGCTGAGATGGCCCCAGTCTTTGTCCCTTCTACTTGTGCATGGTTGGAAAAATCAAATCTCTGTAGTTATCACCCCATAACTGCTGTGCCCTGTTCTTTACTTCTCTTCCAGGCCTACAGAGCCCAGAAGTTCTTGCAGAGGGGGGTGCCGCACAGCCCACTTGTGAGAGGACTGACAGTGAAAAGAAGGGCCACAGAATGAGACACACTGTAGACTGGCAACCAGGAACCCCCATAACATGCATCTAAGTAATTCAGAAAGGGGCAGAGCTTAAGAGGTGCTAGAATGCCGAGCACCTTTGTGACATGACCCCGGGGAAAGAACAGTTTAGTTATTTGGGAACCATTCGGAGAAGAGAAGAGGAGTCTACATGGAACTCAGGAAACTTGGCAGTATGTGTTGTTCGGCGGAGGTCAAAGGTGGATGAGGTGGACCGAGGGACCAAGAGAAGGATGGACAGTGCAGCAAAGCTTGGAGGAGGATTATAAAAAGCATGTGGAGGGTGAGGTATTGGTTGTTGAGATAAAGTAGTACTTGGGTGTGAGAGTGCGTCTATGGTGGGGCGAGTGAGTGAGTGCGTGCAACTAAGTTTGAGTGTAGTTCAGTGAGTAAGGAAGGTGATTGAGAGAGTGAAAGGAGGGTGATTGTGGAAGAAAGTGTGGTGGAGTGGAGTAGAGAGCAGAGTAGTATATAGCGAGGAAGGGTATCAGTCGATGGAAGAACATGGGGGGGACATAGAGAAGGGTATAAAGGGAAGAATAGGAGGCGGGAGGGAAAGGAAGGAGAGAACATCAGGGGGAGGAGTACTTGAACATGAAAGGAAAAGACTAAGGGAGACCAGGGTAAGGGAAAGCCACTGCTTCTTGAGCTCCATTACTTTTTGCAGAACCCCGATTAGGATCCACCTTGAAATTCCAAGAGGGTGCCAGATATATCCTTTGATTTTCCTTTATGCCCTCATGAGTTGCCAGCCAGATCATAGATCGTAGGGGGTTGCCTATCTCTAGTGACAACTTTGGGATTTAGGAACACACGTAGGCTAGGGACGTAAAAACCCATGGAGACGAGCTAGAGAGGGACCTACCTCAGTGAAACCCTAGTCCAAGATTTTAATAAAAACCTTCAACCGTCTTTGAGAGTTGGTGTGTTCATGAGGCCATCTGTGACAATGCTTATGTTTTACCTCAAACATATTTTGCAGGGTGAACTGGCTGTGAAATATGTAGCTGGCAAAGATGCATGGCAGTGCAACTTTCTGAGGCATTGTATTTTTAATTGTCCCTAGGAATGGATCAGACTGCGATACCCACACAATGTTGACGGCTTGTGCTGCTTTTATCTCTTGACATGAGTCAAAGCCACAGGATCGAAAGAGCTTATACTGGGCATACTACCTCCTAAGGGGCTGGAAAGACCCAACACTTGGGCCATATATGGAAGGGCAGTAACTGCTGCATGCAGGCACCTACTCAATGTTTAACTTGGGGT
Organism: Ambystoma mexicanum; assembly: GCF_040938575.1. Taxonomy (NCBI): domain Eukaryota; kingdom Metazoa; phylum Chordata; class Amphibia; order Caudata; family Ambystomatidae; genus Ambystoma; species Ambystoma mexicanum. Next base: position 162,142,445 of record NC_090935.1, on the reverse strand, counting down.
TCCAAGACCGCATCGTCTCAAGTGATACCATACTCAAAATTCCATAGAGGAGCAGAGTTAACCAACCGGTGCCTTGAGGCTCTTTTAGCTCCTGTGACAAATCATTGGATGTCGTTACTTCTCTCTATTGGGGAACCCCTTCCCATGATGCCAGTGAGATGAGGCCGCTACCCGATAGCCCCCCTGGGGGTGGTACAATGAGGGAAGATCTTATGAAGAGGGACCTCCCCTACCCCCGTGAAGACTAGGACACCTATCTGATGTGTAGCCCTTTTAGGAACATCACACCCCCACACACTCCAGCCTCTTCTTCCTCTGATAATCTTTGTTGAGACTAGGTCTATGTTTTGTTGTAAGGCAGACTACCTCAAGGTCCTGTAAAGTACTGAGATGAAGATGATCATCAGGAACATAGCTAACTCAAGTACTCAGATGAGATGAGACACAGGAGCAATGACGAACAATGCCAAGAAGGAACTACAGCGATATAGACTTCCACGGAGGTGTGGTCCCGCTTACGTGATCAAGGTAAAAGGACTGTTGGGGAGAATTCTCATTCTATGGCTAATTCCCTCACCTAGTGAGACCCCCAGCAGCTTTGCTGGATTTCTGGAGTTTATTTTTCCACTTGGTAAGAGTGTGAGCCTTTTTCCCACTCTTGCATGTGTTTTGCCATGTGTATTTTTACTGTTTGTGTAATCGTGGGCTCTGGAGGACACCACTCCATGAACCCCACTTTTCATGTGTGTTACACAGCAACTTCCGTGCAGTAGCACAGGGTTGTCTTTGAGACTTCCCCCTGACTCCATTTTCTGGGGCTGACTACTGTCCCCCAGAAAACAGGTAACGTTGCCATTTACTTTACATAGTCATTTAAGACTACAGACCCAGTACACCCCATCTTACATGGAGTACTGGAAAGGGTTAACTCCTATCCCTTTTCGTCTGTGTCTCTGAGCTTTGGTTTGCTCTTTTAACATTCAGCCTTGGCTGGTGGCAGTGGTATCTACCCTAACTTTTCTACCGCGATTATATTCTATAAACGTGGTACTGTTCCAGGCTATCATAGTAGCCTCGAACATAAACCTGCTTGACCAAATGCTCTTTCTTTTGGCTCCGGTTGGGTTTATTCGCCATTTCTTTTTGTTAAAGTCCTTCTTGTGTTTTACTTCTTTTGACAAGCTTCTCTCAAGAAGCCCTCCTCTTGGTGCCTGGGTGTCTAGGTGGGCTGTATGTGAGGGAGGGGTGTAGTCACCCCCTGCACAGGATATCCTTGGAAAGTCGACACTTTGGCATGATTGGCCAAGGTGGTTGTCCGGGCCGGACAACTCCCCTGCTGTGTGATTGACATCCAGTCTGTGTAAATGGGGGATTTTCGCATAAAAGGCAGGACTCTTGGGCTGGAAGACAAAGTCGCCACTGGAACTGCAAGGAACCGAAGAGAAGAAGACTGCTGCTGCAACTACCGAGTCCCGGTGAAGCCCTGCTGCAGTCCTGAGCTATCTACCCTTCAACGACAAGAGAAGATCCAGTCCGGAGTCTTCTTCCCTTGAGCCTGGTGGGATCAACCAGCTCATCTTTCACAGCTAGAGGATCCTCTTCATGGTCGAAATCGCTGCACACTGCTGTAGTGGTCCGGATAGCCATCTGTAGAGCCTCTCCTGTTTTTAAGGAGCGCACTTTTTATTCACCGTCGCTGCTGCTGGCCTCATACTTGGGTAGTGCAAATCACTCCACACGTCCTCCTTCTTGTCTCCACGACTGAATCACCAGGAACCTTGAGTCTGAAGGAAACTACCAGGAACAACTGCCGTAGCACCAGCTTCTTCAAAGAATAAGGTACTGTGTCCAGCTTCGAGGAACTAGGGTGAACCCTTTTCTCCTCATCCAAGGCTTGCCCTTGTCTTCCTTCCGTCTTATAACTTTTGCTTCATCTGTTGACAATATATCCAAGTACTCCTGGCAATCTTCAATCGTGAACTATCTGACTCTGTGATCCTCGACAACAGGAACCCAGTTCCAATTGTCCCTGGCGCAGGCCTATTGACTTTTATCTTCTTGTCAGAAAGTATTCTCTGATTCTGTCTGCCTTGACAAAAGTGTTGCCTATGATTTTGCCCCCAACTCTCTTTTGTTAACTCAGGTGCTAAGTGTGTTTTAACTCCGGTAACATTTCTTCCCACGGATACGTGTATCTTTAGTAAGACCGAACTGTCATTACTGTCAAAAAGTGATCGCATATGTATTCCCGGTAACGGCTTTTGTTTCCTAACACTGGTCTGTCAAATCATAAGGTACTTACCTTGAGTTGTTCTGCACAAAGAGAATTGGTTGTGCGTAGTGTATTTTACGTGTGGTTTTACTTTAGAAGTGAAGTTTTTTGCAAACAGATGGTCTAGAAATAAAAGTACTTTTACTTTTCACCCAAAAAAAACCTTGAGTCCGTTTTTGCTTGAGTCACAGTAATTGTGGCCCTTTGTGTAATCTCTACTACTGCTCATGTTCTCTTGAGATAAGTCTGGCTGCTCCGCTACTGGTACCTCTTTAACAGTGTAGTACAGGCTTGTACCACAAATGAACTTGTATTGCCACTTGTAGTCTTAATTTTGTGTAGTGGTCCCTAAGGGCACTGCACAGGATTCTGCCTAACAAGGACTGCATGAAGGAGAGATTCAGCCTCCCACGAAGAGAGACCGTGAAGATCGGGAAGCACAAACGAGATGCCGAGAAGGCCAGGAGAGAGCCAAGAGCAGTCTACTCCCAGAGTCAAGAGGACAAAGGGGCTCCTTCACTTGCCAGTGTTTCTTTCTTAGTTTTACGATTTCCAATTTACAAGTCCAGGTTAGTACCACAGGCTTGGCCTCACCTCCCCAACTCTGCCGTTCACCCAGGCGGGTCACCTGTGTCCTTGAAACAGAATGCAGCCTTCTGATATGGGATCTGGCCTCCACGTGCCTTTTGCTGTCTGTCTGAGGTAACGACCTCCAGTAGGGAACTCTCAGGGTTTTCTGTCCAAAGCTCCCGTCCCTTGGTCCGTCGCTCTGCTCCAGTAGGTTTGCCTTTACCCAGAAGTTCTACGCATACTCGTGTTATGCCTTGCTCAGAGTGTGTCCATAGGTTCTGCCTTTAATCCGTGTGAGGAGAGCTAATTGGTATCGGATGTATGCACTTGGAATCAAGTGCCTGACTTTGCCTGACCCGATTAACTAGACATGTCCAGTACGATGTATGAGAGTTAGTCTTGTTACTCTCGGTCACTCTCTTCCTAGGCCCAGTGTTTGTGTAAAAAGGGGGAGAGGAGTTGGGACCTCAGAGAATCCTAAAAAATAAGATGGGTTAAATGAACAAAAAAGGGTGGAATACAGTGTCTCACCATCGGCTGCCTCACCCCTGCACCACGATAACCCCTCATCCAGGTGATCCTCCTGCACTGGTCCATCCCCAAGGTCTGGATTCAAAGGCGATAGATCCCCGGGGACTAGTGGGCAAGATATCCTCTGGCATCTCACAATACAAACTGGGGATCGCTGACATTTTCTTGGGTAAGTAACCAAGCCTCCAACCCCTCATTGGCCACTAGTGGGTCCATAGGGTCTGACCTCTCCATTAGCCGCAATGTTACAATTGATCCTGGTGAAAAGCACCTCATAGCAACTGACCTCGTTTTAGCGTCCCCCCAAGGATACATACAACCGATTGGTGTCCAAGTCAGGTTTCACTTGGATTCACGGTTTGGATGTAGACCAAGACCTGGTGGACCTAGTATACCGGGATGAGGTCAACATTCTACTTCAGAACGATGATGAATATTCTTACCATGTGAAGAGCGGGGAAACAATTTACATGGGGATTTTAGAAAATGCTCTGTTTCCCCAACCCATAGGAATCCAAGAGCAAGACCTGAAAGACTGGGCTTATCTAAAATATGACCCAGATATCTCACTGTCTGCTCTACTGTTAAAGGACTCTTTCCTAATGACCATTTAAAACGTGAGGATTTAGTTATCTTACCGTTGTAACACAGGATATTTGTCTTCATTGGATTAGGTATCAAAATGTTCTGTGTTACGTATTTATTAAATCTCACTAAGAGTCTCTGCAAACCTATTGGAGTCTAATCCATGAGTTAAAGGTCATCAGCATTTGCCAACCAAAACCATTGTCCATTGTCAATAACTGGAGGAATAAATGAAGCTGATTATAAATACTCCCCCAAATCCGACTTATACAAATTAAGGAGGCCGGGTGCCAAAACGCAGCCATGCCTCAATACTCGACCAGTCAAACTAGGCTACATTACCTCACCCTGAGCATTTAATATAACTTATCTGTCTACTATTGTGGACATGAATTAAGATATCTAGAAGATAGTTTCAGAAAGGGTAATTTTTGTAATATATTCCCAAGTCTAATTCGATCGACTTTATCAAAAGCATGAAGCCCCCTTTTCCCGAATAGGGATCGATATAGTAGGCCCATTAGAACCATCTAAACTTGGGAATAGATACATTTTAGTCATTCTTGACTATGCCACATGTTACTGTGAGGCCTTCCCGCTGAGGAACAATACATCTCTTACAGATCTTAAAACACTTTATCCCTTTTCTATCATTGGGGGTTGGGGGGATGTCCCAAAAGATATGTTCCCAGACCAGGCAACCCCATTTATGAGCAAGATCATGGGGGGGAAGTAAAACTGATTTTACAAATAAACTTTGAAGATGTCCGTGTATCACCTCCAAATGGATGGCTTAGTTGAACGCTTCAAACATACCTTTTAAAAAGTGTTTTGAAGAAGTTGGCAGAAGCCGACACCCATAATTGGAAAATTATAATTCCTTGGGTGTTATTCGCCATCATGAAGGCTCCCGAAGCTTCTCTAGGGTTTTCCTCGTTTGAGCTCCACTATGGACGTGATCCAAAAAAAGGTCCTAGACATGTTGAGAGAGTTGTGGGAGAAATGGGAAGATGCCATTGTACCTCTGTCTCAAACCGTACAGTGGATTAAAGAGCATATGACCATGGTGAGAGATTTAGTACATTCCCACCTGGTGAAAGTACAGGAAATACAAAAGAGGAATACAATAGAAAGGCAGTACACTGGTCGTTTTCTGTTAGACAAAAGGTATTGGTACGACTACCCACTTAAGAACACAAAATGCTGTCCCGCTGGCAAATTGGACCCAGATCCTGGGCAAATGAGATCTTAGCGAGAACTGGCCCCTGTAACTATTGAGTTGCTCATCCCGATAGATGAAATAAGACCTAAATATACTGTGTAAACCTGTTGCTGGAATGGACATTTTTACCCAAGGTAATGTCAGAAATTACGCTCACCGAGCGCCACGTACTTCCTACCTTTTTCATGAATCACTCTTTCGATGCAGAGAGGTCCTTACACTCACTCGATGTTGCAATGGTCCTAAAGTTCTACATTCCGCTCCTCGACTAGCCTCTTCATCGCATTCGCTGGCCGGACTGAAGGTCAGCACATTTCAAAGCAAAGTTTGGCGCATTGGGTTTCCCGATGTATCAGCCACTGCCATCAGTCAAAAGACGATCCACTTGCTAGACCGCCTTCAGCTCACTCCACCAAAGGGAGGGCAGCTTTGGTTGCTTTTCACGCTGGAGTACCATTGAAAGACATCTGCAGAGCTGCAACATGGAGCACTCTGCATACGTTCGCCAAACGTTACTGCCTGAAAGAAGATACCAGCAAAGAGTCAGCAGTGGGACAAGCGGTTCTTCGCCATCTCTTTGCGTAAGGTAGGAGCAGCCTTCTCTTCTCGTCTTCCCTGGTAATGTAACCTGTTACTTGTTGTATAGTAAGGTGAGTAGAATGATCTGCAGAATGTACATATGGTATGGGAATGGCCTAACTGCTTGGTATTCTATTCAAGCATCTGCACCTATGAAAGAACCAATGCTGGAGAAGTTTTAGTTACTTACCTGTAACTGTATTTCTCCAGCATTGGTATCTTTCATAGATTCACATGCGCCCTCCCGCCTCCCCCCGAGAGGCTGCTCCCTCTTCCCGCAGCCATCCTTCCTGTAGTCTTCTACGGCTCAAAATCTGAAGATGGCTGTCGGGGGCGGAGCTAAAACCCTGCCACCTCATTGGTTAGGGCCATAAGGACCAAAGCGAGGTGGAGGGACCACACACGTGAATGGCTCATAGGCCATAAAGGGCAATCTACATTGTATTTCTATGGAATATATATATATATATATATATATATATATATATATATATATATATATATATATATATATATATATATATATATATATATATATTTAATTTTTTAATAATTATTTAAATCACAGAGGATTCCCAGTCTGACGACGGGGAATATTCAAGCATGTGAATCTATGAAAGATACCAATGCTGGAAAAATACAGTTACAGGTAAGTAACTAAAACGTATCAGTAATTGCCTGACTCTACCTGACCCTTGTGTTGGAACATGTCTGGTATACGGCTCTGGTGTTAATCCGTTGTCTCTCACAGTGAACTGTCCGTGTCAGGAAAGAGGGGTAAGGGGGTTAATAGGGTGAGTTCCTAGGTATCCTACCTGGTTGGATGTGGAAAAGGGGTTATAGGAAAGGGGATAACGCCTCTGACCCTCCAGTGTCCCACTGCCACTCCCCGAAGACCCCTCATCCAGATGATCCTCCTGCACAGGTCCACCCCCAGAAACTGGATCCAAAAGTGATGGCCGTGTCCTGGCCACCTAGATGACACACCCCCAGGGATTAGCGTGTCAGTCACCTTTAGGTTTCTCACACCCCCCACATACACACATTCTTGCCTCTTCTTCCTCTGTTAATGTCTTTGAAGAGACTAGCTCTATGTGTTGTTGTAAGGCAGACTACCTCAAGGTCTTGGAAATTACTGAGACGAACATAGCTAACTCAAGTACTGGGACGAGGTGGGACACAGGAACAATGAAGAACCATGCAAAGAAACGAGGTGGGACACATGAGCAGTGAAGAACCATGCAAAGAAGTAACCAAGAGCGCAATACAAGTCATCTTCCTCGTGGCAGTACTTGGCAGGGAAGTGGGCCAAACCAAAGAAGAGAGAAACCAGGGTCACAGACGTTCGCAGCACTTAGAGTTGGGGGTTGTAGTTGTGAAACCTAATGAGGAGAATACCAGGGAAAGGGCGTCATTCCTCCTGGTTGTAGCAGACTGCGTCATAACTACCAGGAGAACATGAACTGCAAGAAACCTTGCCAAGCAAGGCAACATACCATTTGGTCCCTGAGATGGAATGGACCAACCCTAACCTACCACATCAACCTCTCATGGGAACCAGCCCTTCTGATGGTTTGTGAACGGAACAACATTAATCCAATAATAACCATTCATGCGGCAACCAGCTTTCTTGAATTTAAGACTTAATTGGATTGACCCATACTAAAGTACTAGAATCTGTGTGTGAAATCAACCTATTTTGAATATCCTTATTGATTTGATATATTGCCTTGATAAAGCCCAGCTGGGCGAAACTGGTGGCCAAGCAGTTGGCATGCCTTTAATTCTCTTGTCTTTCATTAATGGCAACCATGAATGACTTAGTAATTGATATGCAACTTACTTCGTCACTTACTAATACTCTCACCTAAGAGGGTCTTAGCGCCTATATAAATTGGTACACTTATTACTAGTTTATGATGTCAATAAACCTGTAAAATCTTAATTCAAGACTATATATTTTAGCATGGAGCACATGTTTGGGGATGAATATACTCACTGCTAGGTACATATAGCCCTTGGTTGTGCACTAGGCACCCTCTCGTTGCTGCTCCATAATAACCTTAATTGTTTGGACAAGCGCAGCTCCATGGTCTGACAACCACTTGTGCATTTACCGTGAGAAGGAAGTCATTCTCCTGGTAACATGGACGCGGAGGACGGTCCAACAAGCCTGAGGAAGAGAGTCATTCCCCGGGCTAACTTGAGACCAAGACAAATGCCAGGGGAAGGGAGGCATTCTCCTGGCTTATGAAGTAACTGATATTATGGAACGTTGTGACCCGGGGAATAGAATCGTCCCACCAGGCCTATTATTTGGAACTTTATTTTGAACATTGTGACCTGGGGAAGGGAGTCATTCTGCCCGGTTGTTTTTCGACTGAACGTCAGGAGAAGGGTGGCATTCTCCTGGGAACAGCACACTGCTTCTTTCTTTATTAGTTTATTGGGTATGGGCCAGAAGTAGGATTTTCTTGATGCAGGACATTGGACACTTTTACTTTAACAGACATCTCGACAGTCACTGTAGATCTTTAGTTGAGGCAGGGAACACCTTTCTTAGAAATAGGGAAAGACAGGTTTTCTCTTGCTTTATTTTTACTAATAAAGGTATATCACCCAAAATATACCACGTTTGTGCCAGAGTCCTTCTTCTGCACCATTGCACTCCTCAAAGCCCATGGACCCCAATGATGCTGAGATTCGCAATTCGAAAATATAAGGTTGCTCTGAATCTCTGCAGACAGACTCCTCGCCATGCAAGAGAGTCCTGATCTTCGATCTACACCTTTGTTGAGAGGACCTTGGTCCATTCGGTCCACCCATCAGTGGCCTTTCAAGGAGATGGCTTTCTTGACGAAGCGCCAGGGCATGATTTTGTGCCATCCCTTTAGAAATAAGTCTGTAGGCCTCATCTAAACTCATTGGGATGGAGTGATACTGGTCCTCAGAGTAGGGTGACTTCATCAAAGTTCCACTCCCAGGCAAGGTTGACTCTGCAGTCATCGGGGCATGAGGAGGGAAGCAGCGTCAGCTAGTGGAAGAAATGCGTTTTTGGTTGTGGCTGCTTCAGGCATACCAGGACATCTGGCTACATTCCTGTTCCACAGATTGCAGTCCCAAGATAGCCAGCCCCTGGTCCCATTGAGAGTTCCGGCACCAATTCACAAGTGTATGACAAACTCAAAGGAATGATGACCTACATTGAGGCCTAGATTTAAACAAAAAATGTATGGGACACTGGATAGGTTGTCAGGTGGTCTGATACCCCTGCATCCGTATTAGAGTATAAATAATAGTACGGGTGAAGACCTTCCTTTTTATTATCAGAGGGCCCGACTCATGAGCGACTAGTCAATTGGAAAAAGATGTAAGTGAGCGCAGGCTACCCCACCCTTTAACACAATATGATACGGATAGGAATCAACAGTGGGACAAGAGTGTGAGTCACCCTGTCGTTAACGATCAGATAATAGTCAAAAACTGATGAAACAAAATTGACCTATGAAATGTGCTGATAATGAGTACAGCACACCGAGTCACTTCAACTACTCACCAAACTTTGTTTATTTGTTCTATCGTCTGCAATTGATTTTGTTAGACACATATCCATGTGTTGTTTTTAATATTGGTGTATCCTGAATTATGAATACATTTCGTTTGATCAGTTTTTGACTATTACCTGATCGTTAACGACAGGGTGGCTCACACTCCTGTCCCACTGTTGGTTCCTATCCGTACCATATTGTGTTAAAGGTTGAGGTATCTTGCACTCACTAGTATCTTTTTTCATCTGTATTCGAGTGGCCATAATGTTTATGACGCATGATGTTTGTAGGACTTTGTACACCAATTTCCACAGTCCAGCACACTTCTCTTTAAAAACCTTTGATATCCGGAATTGCCATGCATTCCTCCTTAATACTGTTAATGTATTGATGCTAAGTACTGTGAACATCATGTTGCAACATGCAGCACATTTATTATTATTTTTTGGGAGGCTTGGTATTCTGATGGTCCTTCTCCTCTGCTGTTTCTTCTTCAGATATGTTGCTGTGCACAAGCCATTCTCCAACGATGGTTCTTGTTCAATTGAGATATCCACAAGTTTCTCTCCCTTCCAGATTCCTCAATTGGCTGGGTCATGCCTCTTCTCCTCTAGCAGGTTTTTGCTTCCACCTGCTATGATTGCTATGCGAGTGTGCGGGGCTACCGTGACTGTTTTGTCTTCACCTCACCACTTCAACTTCCTCCATGATGTTCTCCTCCATGGTGGATCTGCACCTCTGCACCTCTGTTCTCCTTAATGGGAAGGCCTTTGTTTTCTGATATACCGGGTCTCCCTATTCCTGGTGTAGTTCTGTCAAGATTCCAATAAAACCAGGGGGATGGCTCCCTTGCCGCTGGTGTGTCTAGCACAACTACACGTTCAGGACCAGGATAATGACCCCATTCTCCTGGTATTGCTTGACACAGTTCACAACAAGTGCAAAAAATGGCAGACCAAACAAGGCAGTTAATCACTGCTAATTTACAATAGGCTTTGTTCAAAATTCACATTTTAAGGCAGGCACCAACGTTATTATCTCTAATACTGAAAATTGAAATTCAGAATCATGAATATATAAATGAATGCCAATGTTTTATATTAAGATCAAATCAATGTTACTACTCAAGATACATAATACAGGAATGTACACTTGATTGTAAGAATACAGAAAAAACAAAACAGTTGCATGGTCGAGTGTCAATACAGCACAATGTGACAAAACATAACCTGCTCTGTGGTTTATTCATTTATTCAATCACTCGTAACTAATCCGGAGTATGAATGTGAATATTTATCATGAAAAACCATCATTCGGCTAATTGAGAAAGCCATTGAAACACCAATGGAGAAGTCTGAACACCATTAAAGGAGCCGATACGTGTTTCGAAGTTCATGGGGCGATGCTCAAGATCATATATTTTTGTTTTATTTATTTTTTTGCAAATAACTATTTTGCAGGTTGAACCCACCCACATCTTCATCCGGACAATGTAATGTAATTTCAGAATCATACACATAAAATAAATGGTATCAGTATTGTTTAAGACTAAATCAAAAATTTGGAAATGAAAAAGTGAAAACTAAGTGTAGATGTATTTCTAAAACATCAAATCTGAGGGCAGAGGAAAGGATAACTCTATACCCAGAGTGTAGTTAGTGACCACTGGAATTACATGGCAATGACAGAGAGGATAGCTCGGGGGGCAACGTGCTTGCCCTGGAAACAAGACGACACGGAGCAACACAGGTTTTATCCCCGGGTCCACTCTTAGAAGCCTCTGGGTATTAGGTGCATTATAAGTAAGCTATTTTATCATAGAGGAGAATAGGGGGCAATAATTGCTGCTGGCGTCCAAGATGGCCTGAAAACCATATCACAGGCAGAGAGCCATAAAGGCATGCCCAGCACTGCAAATAAGACACACAGGGAAGCCCAGCAATAATCACCAAGCATTGTGTGAGGTGTTGCAGCAATACAGAAACACATCCCACAGGGCTACAGGAAGGACCCCAGGGGAACCGATGGGTGCCTATCGCGCAAAGACCAGGCTACCCAGGGCAACGGGCGGAACCAGACGCAGACGAGGTTGACTTGAGAAATTGAGTCGCCAGAGGCAAAGAGCGAGCCAAGAAGTGGGCAGACTGGAAAAGGGGTGTAAAACTGCAAGTATTTAACAAAGGAGGTGAGGTATTGGTAAAATAGAGCATGCAGAATGAGACTGACTCCATATCTTAGGTGACATGATTACGGGGGATGCAGATCAAAGGGACGATGGTAATGGCCCAGAACGAAAGAGAAGTGTCCAGGAATGCCTCATTATTCAAACAGCTCATATCAGAGACAGGGGATAGTTGGAAGAATGAGACAGAAGCCACGAAATAACACCCAAAGGTCAGCAGGTGAAGAGAGGAGAACGGACATGCTGGACGAACAAGTGCAACCAAGGAACTAGAGGGAGGACAACGGAAGACCACAAAGTATTGTCAAGAGACACGGAATAGTGCCTTTTTGAGTCAAGCCCCCCTCCAACAAAAAAGGCAGCTTTTCCTTGCCCCACCTTTATCCTTGTTGTCAAGAGACCAGCCAGACTCATTGAAGAGATGTGAGATGGACGTAAGGGTATATGTGAGGGGGAGTTGTTATGGGTGATATACTTTCTGACTCGGGCCCCTTTAAGTGAGCCCACGTGTAGCCGGAAGTGGAAGAGGGAAGATGGCAGTTAAGAATAAAGTGAAGATAAGGGACCTGTTCTGTGTCATACTTTGCATGGAATAAATATGTGAGCAAGGTAGGGTGACCAGACATCCTGATTTTTCCGGGACTGTCCCGGAATTAGGTGCTCTGTCCCCCTTTCTTAGTATTATTTTCCCATTGGAAAGTGTAGTGGTCCCAGTTTTTGGTAGTAGGTGTCCCTAGTTGCTGCATTTCACAAATTAAGATAGTGGTAGTTTGTGATCAATTAATTATAAAATGTGTTTATCCCACCGGTAACACTTAAACCTCATTCTCCTCCAACGGCTACTGAAGTGTAGTGCCTTCACATCCACTTTCAAGAGTTTGTCCGACTTTTATGTTGGCTGCCCTGACCCGTTTCTTTACTTTTTAAATCTGGTCACCCTAGAGCAAGCCTAACATAAAGCTATCTACATATTCCTAATCTCAGCTCATTCACCTGCATCTGGATTCTACTATTTAGCAAAAGTTCAATGCAATAACATTTGGTCCCAAAATTCTGTCACTGTCAATACAATTTACATTGCAGCAACGTAATTGATTTCCAAAGCCCTTCGTATTCTGGCCCTTTCCCATTGCAAGCTGTGCATACATCTGGCCCGTTGGTCTCCTTGGTTCCCTAACACTTCAATGGTGGTGTCCCTACTGTGAGAAACTAGAGGGTATCTCACCCGCTAGTCCCCAGTGATCTCTCTCTCGGGTGGCCAGGGCACGGCCATTGCCTTTGGATCCGGACTCTAGAGGTGGACCAGTACAGGAGGATCACCTGGGTGACTGTTCTTCAGGGAGTGGGGGTGAGATGGCTGATGTTGAGAAGCGGTATTCCTCCCTCTTTTGTTCATACACCTCATCTTATTTTTCAGAATGTATCGAAGTCCCAACTCCCCCAACCCTGTCTTTACACAAACACTGGGCTGAGGAAGAGGGTGACTAAGAGTAACCAGACTAACTCTCTCACATCGTACTGGACATGTCCCGTCAATCGGGTCAGGCATAGTCAGGCACTTTACCCAAAGTGCATACACCTGATCCCATTCCGACTAATAAAAAGCAACACCTAAAGACCCACTCTGAGCAAGGTGGAACACGAGAATGAGCAGAACTTCTGCTACGAAGGCACACCTACTTGAGCAGGGCAACGGACCAAGGGATAAAGGGATGCAGGCCGAAAACCCCCCACTGCTTCCCTACTGAAGGTCGTTGCCTCCGACAGACCGCGAAATGCACGTGGAGAAGGCCAGATCCCAAAAGTGAAGATTGCATTGTGTTTCAAGGATGCCAGCGACCCTCCCTGGTGAGCGGCAGAGTTGGGGAGGCGGGAAGGGAGCCCCCCCTTGCCTCGTGTTGAACTTTATCGTGAGAGGTCTGAGCCTGGCAGAGGGGGACCTACGAGAATTGTGTGGTGAAAGGTCTGAGCGCAGCAGGGGGATCTTTGTGAAAGTTTTGGTTGAAACATACAGTTTGAAGTCAGAGAAAGCAACATTAATGTGGAAGGCCAGGTGAGCATCAATCCACGCTTTTGGATTGTGTACTGAGTTGAAAACTGACCCAGAGTGTGTCATCCTGCTTACAAGGATTGCCTTATCCCTTGGGCCTAACATGGAGAGGAGAGCCGGTTCAGCCACATTATCATTTGAACACTGATTTTTCCTTGGCATGCATTTCTCCTTTTTACACTTTTGTACAAAAGATAGGGCAGGCATTGGGTTTTGTTAGCATAACCCATTTTGATTTGATGGACTTCACTAGGACTGTTTTGTTTATCGTTTGATGGTCGAGACTACTACCATCTTAGTTATTGGGCAAAATAGGACTTTCTCCAACACCAAAATTAGCAATAAATGTTTTACAAATTGTATCCATTGTGTCAGTTTCAATACTTCTGATACCATGCCTTCCCTACACTACTTTACCTCCTTTTCTCCCAAGCAGGTCATGCAAATGACATGACTATGGTACAAAGATGCAACGTTATGTGATATTCTAGCTATCAAGCAAGAATGTTGGTGAAAATTCAGTCCTCTGTTAAACGGTTTTATAGGATACCGTATAAAGCGGTGCAATCAACACGGCAATGGAAAAGCCTTTCCATATATCACGAAGGACTTGATATGAACCTGGTCATTTCACAACTGTAGGAGAGACATGGTATCAATAGTGACGACAGACACAAATGAGGCGCACATTAAAAGGGTATTGACTCAAAAGATGGGCCATCAAAAATATATATAATAAATAATCATTAAGAAAGTTGCTATGTAAACATTTGAGTAAACAAGGCTCAAAGTCACAGATTTAAAGCACTAGGAGGCATCCATTTTGTGAAATGGATGGGCCTCCTGTGTTTGTGTTAATTTCTGCCCTTGCAGCACTAATGGAGCAAAAGCTAGCCAGCTGTAACACACAAAAGCTACCAGCAGGTGGCTTTTGCTTCATTATTGCCGGAGAGCAGAGATTAACACAACCTGCTTCTGGTAAGTGCTTTAATTTTCTTTTTTAAAAGCACTGGAAAATAAATGCTGCGGTTTTCTTTCTAACTTAGAAAGAAAACCGCAGCATTTATAACTTGTAGTTATGTTTGCTGTGGCTTCAGCATTGAGTCTCCTTGGCTCCGAGGAGCCCAGGAGACTCAAAGCTGAAGCCACAGCAAACCTAAATACTTGGGGAGCACTGAAAATGTAAAATGAAAGTGAAGGCACTTGCGGCCCCATCATCTCATGCAGCTTTGCTCTGGCTGCAGTAAGCAAAAGCTCCCAGTAGGGGGCTTTTGCTGCTTGTTTAGTGCCGCGAGGGCAGACCTTAACATGAGCTGAGCAGGCTGCCTTAAATGGTGTTTTAATGCATGTTTTGGATTATTGCCCATCTTTTGGGACAGTAATATTTTTGAGCGCACTATTCCTTGAAGGTATTGCACAATATGGGTTAGAAAAAACGACTATCTGGTCCTATATCTAAATATGGGAGCAGCCCAACGATTAAATAATAACTAAAACGGGTCCTCATGATGTATATCAAAATAAATGGCCTAAACTAACTAAACCTATTGCCTGCCCTTACGCTACTACAACAAATTTGTGTGGGAAAAATGTGTATGCCAAAAGAAAGCAATGTCCAAAATTATATGTGTCGGAATGACTGAGTAAAGAGATTCCCTTCCCCACGTTCTCAGCACAGGACAAGGTGGCACACTCGGGCTCCAGAAAACACTCTGGCTTCTTCGACACGAGGATGCAGTGCAAGACACAATTCAGGGCCTTCACAACAAAGTCTCTTGTTTACCTAGCAAGT
This sequence comes from Ambystoma mexicanum, assembly GCF_040938575.1. NCBI lineage: Eukaryota > Metazoa > Chordata > Amphibia > Caudata > Ambystomatidae > Ambystoma > Ambystoma mexicanum. The sequence continues at coordinate 162,127,114 of NC_090935.1, read as the reverse complement.
TTCTTGGTCACCGGATGCCTCATGTGTATGCAAAACAAGGTTCCTTTCAAAGTTCAACACAAAACAATGTTCCTTTTTTCCAGGATTTATGATTCACTATCTTTTAAGGTTTCACAATTCAAGTAGGCCTCCCTCTGTTGGGATCGGGCCTTCTTATTTCACAATTCCTCATAAGTTCACGGACCTCCATCAGCCAGGCTACGACCTGTAATTCACAATCATTTTCAGTCTTCCTGTAATCGAAGACATTCAAATGTGCGAGGAGTTTGATTAATACCCCGCAAGACTACTCATATTGTTTATTCCTTTTTCTCTTTTGGCATCTCTTGCCGTCACCTCACACAGTTCAAATATCCCAATGCTGTATATGTTTATTCAGAGACTTTCGACAGGGCACTTTCACTATGCCGGACAACTCTGTCAATGTTGTATCCCTCGCCGTTTGGTTTTGTGCACAGCTTATCAAGGTACCATTCAGACTTTCATTCTTTCTTCCTACTAATTTGCCGCTAGCAACCTTCGCTTCAACACAGACCGGCCTTGCACAGTTTTCCTCTAACTCAACAGCTGTGTTGAGTTCTGCATTCGCATATTGGGTCTTGGAGCAAAGGAGGATACTGTGGCGGCTGCTTAACCTCCCCAAATCTCTTCGGGTTCTCCCTCCGTCGGGCTCGGACCCATTCTTAATGTTCACACATGGGTCTCCCTGAGCCGGGCTCGGACTCCTCTGAATTTTCCAATAGAAATATCTTTGGACTTCCAATCACAGAATACACTTTCTTTTATTTTGCTTCCACTTCACTAGCTACCCGAAAATGGCTTTCCTGTCTTTTGGGAGCAGCAAGAGCACAAGGGGATGTTTGTTGTGGTCCTACCACCTGCCCCTCAAAGACCAGGCTTCCCTGTTTTGCACAGGGGAGGAGCTCTAGTATGGGCACTGCCTGGAAACCCCAGCTGCCCCTCCCTTGCCACACTGCAGCCTCCCCTCTACTCAAAGGCCCAGCAACTGAGCATTCTTTGGTCCACCAGGCCATCCAGGGTTTCTCGAGCTTGAATTTTCCTCCTGGCCTCTGTGTGCTCCATCCAGCATCCCCAGCTTGTTCAGTGTGCCTGTGTTCCACCTTTTATACTCCCTGGGAGAGTCCACTAGAATCAGGTGTGAGTGGTTGAAAAGGGAGGCCTGGCCTCGTTGACCAGACAAAATGACGACTGCTCATAGGGATACTTAGTGAATTGATCCCTATGGGTAATCTTCCTGGCTCTTGTTCTCTTCTTCCTTTTTTTTCCAGTGGTTTTTGGAAAATGCACTGTGGAGGAATTATGGGAGTCATAGTCTTTCCAGGGATGGTGGAAAAAATTGGTAACTTGCTGTTAGAAAAAGGGAGATAATCATCTTGTTGTAAATGACTGGGTAATATGTGTAATTCCCTTATCCTTGTCCTCGTATACCTCCCTTTTGTCTTGCTACAGGTTGGAATTGGGGTGGGGGTAATGAGATGGGACTCCCAGCACCCTATGCAGGTGTAATGTCAGGTAGGAGTGTGTCAGAAAGGGGGGAATCCTGCGTTTCGCCATCGATGTCTCGCCCCCATTCCCTGAAGACCCCTCACCCAGGTGATCCTCCTGCACTTGTCCACCCAAAGGGCAATGTCCTTGTTCTGGCCCCATGAGAGAGAGATCCCCGGGCACTAGTAGGTGAGACACCCTTTGGTTTCTCACATTGCCGGTTTTCATGTTTTAAAAAATCAATAAATGAATAAAATACGTTTTGTGAAACTGATTTCAGACTGTTAAGATCCTATTTCTTTTTTGCAATTGTTTTATTTTTGCTTTTGTGGGTGGCATGAGAGTTCTAAAGTGATGGACGCAGAAGCTTGCTATTTTAGTCAGGAGTTGGCAACATAACTGCACAAATATTATCAGGAACACGCTTGAAGGGGTATGGGAAGTTTGGGTTGTGTGGTGTTTGTCGCCACTTGCACTACAAGAGCTTAACAGCCTGCCATCAACCTCAGGCAAAATATACACACGATCTGGTTAGCTGTCAGTCGCATTGCCCCCTTTCTGGCACGCATGCCTTTTTTAATGAAAATTCACTCCTCCTCTTCCTCACTCCATGTGGGTTGGGCTCCCCCTTCCCATCACGTGATGTTTGGAGAGGTACACCACCACATTCCTCCCAAACGTACATTTGAAAAACCTTAAGGGAATTGCATTTCAGTGCGGTGGCAGATGGCTCTGTGTCTTTGCCAGGTCCATCACGATGGCCCTTCATCTCGGTGGTGCACTCCATTAAATATGTACCCTCGCAGCTGTGATGACGGCTGTAGCCGTTCTCTCAGGGTATAGCGGGATCGCCTTCCCCTTTCCAGAGGGTTTTCTTTTTCAACTATGGGCACCCTCAGGCTGGAGTCGTCGAAAGTTGTCATGGTATTGTTTGGTTGACTCATTTCTTCTCCTCCGGACACTTCTCGACGGGCTGGTGGTTCGTTGCTTCGAGGTTTCCCCTCCTCTCTCCTTCCACATTTCTGGTGGTACTTTGCAGTAGTGTGATATGTTCCGGGTGACAACCTCTCTCCCTTGGGCTGCTTTCACCATGCTATGGTCACTTTCCACAACCTTCCATGGGTGTGATAAATGTTACTTTGTAATTTTCTTGGGCGAATATCGAATCTTTACTAGTACAGTGTCTCCCGTTTGGAGTTCTCAATGTTGTCTGTCAGGCTTGACTCTCCTTGGCATTGTGTTGCCTTCTTGCTCTCTCTATCTGCTCGGTGTCCACTTCTGGTGGTACCACCCAGTTTGGGTGGAGAGGAACTCTGCTTGAATTGGTACCCCACTCATCAGTGCTTTGGGGCTTATTCGAGTGGCAGTGTACAGGGTTTGCCAGTATGTTGATAGAAAACGGTACACTGCTGGTAGCCACGGCTGCTGTTGATCCATGGCGATTCGTATCACTTTCTTTAGTTACCTCCATGAATCTCTCGGCATCCCAATTGGCTTGTGGCCAGCATGGTATAATTTTGTGGTGACGTATGTTGAGATTCTCTAGAAAGTTCTGCAGCTCCCGGCTGTTGAATGGGGGCCCATTGTCACTCTTTATTTTGCTTGGCAGGCCATGAACTGCAAATATCTTCTCCATAGCTGTAATGACTGACCGTGCATCCGTGAACTTCACAGGTTCTACCTCAGGGTATCAGCTGAACTCATCTACTGCCACCAGCAAGTAACATTCATTTGCCACGGTACAGAAGTCTACACTGACCGACTGCCATCTCTTCTGTCTTCTGGGGGGGGGGTGGCTATTGGTTCTGTGGCCATCTGTCATTGCGAAGATTGACAGGCTATGCATGGTTCAATGAGGCTCCGTACCATCTGTTGGATTTTCGGCATCCATACTCTGGATTTGAGGTACGCCTGGGTCATTATTACCCCTTGGTGTCCCTCATACGCCTATCTGTGTGCCCATTCCTCCAGCACTTCGGGTAGTAGAATGCGGTGTCCTTTGAGGATGATTCCTTCAACCGATCTAGTCATTTCATGACGAATCCCGAACAGTACCTGCAGCTTCTCTTGCGCCGCTGCTGTAATTGTAATTGTTTATTTATAAAGTGTTTATACACAGGTGAAGTGCTTCAAAGCGCTTCAAGTCAGGAAGGGAACAAGGGAGTACAGTAATCATTCTTAGGCCTTGAAGTTTCCAAATGATCTAAACAGAAAATCTAGCATACTAGGTCTGACGGCATTTCTCCTAGTGCAAGTGCATGAAATCTTACAGTTTTGACCAGCTTGGGAGAGGGGACAGAAAAAAAAGGTGCAGGTGGGTTGGGGCAGGACAGACAAACTTACTAGTCCTAGTACATTTAGTTAATGCATGCGTACAGAGGGAGGTGCAAGGAAGAGGGGGCCGGAGACAAACGCATCCAGTCCAACAGGGCCCTGGGTTAAGTGCAGAGAGGTTGCCTCACTCATAGAGCGTCAGTAGAAAGTGCTGTAGTGCTGAACATAGTGCAGTGGCCTGGTGGCAAGTGTGAAGACTGGTGGGGGGAGCCTGGGACCTGTAAGGCTCTGGAGGTGAAACAGGCAACCAGTCAGCAAAAACTGAGCGGTGTTAGGGAGGAGAAAGAGAAAGGAGGGGGCGGGGAAAATAACAAAGGTTAGCAGGGTAGTGGGAGAGAGAAGGAGGAACAGAAGAGGAAAGTCTTGACGAGTTTCCAGAACTTAAGGTGCTCCGGCTCAAGATGGAACAAGGCAGTGAGGCTGTTCCAGAGGAAGGCACCTACAGAGGATAGAGATCTACCCCCAAATTTCTGTTTGTGAAAGCGGCTCACCCGCAGAGAGTTGGAGGAATCTTGAGGGAGAGTATTTAGGAAGAGAGTGTTGTAGAAAGTGCACACCCTGGACCCAGAAAGCCTTGTGGACTATGCAGAGGGTCTTGAACTTGATCCTTGCAGCCTAGGGAGCCAGTGGAGGGATTTCAGCACTAGAGAGATGTGGTCCCTGGGCTTGAGGCCAAGGATAAGTCTTGCGGTTCTGTTCTGGATGAGCTGTAGAGGACGGAGAGTAGAAGTAGGAAGGTTGAGAAAGAGGCTGGTGCAATAGTCCAGCCTACTGAGAACCAGGGCTCTCAAGGTGGCGATAGTCTGGGGGAAAGTGGGAAAAGGTAGAATACCTTTGAGGAGGTGCAGATGTGCGAAGAGAAGGAGAGTGTGGAGTTGAAGATAACTCCAAGATTTTTTGCCTCATTGGTAGGTGAGGGCGCAGGACCAAGGGAGGCCGACCAGTGAGAAAGTGGGAAAGCGGGAACAGGGGTCCCAATGAGGACAATCTGTCTTACTGGTGTTCAGGCAGAGATCCTTGGCAGCACACCAGGACTGAATTGTGGATACACAGTTGAGGATGAGCGAGGAGGAGAAGGCTGAGGGTAGCCTGAGCGGTGGGTTACGCTGCACATGAAGTTTTATTTTAAAAAACTATTTTATTGAGTTTTAACAAACAAACAAGCCAACCAAAAGACCAGGCAGTGAACATCAGGCATAACTTCCAAGTGTTATGTACAGAATCATATTATGTCCACCGCTGTCCCATTACCCTCCCCTCATCTCGAGCCTACTCCCCTACACCACCATCCCCCGCCCTATCCGGGGGTGTCTTCTTCCCTGCACCCTCTGCAGAATCATCATCTCCTAGGCTGGCCAGGGCAGACTCCCTGTAGCTACTAGATGCCTCCAGGCCCTCAATGTCTCTGCTTCTTCATCTCCCCCTCTGTTGGCTGCCTCGCTCTACACCACCGTTTCCGCGTCCGCCCATTTCAGAAGGTCATGCCACCAAACTTCTACCTTTTGGTCTATTACTTGCTTTCCAGCCCAATGCAATCCTGCGCTTGGCCAGTATATAGGCCAAGTCTTTGCGTTTACTCATATGTGCCATCTTACGCGGCCTACAAAACCCCCCCAACCATGCATGCCCACAAAGATTCTACCAACAGTTTAATCCCCTTCTCGGTCCGATGATGGGCCACCTCCCCCCAGAATCTCTATATTTCCGGCCACGCCCAGAACATATGTATCATTCCTGCATTCAACTCGCCATATTTAGGACATGTTTGTATTACCGCATTCTTGAACTTTGCAATCCTCTGAGGGATCAAATATGCCCTATGGGTAATATACTATTGAATTTGTTGCAACCTTGCTTTCCTGGACCCTTTTTTATGGTATCTCTGAACCCTCACCCACAACCCATCATTCTTAGATTCCCCGGCTTCCTCTTCCCAGTCCCGTCTCAGCTGGAGCACCTCCTTCTCCGCCCTTGACATCAGCAGTTCATAGAAAATCGAGAAACTTTGTGGCCCCCCATCTGATATATCATAAAATGTTTCTATGGCCGTGTCAGGCTGGCCCTCCAGCTATTTCTGACCACGTATCCTTTATCTTCTGCTCCAGCCTAGTATATATAATATACTGTCCCCTGTGTAGACCGGTATCTTCCACCAGTGTGTCAAACTCTACTGCCTTCCCCTCTTGCCATATATCCCCCAGCGTTGCTATACCAGTCGGTTCCCAATGCCTCTGAATGACCTTCCTCAATTGCTCGTCTACTCCTTTCAATGCCACTAGTGTCGTCTGTGGGGAGCACGGGATCAGGTTTTCCATGATTCGACAAACCCTTTGCCAAATTTCCCATCCCAAGTTAAACAATCTCGTCTTCCCAACCTGCTGTGGTTTCGGCACTCATATCCACTATTTCAGGAAGAACGGAACGCACTCAGCCCTCTACAGTCTGGACTCTGATGTTAAGTCTTCCATAGTTGGCTGACCAGGTAGTAAATCTCAAAGTTAGGCAATTTAATGCCCCCTCGGTAATACGTATTTTGCAGTTTCCATAATGCTATCCTGTTTCTAGTGTTGTGCCATATGAACCCTCTGCATATACTTCCGAGTTTGACAAAGAATCGCTTGGGTATCAAGTATGGTATATTCCAGAAGAAATGCAACAACCTAGGCAGGACCACCATCTTTAGCAGCGCCACTCTCCCCATCATAGTCAAAGGGAGCTTGGTCCAGAATCTCATACTGTTTTCTATATTAGCCACTGCCTTCACTGTGTTATGTTTTATATTCAGCCTCGACCGTATGATATACCTCAATCCCCAGATACCTAAAGGTCCTGGTCTCCCATTGTATTTGTAATACCGGCAGTTCCTCTTGTGGTAACCCTTTATATCTACCCAGGGGGAATATACATGATTTCTTGGGATTTACTGTTATTCCAAACAGCCCCGCATATCTCCCCATTACTTCCAAAATATACTGTAGGTTCTCCTCAGGATATCTTAAATATAGCAGCATATCGTCAGCATACATCGATATCAGGTGTTGCCCTCCCTTCGTGCTGATCCGCACCTCTCCATTTTGTTGCCTCAAGGATATCGCCAGGGGTTCCAGTGCTAAAATAAACAACATCGGGGACCACAGGCATCCCTGTCTAGTACCCCTGATAAGTTGCCAGTGATCTGAGATGGTTGCTCCCATCCGAACTCGGGCCAGTGGTGCGCTGAACAGCATTTGTACCCACCTCAAGTACGTGGTCCCAACCCCATATTCTGTAAGGGCTGCCATCAACCATGGCCATTTGACAGAGTCAAAGGTCTTCACCGCATCTAATGAAATGATTGCAACCTCCTGTGGGTCCTTTTCTGTCTGTTCTATGACTTGATGTAGCCTTCTAAGATTATCAGATATGCTCCTACACGGAATGTACCCGGTCTGGTCGGGATGTATACGTTTGTTGATAACTGGTCTCCGCCTATTCACCAACACTGCCGTGAGTATCTTGCTATCTTGATTAAGCATGGATAGCGGTCGATATGACCAGCAATCCATGCATGGTTTTTTGGGCTTGAGAAGTGGAGATCGCCTCTCTTAGGGATTCTGGCAGCATCTCCTTATCTAATGCTTTATTTAACATTGCTAATAGCGGGGCTAGCAACACCTCTTTGTAAGTCTTGTAAAACTCGCTATGGAGTCCATCCGCCCCGAGAGCCTTACTAGTAGGTAGAAGCTTGATCACCGCTTCCAATTCCTCTACCGTAATTGGAACTTCAAGGGTCTCACTCTCCGCCGTCCCCAATTTGGGAAGGCCAATGTCCGCCAATGTTTCCATCACATCATCCCCTTCTCCCTCTTCTACATCCCTATATAGTTGCTGGTAAAATTCTAAAAAGCCTCTGTTAACTCTATCTTGGGTATCCAGTATTTGTCCATTGTGTGTTGGTGGCAGGATTGACATCAGACATCTGTGCTCCGGATGGGTGAAGGTCAGGTCGCTGTGAAACACGGTGGTCACTATCTAAACTAAGAAAATACATTCTAAATAATGCATGCATTAAATAATGGTTGATCAAAAGACCCTCAGTAGTTTACCATGTCATTGTACAAATCACACAGGTATCTGTCATGCTTAACATTTGGGTTATACAGGTCACAAGTTTATGGGTCTTGACCACTATAATACTCTCATTGAACTGTGGGGTTAGTCTCGCAAGAATCTCAGGTATGTGGAATGTTTTAGTATTGAGCACGATATATTGCAGCAGGGGTCTAATGTTAGTTGGGGGGGGTCTGTTGGGTGGGCTTTATAGCATGGTCAGCGGTCTGGCACATGAAAGGAATATCTTGCAGGGACACAGGGTTAGAATGGCAATAAGTTTCAACTGGCGAGGGTAAGGGGGCAAGGACACTTTTGTGGAGATGGACGAGCTATATGCTTGACTCATGTTGGTTCACATGCAGGACAGTGATCTCAGAGGAAAAGAGAGGTGTTACATTTATTATTTGTTTCAAGCGTCTCCGGCTTCAGTGTGAGAATGGAGCTGCAGAGTTTTCCAGTCAGAGTGGGAACAAGGGTGGGGGCAATGTGCTCCGAGCTGCTGTGGCGGGGAAAGGGAGAGAGACATTTTGTACTATCGTAGTGAGGCCTGGTCACCAAGATGGAGTCGAAAGGGGGTACAAAAATGGATGCACCGTGTCCTGCTCAGTGGTCCCATCTACGCGAATCTAACCCAATGTTAACATCGCATAAGGGCGAGGGGCATACCCACCACTGGAGGCACTTGGTCCGAGTTTTGTACTGAGAAGTGATGGTAGAGAGGGGCCCATTGGCCCCTCGCTCCCACACACCATTCATGCCCCGTATTGCTTTAATTGTTTGCCTGGGCGGCTCACTCTTATATAGCCAGGCTAATAACCTTCCCGGCTTCTCTCCCCCTGCATGCTGTCTTTCCACATATTTTTTATAGTTCAGGTTACATAGTCTCTCCCAATACTCCCTACAATCTTGTTGCAACTGTCCGATAGCTCTGGTCTCCTCAGGGGAGAGCTTGCCCTTACGCATAATTGTCTTCTCCGCTTCGTGTAGTTCATGTATTATCCCACCCTGCAGACATTGCTGCTCCCCTCACCACTACCTTAAATGCTTCCCATGTTATGCCGGCCGAATCTACACTCCCCGTGTTGTGCTGAAAATATTCTACAATTTCTTTTCTTAGGTCCTCTCTGAACACTGTATCTTTCAAGGCTTCGGCCCTACGTTTTCATGTCGGGATCCGTGCTCTGGGTGGCAAGTATTACCATGTTACAATCCCTGGCGCATGGTCAGAGAGGACTCTTGCTTTGTATTCCGACCGTACTAATTGCCCCGTCAGCTCCGGTGCAGTAAATATATAGTCTAGTCTCGTGTATAGGTTATGTTGGGCGGAGTAGTGGGAATAGTGTCTGTCCTGTGGGTGGTGCATCCTCCACACATCTACCAGATTAAAATCTCTCAATAGGGTCCTTAGGGCTTTAGCTGCCGGGGTAGGTTTGTCCATCTTCATATCCGATCTATCTACTCTGGGGTCTAGCGTGCAATTGAAGTCCTCCCCCGCCCCCAGTATATGGACTGATCACGTTGAAATAGCTAGTAGCTTCATGGTTCGGGGTATATGTGTTAATAATGCTCAGCTCCCTGTTTTCCACTAATCCTCTAATCGGCACCATCCTCCCATCTGGCTCTACGTTGGACTGTAATAGCTTAAAGGGGACATGTGGTGCTATCTAAGTAATAACCCCTCTGGCCTACGCCGAATATGTTTCCCCTATGGTAGTCCTTTTCCATTTCCTCCATCAATTCCTGTTTCTCTCTTGTTAAATGGGTTTCTTGTAATAAAGCAATGTCAATCATCTGTCTCTTCAAATACATCATGGCATTATTTCTTTTTAAATGGCTATTGAGCCCCTAACGTTCCAGGTCACTATATTAAGATCCCCCATCTTATCCGTACCCTATCCCGCCCCTCTCCCTTCTCCCCTCTCGTCTTCCACAGTGATGTATAGGTGTAAGCTTGCTCCCCAACTTTTAACTTCCCTTCACACTTACCAATTCCCTCCCCACCCATCCCCAACTGTTGCCCAGCTCCATCCCTGGATCTCAGGCTATCCCGCATCTAGTCCTTTCTTAGTCTACACTGGTACTTAGATTACAGCAGGGGGACACCACACTATTGGTATCTCAACTACACTAACTTCTAGGGGTTAGAGTGGTCTGTTCCCGCTTCTCCCGCCTTAGTGCTACAGTATACTGCACACGCTTGTACTTAGCGCCCTCTTATGCATGCCATCTATCACATGCTATGTGCAAACAGCGGTCAATAGTCACAGTGGGCCCCTTTGGGTATCAGAACTGCCCCCTTAACATGTCAATATCAGGACCACCCAACTGGCGTCGGCCAAGTCTATCAATAATGCAAAGCCGGTTCACTTATGCTGTCTGCTCTGGTCTCGGCCATCCGCTCCCTCCGGGCAACCTTGTGCGTCTAGCCAGCTTGCAGCCTCCTCAGGTGACTCGAAGAAATACGCCTTGTTTCTGTGTATGACTTTCAGTTTCGCTGGGTATAAAAGCATGTATTTAAAGCCGGATTCCCTCGGCCGTTTTTTTACGGCTACATAGTGTAATCGTTGCCTCTGTACTAACATGGTGTTGTCCAGGTACGCTGTGACAGTTGCTGACGCTCTGCTGATCGTTCCAACCTTGCGGAAGTGTTCTAGGATCTTTTCTCTGTCCTTATAGTTCAATATTTTAGCTATGATTGCTAGAGGTGGGGCACCCGGTTGGGGCTTTCTAAGCAGGGCCCTTTGCGCCCTTTCGACTGTGAGCCCCTGTGTAAGCACCCCTGCTACTATCTCTTGTATTAGCATGTTCTCCACATAATTTGTCGGGTCTGTGTCTTCTTCCCCTTCCAGCAGTCCCACCACCCGTATGTTGTTGCGTCTTTCCGCACCTTTGCCTCCTCTGCTCAGTTTTCCATATTGCGCACCTGTTGCTGTAATTCATGAACCTCTTTGGCATTGGCCGTGCTGACCTCTGCATTGGTTTTCACCTTACTCTTCAGGCCACTTGTGCGTTCAGCTAGCGTTCTTGCATGTTGTCTCAAGAGGTTAACGTCCACACTGACCGCGTCTATTTTGGATTCCAGTGTGGTCTTCAGTTCCGCCATGGCCATGTCAATCTTGCTTCCCCGTGAAGCTTTCAGCTCAGCTATGGCTTCCAATATCTGATGATCATCACGCAATGGGGCAGTTGTCCCTTGTGTGTCTCCCTTTGCCTGTACCGATGCATCAGGTGATTGTGGTGGTTTGGTGAAAATGTCTATCGTAAATTGCTTCCCCTTAGTTTTACTAGTTTTGGACGCCATTTCTCCTGCAGTGTTGACGGCTTCCACGCTGTTTCGTTACCCCAATGTATCTTATGCGCCCTTCATTCGTTGGTCTGAGAACTTCCTGTACCAGTTAATCCGTCCTGCACGGGCTGGCAGTGGGCAGTACGTTCGTCTGCATCTCTGTGGTTTCCTTACTCTAATCGAAAGGTTTTATGTGCTGGTTGGGGGCGAGTGAAACATGTGCATATCCCTCGTAGTGTCGCAGTTGGGGTAACACGCACTAGTGGTCTGTCCTCCAATTGCTACGACCAGTCCCATGGCTGTGCATTGCCTGCATAGAGCTCCAAACTCAGCACTTCACCAAGCCTTTCGTGGCTGCAGCACCTATCTTTTGACTGCCTTGTTATGTAACCACCTATGCGGTAATGTCTGGGTTATGCGTTTTTTGTCCCACGTGGCACACTCCATACTATACTTAGGTACTGTGAAGTACCTCACCAGGCCCTTGTGGTAGCCCGCCATCCCCTTAGGCAGTGCCTCGCTCCGTTGTTAATGCACCCCTTCTGGGCATTGTAGCCCCACACAGCCATTTTGGGGGCACTCCGCCTCCAATCAGATTGTGCCTTCGCCAGCCTGTCTAGTTCTTTATCGCCAGCAATAGCGCTTTGCTCGCCCGCAATACAATTCCTCCGCCTTATTGGTGAACTCTCAAGTGGCAGGCAGTCTGTTTCGTTTGGATCATGCCTCAATCCATGTTTACAATATATCCCTCAGACCAGCTGATGTCTCTTATGTTATAACACACTCAGCCGTTGCTGCCCGCAATTCTTTTAGGCGCTCGCTGCGCTGGTGTAATCTGACTTGTTGTAGGCCAGGAGGTGCTTGCCAGCCCTGTCCGGTTCTGCATCAGTCGTATAAACACAGACTCATTTCATTACAGGGGATCTACGTTCCTCGTGGCGCCCTATGCGCTCATTACAATATTCACTTTCCACGCTACCGGAGGTCCATCCTCCCCCATAGCATGCACCTCCTTCATTACCAGAGGTCTGTCTAATCTTCGACCGCCTATTCACATAGGTGGGACTCGCTCCCGGGCTTCACTCTCCAAGCCCTTTCTTCGTGCAGATCAGGTCCTGCGCTGTAATCCTTTTGAAAATATGACCTGTAGTGCTGGCGCGAGGCTGTTCCTCCACTCTGCATATTGCGCTGCCTGTATGCTGTCTATGGGGAGATACAATGTATCAGCTCGAAGTCCATGCCGTGGAGATCAGCCGATTGCAGTAGGTGCCATTGCCATAGACACAGTGCGTTCTCCCTCGCCGAGTAGTTTAATCTGCCAATACTGTTCGGTGGCTACTTTGCAAGTCCCGTTTTGCGCTTTGATTTATTCCTTTGTATGATGGCGTCCGCCAACTTGTTGCCAGCATCGTGGGACAAAGTCATTTCCTCACGACTCCGTAGTTCCCCTTCTGTTCATCCGTTTCGCTCCAAATAATGCTCAGCATACGCACCCCGCGTTCCGACAGCTGTGAGACTATTTCTCTGTTGTTCCAGTTGCTTTAATATTTCGGATCGTTGTCTGATGTGCAGGAGCACATGGGAAGAGCAGCCTATTCCATGGCTACCAAGCCACGCCCCTCCCCCCCGCTACACAGGAAGTTCTTCCAATCTCCTGACTGTATTGTTAGTTTTACCTGTTGTAGGCATGCATCCTGTTCTGTTTTTTCAATTATTTCCGAGAGGGTCATTGCCTTGGGGCGAGTACACACTACTACATGGCACTCGTGTTCTTCAGTCTCTTGCGTGTGTTCTTGCTCTTGTTTGGTCGCCGGCCTCGGGTGTCGAGATAAGTAGTTGGCCGGATTGTCCGCTCCTGTGCGGTAGATGTCGAAGAGCTGCAGCTGTAACATCCACTTTTCTAGGCGGGCCGGCGGATGTGGTGCTGACCTCTTGTATATGTGGTTTGTGGTTGTGAATGGTGTGTGGTCAGCGAATATTTTAGCTGGTTGACCAAGCAGGTACACTTAATGTCTGCATCCCCATAGGATTGATAGAGCCTCCTTCTTGATATGCGCATGGTTTTGTTCTGTCTTGGTGAGCGCTCAGCTGGCGAAGGCAATGGGGTATACAGTGCTTTCTCGGTCTAATAGGGTCAGAACGGGCCATAGCCTTACAGGGCTGATGTCAACCAATAGCTCAGTGTTCCGTTCTGTGTCGAAGAACACGATTTTCACCTTGGGCTTGGGGAGCCTTTTATCTGCTGAAACACTTTTTCTTGTTCTTCACCCCATTTCCATGTGTGAGAAACCAAAAGGTGTTTCGCCCACTGGTCCCCAGGGTTATTTCATCCAGGAGGCCAGGACATGGCTATCAGTTTTATATCCAGTTCCTGGGGTGGACCATTGTGACAGGATCACCTGGGTGAGGGGTCTTCGGGGAGTGGAGTGGGACACCGGACGGTGACCCACAGTTCAGAGACTCCACATGTTGGGTCACAACCTGAGTGTACGATGCGTCCCTGCTAAAATGATAGATCTTCAGCCTCTGCAGCATTCTGCAATATATTGTTCCTGGAAATATGTCTAGAGCAGAAGATATTAAGAGGCCCACTAGTCTAGCCATTTCCCTGAAGGACACCACTCCCTCACTTAACATGGAGCATAACGCCATTTGGATCTGTTTCTGATTCTGATATACATTAGTAGACATTAACCTGGTGGCCATAGGGGCCCCAGCAGACCGTGATCTGCATTTCCCCTGTGTCCACCTCCAAGAAGCCTAATTAATGTACTGCTGTTACAACCATTTTGTCCACCATAAGTGCTTTTTACCCCTTACACATTCAACACGTGATTGCCAACCCTGCATGCACGTGTTACTAAGGACCTAGCATCAGCTAGTTAGAAATGCAGTACCTTGATGCTTCGGCAATCCAGGGATCCCTCCAAATCAGTATATTCACTGTATTATGCATTGCTTGTAAGTGGGCTCACAATTTCCCACTTCAAGATGGAGGCCAGGGGCATGCGAGAAGTCACCACGGCAACCGATAAACACATGACACATAAAGCCCCGTGCTTCTGCGTCGGACGGCTGACTGTCTCCAGACACAGCGAGGTGAGCGCTCGCCAGAGGAGTATCCTCAAATCGAACTGTCATTGTATAGGTGTCCCACATGTTTTGTATTGATACACATGCACGTTGGTTAGAAGACGGACACTCCGCTTAAAAGCGTTGATGGTTAGTGCTGCAATGGGGAACCGTGTTACTGCACGCTAGTACCAATAGAATGTTACAACGTGCTCATAGTTAATCCGGCTGTGACCGCATGTTTGGGGTGCTTGCCATTTTTGGTTTGAAGCACCGTGATTTTTAAATCGGCTGAGTGACACTTTATGCCCCTTCACTTCCCTTACGGGTCAGTATATCTGGAACTGCTCACTGCGCTGAGCCGAGTAAGGTGTGCCACTCGTACATGAAATTGCTTGAGACTCCCTGAGAGGCCTTAGGGGCCTGATGATATTTGACAATGAGCTTTCCCTGTTTTTAATTCACATACCCCATCCTTCCATTCCCATAGGGTACCGGGTATCCTCACGTCCGACACCCTTTACGGCTGGACCCAGTAGTGCACTGAGGCCCTGAGAGTTTGACTCGTTTACCTGACATCTAATATTGATGGACTACGAGGTTTGTGATCCCCTTAATACTATTACTGATCTCTTGTGGTAGTAAAATGGTAAACATTTAGTGATTATGTTCTCTGTTATTTTTATAGACTTGAATTGTGATATATTTGGAAGAATTGGAACAAAAAGCAACTATAGCCCTGAAGATGGATTCTGTAGTAATTCGAAACGCGTTGACAACTGTTTGAACTCACGTGTGCTATTTGGAATAGTCCTAATGGACTTTGATGTTTTACTTAAAGACTGCTCTAGTGTGAATGTTGTAAACACTAGCCACTGTGAATTTCTTTGAGAAGCACTCTCATCTTTTTTGAAAACTCGCAAGTAGCGATCGTCTTTGTTATTGTTTGAAGAAAAATTAGAAAGTGTGTAATACAGATGTTGTAGATTAGTGCTGAGTAGCACTTGGACTCATTATTGTACTCCACTTGTTATACTCTTCTGCATCATTAAAAAATCTATCTGATGCATACGAATACCCTGATTTGAATTTGTGTGTACGTTAGAGCATTGGCTCTCTTACCACTTTCTTTAAAATTGAAAATTTACCATGTAAACACGCCTGCTCTCCACTCGAGAGTCATACAGATTAAGTGCTGGTACAAAACATTGGTTTCTTAAAACAGTTTTATAAAGTTTAAGGCTATACTCCCGTCTGCATTCCATCCAAGGGACTGCAGGGTAGATGGACCTGTGAGTGTTACCAGGGAGACTTTCCCATTTGGAGTGCATATGGGGCTACCGTGTGGTGACACACGGTTTCGTTTCTTTAGTCACATTCCAAGAGGGCATTTGCAAGGTGGCTGATACCGTGCCAACACAGAACACAGAACAGCAGACGCTCCAGGGGCTAAGTTGAAGTGGGTGCCAATTTCTTCCAGCAGATAATAAAACCAAGACTCTGTAATCTGGGAATGACTATCCTGCCCTGTTCCACCCACAGGCAAGCTTCATGGGACATTAAAATCATGTTGGCCTGGTAGATTACCATCCACACTTGCTGCACTCAAATGGCATCTAATACTGGGCTTCTTTATTTTGTTTATTTTTTTTTGCGTTCAATTCAATGATTTTGCACATTTTTGCGGGTCTTTGCAGTTTATTCATCTTTCCTTTCGTGTTTTTTTTTGCTTTTTTTTTTGTTGTTAGTTTCTTCTTGGTTTGTCGTCCGACGACTTTCAGTTTCACTTGTCTAGAGGACCGTTCTGACTGTAGGCTAGTTAAGCTGTTGTTTGTTTAGCACATTCGTCGAAGGCAGCCTTAAAGATTTTTGCCGTGGCTAGGGACCATGAAGTCTTTGAACCGCTCATCAGACGACTCCACCACACTTCCTCTTCATATAGGCTGATTGCTTTGAGTAAGGGGCCGAGGAACGCTCGTCTCCATTTGATTGTGTTAGGGCATCTTAGCAGAAGGTGTTTCACAGTCTCTCTTTCTGATACGATTTTGCAGAGTCGGCAGTGGTTTGTGGTTGATTGCCCCCTGATGGCCCTTATTTCATTAGTTTGCAATAAATGCAGCCCTGCCCTTAGAAATGTTAGACGAAGAGCTCTGTCCGGAAACCTTTCTACGATTGCAGTCGTGGAGAGCAGTTTTTTGGCGTTGAAAGGTAAGTGGGATAATAGTTTTTTTTCAGCAAGGGTTTGTGTTGCTATCCAGTCTTCCTGGCCCATTTTCCTTTTTACTTTTGTGGGGTTCTGGATCAAGTCCTCGTCCGTGCATGCAATGATATCCAAACTCGCTCTCTGCTTAGCTGCCCAGGCTGTCAAGGCCCTGCAACTGTTGTGATTTAATTCCATCCTTTTTATCCGGTTGTACAGTGGAGGGGAATCAGACATGATCACTTTTCTAAAGATAGCCATTTCACCTGTGTCTTTTGCTGCTTTGAGGGAGAGCAGGCCCAGTTCTCTTCTGATGACAGCGATTGATGTTGAGTTTGGAAATTGAAGGACTTTCTGCCAAAAGTAACCCTTCAGTTTTTGCCAGATTGTTGCTGGAATAGGGGCATCCCATCCATACACCAAGCTCGGTACGACTTTACCTTTGTAGAATCTTAGCACTAACAACAGGGAGAACCAACAGTATTTTCCGTCTATTACTTGAGCCTGTGTAGTTAGCTTCCATGTTTTTGTCCACAAATGGACTTGCATTGTTACTTTAGTTTTGGAGCTGTCGACCATCACGCCCAGGTATTTAAAGGCAGTTATTAGCTCGACCGGAGAGTTTTCAATAAACCAATTTGTTTTTTTTACTTTCATTTTCGATGGTTTTTCTAGAATCATGATTTTCGACTTCTCCTTGTTTATCTCCAGATTGTTATCAGAGATGTATGTGGCCAGGTTATCCAGCTGTCTTTGGAGGCCGATTTCGGTCAGGTCAAGGGGAATGATGTGGTCTGCATATAAGAGGCGGCCCACAGCTGTTTGGCCAATTTTGGGTGGAAAAGATCTGATTATTTTGGTGCTTTCTTTGAAGTCGCCTAGAAATGCAATAAACGGGGCCGGAGCAAGGGGACAGCCCTGCTTAACTCCTCGGAGCGTTGGGATTTCTTCAGAGAGTAGGCCTTTTTGATTCAGTTTGACTCTCATCGTGGTTCCGGTGTGAAGAGCTTTGATTGGTTCAAGTATGGCGTTTGGGCAGTCCCAGTGAACCAATTTGGACCACAGCTTCTCTCTGTCAATTTGGTCGAATGCCTGGGTGAGGTCTATGAATGCTAGGAAAGCCTTTCCTGATCCTTCCAAGAGTTGGTTTTTTATGATACTGAGGATCATGATGTTTACTGTTCTACAATTCTTCATAAAGCCAGCTTGAAAGGGGTCGTTGCACTGGGCAGTTTTTGTCCATGTTTGAAAACTCTGTTGAAGGAAAGAGCCGTAGATCGTATCTAGGAGTGCAATTGGGCGGTAGTTGCCAGGTGCAGCCCTGTCTCCTTTCTTGTAGATTGGTGCGATGACTGAAGAGGTCCAAGAGCGGGGGATTGATCTTGAAAGGCTGCAGTTTTTGAAGACTTGGCTAATAAAGATGGCCCATTCTGCCGAATGGTTTTTTAGGTCAATGTTTGTAATTCAATCTGGGCCTGGGGCTCTTGAGGGTATTAGTCTTTTTATAGCTGTCTCGATGTCGACTTTGTCTGAGAAGTCTTCCCATGTGACACCCTACAGTACGACTTCTTTTTTGCAATGCTTTGACGGAGGAAGCTGAAAGATCTGCGGGAAGTGCGAGTGCCAGCTGTCTTCCGAAACACTTTTCGATGTTGCCTGTGTCGATAGATTCCCGGAATTTCTTATCAATTGCCAGAAGACTCCAGAGTTTTTGGCAGCCAGCTTTCGCAGCATTTCCTCAGAATCTTGCTGGTACAGGGAGTATCTGTGGAATTTTAGCCACGTCTTGTATCTCTTTGCTTCTTCCAAGTAAACTGTTTTTGCACAGTTAGTGGTTGAGTTGGCAGCTTGCCTCTTCAGTTTTCTCAGGTAACGCCTTTTCTGAACCAACTCCTTGTTGTACTCGTGTAGTGGGTGTGGCTTGTCACTACTTTTCCTCTTTGAATTTGAGTAGTAAGGAACTAGGAGAGGTTGGTAGTCCGTAGAGGGGAAAAAGTTTTCGTCCTTCCCTACACTGTTGTCGGGCATAGTTTTTGGTGAGTTCTTTAATCCTTTCACCTGTTAGTATTGGGCGATTCCCTTGGGCAGTTGGCTCTGGTTCTTCAGACAAGTGGACCCTCGGACAGCTCTGAAGGCCACCCAACTTGGAGGATGTTGTGGTTGCTGGCGTCAGACCGAATGACCTCAAAGGATGTGATCCTAGTGAGCATTTCTTCAGATGTGAAAATGTAGTCAATAGTGCCCTTTTGGGCTCCTCTTTCCCAAGTGGCGATGTGGCATGTTGGAGGAAGGGCCTCCTCGATGTTATGGAGGTTTCTGGATTTCATAAGCGATTGCCATTTTTGCCCTCGAGATTCTGTCAAAAGTTTAGGGCGCAAAAGGTTGGTGTTTGGAGCGCTACCAGGGCACTTGGCGTTGAGGTCACCGCTTATTATTGTTGAAGTGTTGTCTTGCACCGCAATTACTCCGTTAATCTCCGATTCAATGATGATAAGGAATTTTTTGTCCGAGATGGTTTGCGGGTTATACGTCCAATACGTAGTTATAATCGCTAGCCGGGAAGTCGTCGTCGATTGTGGAGAAGAGGGAGACAGTGGCCCTCATTACAACCCCGGCGCTAAACCATGGCGCTATTAGCACCATGGTTGGTGCCAGTGTTGTAACGAGTCCGCCATGGTGGAATGGGGAAACACCGCCCCATTCCAAGGTTGGCGGGCGGTAATTCCCCATGCCGCCATGGCCCTTGCCCATTCCCATTTTTGCCCCATAGGGCTCAATGGGACTGGGGAAGGCGCTAATTACGGCACCGTAAATTACGGTGCCGTAATTAGCTCCTAAGTCCCTTTGCGGGTTGGTTTTTTAACGCCTGCTAAAAGCAGGCGTTAATGTGCCACCCGCAAAGGGACCTCGTAATCAGGCGTTAAGGGTTTAACGGCGCCGACACCTTTTTACGGCGCCGTTAACCCCTTAACGCCTGGGTTGTAATGAGGGCCAGTCTGTCCCACTTAACCAGTAGAGCTAAGTGGCTCTGATTAGTGGCTAGGCATTTCTCAATGGTCAGGCCAGAACCCAGACAGACTGCCACCAAGAGACCGGACGATGGGCGACCTAAGCACCCTTTACTGGCTGGTGAGACTATTACTGAGAAACCGTCGATACCTGGAGTCTCGAGGAGCCAAGTTTCTTGCAGTGTTATGTCATAGGACCCAAGGTTGACTTCTCCCGGTCTAGTTAAGTGGCTGTAACCTGTGGTGTTCCAGGACATCAATTTCAGGACACCGCTAAATTGAGTCTTTTCTCTGCAGCAGTCTGTCTGTGCTGTTAAATGGGTTCTTTCACTTGAAGGAATGTTTGTTGATGTTAATTGCTATTTCTTCCCTAAGGCCATAGGGGGTTTAGGCAACCATGCTAGCAGTTGTTTGATTGGAGCGAATGTTGACAAAGTCTTCGTGGAAGGAGGAGGAGATCGATGGGCAGGTGCTTCTTGATCTTTGTCGGTTAGGTTTTTAATTTCGGTGCAGAGTCTCTATATGGTTCAGGACTGTGAGGTCTGCTTCCTCTTTGCCAACTTGAAGAACGTTGGGTAACTTTTCTGTGTACTCGATTGACCTCTCTGACGACAGTTGGAGAGACTGGCTTTCGGTAACTCGTTGGTTTATGAAAAGATGGCGGGTTCCGCTGGGCGACCGCTATGTTGGTTCTAGATTTAGGGTTTGCACCCTCTGTTGAGGTTGACAAGTCTGTGAGGTAATAACCCTGTTTAAGAAGGTCTCCTTCGGCTTCTTTAGACCTCCTTCTTAGCGAGTTTGTTCTAACGTGGAAAAAGGCCTTTGCCTTATGGTCTTTGTGATAGGGCTCCACTAGAATTAGATCGTCCGTCGTCCGGTTCTTAAAGTCTCTTTACATGTTTTAGGATCTTTAGGACTGTTCCTCTGTTCAGGGTTATTGCCTCAGAATTTTTTGGTATCTGTTCCAGCTTAAAAATGATGGCGGGAGACCGCAAACGCTGAGATGTGTGAGTTTGAGATGTATATTTCGATCGGCACGGGCTGCTCTGCTTTGTCCTCTGGACTACTCTAAGCTGGCTTTCCAGACTGCTTCTAATTTTCGGCAATGTTTTGTCACGGGTGTTCGAGACTACGCTGTTGTGGTGCCTTTTAGAGGGTGTTGGATGATTTCTCAGAGCTGCTGGACCTTTTGGCGGTCTGGGGAAGTTTTCTTCCTGGTCTTCAGACCGAGACTCACTCATTCGTCTTTGTTTTTTTTGCAACTGGGGTAACTTGCCGTTTAGGTTTAGTAGTCGTAGGTTCACCGCCGAAAAACCAAGTTTGAGGATCGACACCACTCGAGGGGGATGGGTGGAGAGTTATGTTCATAAAGTTTTAGTCTCTCAAAAAGTCCTCTGCAGATTGTCGTAAAGGAGCCTGAGTAGGAGTTATGTTATGAGAGGGTCTAGGCACTTCGGCAGGAACTTCGAAGACCCACTTTCCTTAGAAGCTTTTTCTTTTGGGTCGACCATAGGACCTGGATGTTTTGCTGGCCCTTTTGAGGCTTTTTGGTTGGTTGGGACTAATGTTTTGGCGGTAGGGGGAAAAGATTTTGGTTTCCCAGCCGCCTTGCTGCAGGGCGGTGGACTTGGTTTTGTTGCCAAGGCTTGTGAATTTCCAGCTGGGGCTTTAGAAGTCTCTTGCGCTTGGGCTGTGAGTTTTGAGGGTGCTTGTTTGCCGCCTGCAATTGAAAAAGGGTTGAGCCGGTCGGGATTTACTGTGTTTTGATTGTTCTTTTTTTGTTTGCTGGTTGAGTCTGGACAATTGCCTGGAGGATTGTTTTTCGACCCCACTTGTGATTTGGGAGACCGAGATGTGTCTTTAGTTTTGTTAGGTTCAGTTTGGGAAGCTTGGTTGTCTGAGTCTTTAATGACGATGGTTTTTTGCGTAGGGGGCTCAGTTGGCCATGATCTGGGGGGGAGTGGGGGCCAGCAGGAGATTGTTGAAAAGTTCGCTGTCCAGTTTTTCTTTAGCAGTGATGTACCCCTCGAGGTAGATCAGTTTGGTGTGAGTCATTGCAATAAGCGTTGTTTGGTCCTTTAGTGTGTCGCTTATGGCCTCATACAGTTTACCAAACGGGGCTAGTGCAATTGTTATTGCAGACATTAAGGTAGTGAGGTCGAGCTTCTTTGTTGGCGTTTCTTTCTGGGAATCATCCACTAGTTCTCCCGTGTTACATTTTCTTCTTGGAGTAGCTTGAAGGTCCAAATGTCTTAAATGTTTGTACAGCACTTTTTGTTGGTCTCGGGACCTTAGCCGTGGGAGATGGGAGGGGGGGGTGTAGAATTTGCCCACTAATAGCTGGGATTAATTGGACTAGCGCAGGGACCTCCTGGATCTCCGGAACTGATTTGTCCCCGGTCATAGATTGATTCCGATGGGCACTCGATTGTAAAGGTGAGGTGAGCGGGGGAGACCCAGAGGGCACGCCGACTGGTAACGCTGTTACTGAAAGGGGGTGAGGAGCAATCAAAGGAGGGCTCATTGGCATATTCTCTTGAGTTGAGGGGGACTCAGAGAGGCTGGTTGATGCAGTTCCAGTTGGTGATTTGGAAATAGAGCTAAGGAGACTTGACACATTATTTTCTTCCAGCGCAATGGTATCTCCACGGGAGCTTTTTTCAGATGTGGAGGCCTTTTTTGGGGCGTTGATGCTATTGCTGGTTTTAGGTCCCAATGAATGATCTATGGTGACTTCGAGCATTTCTGCGTCGGTTAGTTCTTTTAAAACATCGTATTTCCTTTTTCCTTGACACACAAAATATTCTTTTAAAGAATTACATATTGCAGATTTTGTCAAAACTTTCAAAGGTGTTTTCTTTTTTTTTTGTTGTGAAGTCGAGTGTGATGATTTCTTTTTGTTTTTTGGTACTGAAAGGAGGGACATTTTGGTCCCATTTCTAGTTTGTTTTTTTGTTGGAGGAGCAGCACTAGGTGAGGTGGTGCGCGAGTCACCATCTTCAGGTTCTTCCGTAGATGAGTCGCCCAGGTTGATGATTGCGGGGGGGAGCCCCGCCTCTCTCTCCTTTCTAGCAACGGCCGACGACCACTTTCATGGAGCTTTTTAGCCCCGCACCCTTCCAGGAGTGGCTCCGCCCCATCAGCCGCATGGAACAAAGCTTCTACCAGCCTCTGCTCCGATGACGTTCCGAGGCAGGCGGAGGAGGAGCCCCACCCGCTTTCCGCTCTGTGAGGAGCCACCAACGAGGAATCGGCCGAGGCCACGGACCCACAGAGGGAGCTAGGAGGGCCCGGAAAACAAGGGCTGAGCTCGCCCCCCTGGGATCCGGTGGCATCAGTGGTTTTAGGAGGCGTTTGAGCGTGACAGTGGAGGTCGTTTTTCCCCACGGACCCGCCGACACAGCTCAGACCCGCAAGTGTATTCCTCGCAGTCCGCCCTTCGGCGGGCTGCACTGGAAGCAAGCCGGGAGCTGTAGACGGCTGGTTCTGCGTGGGCTGACACGCGGCTTGGCCCGCTGTGATCTCTTCCATCGAATAATGATCTTGACTTAGATCCGCCGTTTCGGGCTCGCACTTCACAGGTTTGAGAGCGATCAGGGGAGGAACAGGTAAGAGATCCACTTGATCAGGTGGCGTTTGAGTGGAAATAAATGTTTGGACCCCAATTGGGTCTTTGAGCTGCTTCACTGGTGCAATGCACCGTAGTCTCGAGGTCGAGCGAGCCGTGAGAGCCCCGTTTGACTCAGAAAGATGTTGGCTTGGGTTTGAACTCTGCAACCTGGCCTCGTCCTCATTTTCACCTTGGAGTGATGTTATAGGTGATTTGGGTGATTTGCGGCTTGCAGTCGCCATGCTCAGGGGGTCTGCCAGGCCTGCCCACAGACTGCAGCAACTCAGCAGCCAACACCGCGGCCGCTCCGCGGATAAATGGGGTTTTTATGGTTCCTCCCACAAAAACAGCAGGAACTGTAGAGAGACTCAGGTCTCAGTAGGTAGAAGAGAGTAGACTGCCACAGACTGCCACAGACTGCAGCAACTCAGCAGCCAACTAATGGGTGTCACTTTCAATGTTTATCTCATTGGATTTGTTGGTTGCCCTGGTCATGGGTTAAATCCCACCTCGCAAGAGGCAAATCCGTCTGTGAACATCGGCTTCTCAGTTTCCCGAAACCCCATGGGCCTGAGGACAATATGATAGAAAGGCACATACATTCCCAAATTCGATCTGCCCAGCTGAATTACAGGAATGTTCTGTGGGGCTGGATTGTGGAGAAATCCTTGGAGTCATGATAAACTAGCCAGGCTCCTCCTGGTAAAATACCCCTTAGCACATGAATAGCCTCATCTTGAAATGACAGTAGAAGACCAGTTGTTCAACACCTACAGATGGGAGACAGGAGGAGCTTTGACCTCCCTGTGCACTAGGAGGAGATTGCTCAGGAAACCCTTGGTGCAAAGCGACAAGGGCACCAATGTTTCTGTGCAGAGTTCGATATTCCACCTCCATGTCCATCCTTTTTTCTTCTACAGAACAGAACAGTGGGTTGAGAGGTCAGCGGGGATGGGGCCCCATACATTTCTAACACTATTACTGTGTATAATATTTTGTGGTGTCCAGTCAAATGGTCGACAGACAAATGGTCGACAGACAAATGGTCGACACAATTTGGTCGACAGGTCAAATGGTCGATTTTTTTTTTTATTTATATATATTTTTTAGGTTTTCGTTTAGGGAAAAAAGGGGTTTTTAGCAAAAAAAAAGGGGGGACACCCCCCAAGAAAAAAAAAAAAGTGAAAAAAAAAACAAAAAAAATTCGACCATTTGCCATGTCGACCTTTTGGTGTCGACCATTTGTCCTGTCGACCATTTATTTTCGACCAAATGACCTAGAACCATATTTTGTATCATCTTATATGAGAACCCATTCTCGTATGACAATAGCTGCCTGGATAATATTCACTGGTCTTTTTTGTGCAATACTTTTTTTTTTGTTTTTTTTCTTTTTTTTTACATAATTTTTAGTAGATGGTAGTTGTGGAGAGGCAATGTTGGATGGGCAGGGGATGCGTGGAGGGAGTCTCCTCTCCATCCCTTTCTTGTGAAAGCACAGTAAAAAAATAGCCGGTGAGACACTGTTTGGTAAAAACACACAGAAACTGCAGTCCTTCTATGTAACTCAGCACTTACCCAAGATAATTCCCAGTTGCCTGTTGTCCCTCCATTGACAGCACAAAAATGTTGTCCTCTATTTGAAAGGGAACGTCTTGTTGATGGCATCTAGGTGGATGCACATCTTTTGCTTTGGAACTCGTTCAAATTGATTTCAAAATGACCAGCTAATTGGCCCCTTTCCTTGAACGGCCCTACCAGAAATCCCTGAGGGAAATAACCTACAAATGGATGTCCCAGCCTTGTTCACGCCAGTTTGGGTGCTCGCAAACTTTCTGAACTCCTTGGCAAAGAAGGTTTGACAAATCTGGGGAATTTGTCCCTTCTCCCCAAGGGGGAGTCTCCCCATTTGAGGCTAGTGAGGTGAGCCTACTCCGCAAGACCCTCCCTAGGGGTCTGGGCAAGTGGGAACACACTAGGAGAGAATCCACCTTTGGAGACAAGGACTCCTGTTCCCTAAGCCATTCCCTGTGGTGGTATACATGGGATGAACTGATGTGCAAAACACAAATACCTTTAGAAGATTCGTGGAAGACTAACATAAAGTATGCCATTCTCCTCAAGAGATAGAATGTCACTTTAAGAAAAAACCTCCAATTGACTGTGACGAGGAGGTTGAAAATAGGGCCATCCAGAATGAGGTAGAACGAGAGAGGAGGCCTGCTGGAAATGCAATACCTGATGGAGGCGGAGCTGAGCAAAGGCACGGAGCACGCGAATTTCAGAACTGCTTTGCGCTAGAGAGGCAGATGCTAAAACACCAGTTTATGCAGGAGGATGGAAGCTGAGGGGAAGAGAATCCTGATTTCAGTGGTGGCATGACCACCGACCCTTCATGTTGGACAGGCTGCACAATCAACAGTGCTGACACCACCCAGCTGAGTGCAGAAACCTGTTTGGGTTTGAGAAGCCATATAGAAAAGTGGAGCGAGAGAAGTCCGCTGCTGAGAAAGGAGGAGGAAAGGAACAGTCCTGAGTGATTACAGGCCCTGGAGATGTTCCCCTGTAAGGACAGAGGTAGCAGGGAGTACGGGAGGACCGTGAAGGCAGCAGTGGATTCATTATAATTTGAAAGAAACTCATCCCAGTGAAATGTATAGAATTGATGAACTTGAACAATAATAGTCTGAGAGAGAATCCTGTGTGATCCCAAGAAAGAGGTCATTAAAACTGGGATAAGTTATCATGGGGAGAGCAGATGAGTGAAGACAAGAGAAGCCTATGAGATAAAAGAAACAGAAAAGCTGCAGCACGTAGTAGAGTATATCTTACCTGGATATAGAAGGCCAAATAGCCTGGAACTAAGTACAAATCAAAGTCCAAGAAAGGACTTATGGAACCTGTAGATAAAGAAAACACTAATATATTCTGAGAGAATTACATGAGAACGGACGGACGGAGATCAGAGACTATTTAAAGATTGGATATTAGGGTGTGAGGAAGGCATGTTATCAACAGTAAGACGGACGCAAGTGATGTGAAAAACCTGAAGGTGTCTCACCCGCTAGTCCCCGGGGATCTGTCATCCAGGTGGCCAGGACACGGCCATCGCTTTTGGATCCAGTTCCTGGGGGTGAACCAGTGCAGGAGGATCGTCTGGATGAGGGGTCTTCGGGGAGTGGGACACCGGATGGTGAGACGCGGTATTCCCTTCCCTGTAACACCTTTTCCTCATCCTACCCGTTAGGATACTTAGGAACTCACCCACCCCCCTTTTCCCGACACAAACACTTTCTCACGGACAGCTCACTGTGAGAAAAAACAGACTAAGCCGTATACCCGACATGTCCCAACACAATGGTCAGGCAGAGTCGGGCAATTACTGATCATTATACACACCTGACTTTCATCTTACTTCCCCACATGGATAAAAGGCGGAGCAAGAAAGCACACTCCGAGCAAGGCAAAGCACATAAGGAAGCAGCAGTTCCAATATGGCAGTTTAATACGAGGCGAAAGACTGCAAGACCGAGATGGTTGCACAGAGGGAAGTGCCCTTGACTTTTTCAGAGATAAAAATGTTACTTTCACAAGCTTTCGAGAATAAGAAACATAAGACCTGGAATTGAAGCTGAAGAAACCTACATTATGTGTCAGAGCTACCCTGGGCTCTCCCTCGTCGATAACCAAGGCGGGAGGAGCGTTTCCCGCTGTGGTACTGTCCTTGGTTCCTACAACAAAGCAGCACCAGTAAAGTCAGCAGAGCCGGTGAGTCGGGGAGACTGATAGCAGACCGTTCTGTGTTAGAACCAAGGTTGTAAGCGGCAAAACACTCTCTGTAGGAATCTGAAAAGAACAGTGTGGGAATCATATGTGATGAGCCATGCGAATATACTTGAACATCAAAGGAGTGACTGAACTTTTGAAGTGAAGATCAACACCGAATACCGATTGGTCCGGCGCCACGTGGATGCTCATTCGAAGGTCTCTGTTGGGTATTCAACTGAGAGGTGGCAAATGTAAAAAGGAATTGTGGAATCAAAGTGGTCGTGCAGCGAGTCAAGCTAAACCCTGTGCATATTCGAAAGTCTTAGATAGTTAATACGAACTGAAATTGTTCCGAGCCCGGCTGTGGGAGACTAATTGTGTAAGAGGAAGTATCTGAGCCCGGCTGAGGGGAATCCGGGGTGAACTGTGAGTCACCCGAGAGACAATATTCTCTGAACATTGGAGAAGGGTTCTGAGCCCAGAAGAGGAGGATCCAGGGTGAAGAGTGAATCACCTGAATTGAGTACTTGTCAGAAGAAAACAATTTTTCATTTGTTTTGGTACATCAGGCCCTCTGAATCAAGAGACTTTAATGAGTGAAGAGACTTGGAAACAGAAGGCCTTGATGCTGGTAATGGAACTGTATCCTCGTGCCAAAGTAGCCAAAGAGTGTGCTATGCTCAAGTGAACCGTCTTGTCACATGCTGAAAACGTGAGGAAGGGAGGCCAATGTCGTGAACATCCTGACATTTTTGTGAACACTTAATTATTTTTCATAAGCACTACCCACACTATTTGTATGTAGAGGTAAGGATTGGCAATATATATATATATATTTTTTTAGTATAGGTCTTTTTTATTTTGACGAGACTCGACTAGGAATGCTTTATAATTATTTGATGGTCGCAGCTTGCTCCATCTGTAGATTTAGGATTAGATGGGCATTTTTCAAACCCTTTTTGAAGTTGAATAAACACCCTTGAACTGTGGTCACTTGTGTCTGTCTTACTGTTGATACCATGCCTTTCTTACAGTGACCACAGTTTAAGGGTATTTGTTCAACTTCAAAAAGGGTTTGAAAAACGCCTCTCTAATCCTAAATCTAAAGATGGAAGCAAGCAACAACTATCAAACAATAGCACAGTTCTAGTGGTTTTATGTCAAAACAAAAGTGCCTATACTAAAACACATATTGCCTATCCTTACCCCTAACTACAAATAGTGTGGGAAACAATGTTATGTAAAAGAAGGAATTGTTCAAGAAATGAGATTTCAGGATATTCAGGCCGTTGGCCTCCTTTCCCCACGTAATCCGAACAGGACAAGTTGGTGCACTTCAGCTTTGTACAGTCTCTGGCTTCTCTAGCATGAGGGTGCAGTGCAAACATTAGCATCGGGGCCTTCCGTGCCCAAGTCTCTGCCTTTCAAAGTCTCTTCTTTCAGAGGGCCTGATGCAACAAAGAAACAATATGTTATTTTCCTCTTAGGATTTCACACGTACTCAATTTCACAGGTGATTCTCTATTCACCTTGGTTCCCCCTCATCTGGCCCCAGATCCCCTTTCACACAATGTTCAATCAGTCTCCCTCCGCCGGGCTCGCAACAATGTTAATTCACTTTAACACAAACCTGCTTTAATCCAAAGCTTTCAATTGATATCCTTCGTTCAGGCTTGGACCAATTTTATCTACTTTGTCATCAACTTTCTTGGCAGTATCAACATCGACTTTCGATTGTGCACAAGATTTTGCTTTACCGTTGCAGGACCACTTTGTTTCACAAACCTTTGCTACTCTTTTGCTTTTGCTACCTCTCAGTTGGGTACCTTACAGAAACCTTTTAATGAGCATGCACGCGGTACCGGACCACTATGTGAAAGGTATAGTATCTTGGTATCAAAGTTCAATCACTCATCTGTTGTTCAGTTTTACTCTCATCGGTTATCACGTGCGTTTCACACACTGTTATTCTTCAGCGCTCATCATACAATGTTGCCACTTCCAACCTTTGCTTCAACAAAGACCCGTCTGGTATCGGTCTCCACAACACACAGGCTGTGTTGATTTTACCAGCTCCGCTTTGTTGTCGGAGCCAAGGACAGTACCACGGCAGCAGGCAATTCTCCCCACTTTGATTATCTATGCAGGAGGGCCCCGAGTACCTCCGAAACACAATGCAGGATTCTTCAACCTGGTTTCCTAATCTTACTTTCACAAAGTCTCTAGAATCGAAAGAGTAACGGTTCCTTGTCGAAAAGGTCAAGGGTACTTCCCTCCTTGCAGTCCCAAGTTAGGTGTGCGTGATGGTCAGTAATTGCCTGACCCTCCCTGGCCATTGTATTGGGACATGTCAGGTATACGGCTTAGTGTTAGTCCATTTTCTCTCATAGAGAGCTGTGAGAAAGTGTTTGTGTTGTGAAGGGGGTGGGGGCTGAGTTCCTAAGTATCCTACCTGCTAGGATGGGACAAAGGAGGCAAAGGTGTTACAGGGAAGGGGAGACCGCGTCTCGCCATCCGGTGTTCCACTCCCCAAAGATCCCTCACCCAGGTGATCCTCCCGCACTGTTCTACCCCCAGGAACTGGATCCAAAAGTGATTGCCGTGTCCTGGCAACCTGGATGACAGATCCCCGGTACTAGCGGGTGAGACACCTTCAGGTTTCTCACATGGGGAACTCTGAAAGTTAAAGGGGACCATTACACCATTAGGAGAAGGGAGTCATTCTCCTGACCTTAGTTTATTAGATTAGTAGTTAGGTTCAGTAAGGGTTAGCTTTTGGACGGCAGACTTTGTTATTTTGGGCATTTCCTGACGAGTGACGAGCACCTTAGTTATTTGTATAGGTAGGCAATACCCACTAGTGTTAGGTAACGATGGGCCTTATTCCTATTACTTAACAAACATATATTGGAGTGTCTTCATGCAGGGGTCAAAGAAGAGGAGCCCAGTGACTCTGGCCCCAGCCTCAAAGAGACCAGTTCTGCGGGTACAGTCGATCTTTATTAATGTTCTCCTAGGGCATTCTGCCAAGACGTGCGGTTCATATTGCTGAGCAGGCAAACCACCCCCTTATCGAACCACCAGCACAACTGCATTGTTTGGCTTCACCAGGTTCAGGCTCTCATCTGAGAGCACCATAAACTTAACCAGAGGCTCCAAAAGGGGCAGCAACTTAGTATGAATTCCCTTTAATGGGTCCTTGCGACATTGGAAGATAAAGCTCAGAATGCAATGCTAAAGTCTGACATAGCTGCCATTTTGCCCTATAAGAAAGGACGAGGCATTCAGCTCCAAGCTGGGGCCTGACTGCTTTGGCAATGGCCATCCGCATTCTTAAACTCATGCATTCAGCCACTCAAGGGAATGACAGCCATTCTGATGCCCAATGGTGTAGAATACCCTTGGTTGGACACATCCCTGTCTGAGTCCTGCTCCTTTGGGGACCAGGCACTATTAGTAAGGAAGTTAATACCCTGTGTTTGTGATTGTGTCATTCTTCTTGCAATTATTCTTCATATGCTGCATCATCAGAGGCTGACACTTAGTCCTCACCTCGCTGCTCCAAAATGGGGCACATTTCATCCATAGTTACTTCCCTTCCAGGTATCAAAATTAAGACTGGATAGGCAGGAGCTAAATTCAGATCCTGAGTATCCAGAATGAACCATTGAGCAGGAGCTACCACTGAGAAAAGAGGAGCTAGTACATAGAGTTCCACAAATCTAACTCCCACATAAAGTGTAAAGATATCATTTTGTACATTATTTCTTACACCTTATCCTTTAAATGTCATACAGACGTGTTTGAATGTTTATTTATTTATAGATCATCCCAAATGCACAGAGTTAAATTCACATAGGTTTGTTTGTCATCAGTTGCCCTGGGGTGCCAAAAGGAGCTCCTGGTAGCTGTTGGTGTCAAGCAAACCAGGCTCTTCAAATTCCTATACAGGAGCTAAATATCTCCCAGGTCTCCTCAATTTCGAACCCCACCTTGGGCCTAAGGTTGGAGGCGTGGCAAAGGCCCCTTTATGATGAAGGTTGCTTTCAGACTTGTAAGGGAGATTAGACTCCCATACTGCATATTAGGGCCCAGGGAGTGGTAGAAGAAGTAGGTATTTTCCAAGCTTCGCATCTTCCACCTGTTTGTATGTTTTGCAGTATCCTTTTGGAGCAATCCACTGGTCACTGCA
This sequence comes from Ambystoma mexicanum, assembly GCF_040938575.1. Lineage (NCBI taxonomy): Eukaryota > Metazoa > Chordata > Amphibia > Caudata > Ambystomatidae > Ambystoma > Ambystoma mexicanum. The sequence goes on along the minus strand of NC_090935.1, from coordinate 162,096,046 downwards.
GTTGGGAGAAAGAAGGCTTGTTAAGAGAGTCACTAGATATTCGAATTCTTGGCACCATCATACTTTCATGGATTCCAAACGCTGTTGGACTGTCTTGATGCCTTTTGGCAACTGCAACACGTACTTACAGGTCATCCCCCAAACTTTGATCATATATCTCCTATATTTCAACTTCCTCCTGATCTGACCAGTGGTCCACAGCACTGGTTATGATGCCTGCTATTTTGTCCTGAATACGTGAACAAGCAAGCTATTGAAAAGTTATTGTAACCCTGAGCGGTTGAGCCTAGAAAGAGGCCCAGGAGTTATAGGTATCAAAACATTATGATTCACTAGTGTAATGGTGAGTGATACTGCAATTCCTATCAAGCCTTCTTAAATCTGCGATCTGCTTCTACATTGCAACCCCCTGACTCTGCATGTTGAAGAGGAGAAGTTGCATGTGCATGCATGTGCCTAGGCTTCCTCACATGTCCAATGTGACCTCCCCTTGACTTCTGCTGTTCTAGCACTGCTTTGCCCATTTAAAAAACAGACAAACATTTCCACACATTACCTGAGGAGCAGAACCTTACGATCTCACTTGTATGATGGCGGCTGGGGATCTACTTCAGGGGTGCACCACACACCTGCATAACAAAGGAAGCAGAAGGAAGGCACAAGTTATGTTCTCTTCCATCCTAGACACCATTGCATTCAGGACGGAAGCAAGGAAGCTCTGGCCACCCTGTGCCGCCCCACCCAGAACACCTGAAACTCGATTAATCACATATATGTTTTTTATTGCTTATAGCGTGGATCTAGCTCAAGAGCAGCAGCATGCTTTACAACAGGATTGTTTCAGAATTGAGCTTGGCTTTTTATACAGTAACGCAGTACTGTTGGTTGTGGGTGAGAGGGATTTTTATTAATCTGGTAATGTTGAAAGAGCGTTTTTAGCGCTTTGCAGGGCTGGAGGATGGTAGAGGCGCTTTGAGCCTCTACTGGGATTGAGTTCCAGATGGTCAGGGTGTGGCAGGAGAGGACTGCTTGCGAGTCTTCTCTTCATGGGTTAGCTTTGACTGAAACCTTTTGATAGTTTTGCTACGTCACATGTGAGAGCATCCAGAGGTGTGGAGTTTAGCCACCAAGAATGTTGGTGTTCCGTTTGAGACTGCTTTGTAAGGGATACATGCAGTTTTGAATATGATCCGTGCAGGGAGGTGGAGCCAGTGAAGCTTGCGCAGTTTTGGAGGGATGCAGATGAATTTGCGAGCACCTGTAATGAGGTGGGCATGGAGCATAGAGTGCTGCTTTGAGGGAGGGGAGCCAGGTTTGGGGCTGGAAGCCCAGTAAGTAACGAATTTCCCCCATTGATGTGTGAGATAATGAGAGCTTGGACCACTGTATGGAAACTGCCCGGGGAAATGGATGGTGTGAATCTATTGATGCTGTTTGTGCCTTTTTGGCTATGTGTTTTTGGGTGGAAAGGCTACTTTCAACAATTGCGCCCAGGGATTTGGCAGAGTTTGACAGCTGAGGGGTGAATCCTTGTAGGCACATGTCATCCAGCCTTTGTTGCATGAGTTGTTGTTTGGGGGGACCGATGATGACAAATTTGGTCTTGGTTGGACTCAGTTTAAGGTAAGTGTTTGACATCCATGTCATTTCATCGCAGGATTAACCCTCGCTGAATTTTTGTCCATGAAAATGTTAAAACACATATATATATTAGTCCCACACCCCCAGCCCCAGAATTAGAGGAGTTTTATGCAATACAATTTCCGCAGAGGAAATCCCAGGGAGGGTTAATCCTCCGATGAAAGGACGTTGTACTGTTTAGATGGTAGCCCGGTATTCGCAGATGCAAGCAAATTTCCTAGGGACCACAAAGTGTCATCAGCGTACTGATGGATGGCTATGTTGGAGTCATTTAGCGGTGTTCCCAAGGGTTACCTGGATAGATTAAAGATGATTGGAGAGAGATTGGCACCTTGAGGGAACCCACAAGTGAGACTGGCAGTTGATTGGATCTGAATGAGTCCATATGTATGACCTGGTTCCAACCAAATAACTAGGGTGTAAACCATTTTAGAACAGTTCCAGAGAAACCCATCCTATCGGCAAGGAGGGAGAGGAGTATTTGGTGATCATCTGTTTCAAAGGTAGCTGAGCGGTCTAAGAGGACGAGGAGACACGAGTCCCCAGTGTCTGTGATTCGGAGTGCATCGTCCACTACTTGGATGGTTGCATTATCAGTGCTGCATTTGGGTTAGAAACCAGACTGGACACGCTGAGGAAGTCAAGCTAGGGACAAGGTGTTGTTATGTATAGTTCTCTACCTGCTGTAATGCTAATACAAAGGAAGCTTCCTTTTTCGATTTCTCTAAATATGTTGCTACGTTTGCTGTGAGGTCTGCTTCTTTGTTACCATAAGCTATTGGATCTGTATTGTGCAAGTGGGCTTTGCACTTTACCACTGCTGCTAGTGTTGGCAGGGCTAATACATTAATCAATCTAATCTTGAAGGTAATGTTGCACAAGTGTACCATCTGACCTTCCCTGTGCCATATTGATAAACCTGAATGTATTGTAGAGGTGACATATGCGGAGTCTGAGTAAATGGTAACATTGCACCCTTTAGACATTTCTAATTCTTCTGTGTTTTTAGAATATGGCCCTTTGGGTATCGTGCATGCAATGGATGTGGATGCAGACTAACTACAACACCAAATAAACCAACTCAGAAAGATGCAAAGGTGCTGTTTTATTAACAATTTTCTAAAATGGGAAGTTACAACGGACATCAACAGACGTTCGCTCAAGCTCACAGTGCATTTCTCATAAAAACATCCTTACATGCAAAAAATATGACTGATGTCATACTATGCGGAAAATAAGAGAAACCTATGAGGGATTGTGATACGCTCAAGGGGAACATCTAAGTATACTTTCTATAGGGGTGTGATTGCGATTGGCTAGCTACTATCAGGTGGACAACGTATGCCTACCTCTAAAACATGTCATCTTTAACACTATTAAGTACACAGTATATCATTGGCCTTCAAACTATAAGGCCCTTCGTTATACGGCCCTCTATAATTGGTTGGCATGCTCGTGCCATGTCTGGAACATTCGGTTCACTTAGCATTATGTAAGCTCAGGTAAGGAGCGGGATTTCATGCGGAGGCCTGAAACTGCTCCTCCACATTCCCCCCTCTGGTCGAGTCATCGACCACCTCTTCAATGGGTTCCACATCTTGATATTTTCTCTTGAAAAGTGCTTTTTTCGGAGTCCCGATCTTCTTCACCCCCCTCAGAGTGCCGACTGATTTGACATGCTCATCTACACTCCTGGTCATGTAGTTGCTCTGTTCATTCGGATTACAATAGACCCATCGCCCCACATACTTCTTATGATTCTTTGGATACAGGAGCTTTGTTGCTTCAGCTGCTACAATACTGGCCTCTGTGTATTTTCTGACATCTTCATCAGTCAATTCCTTGGGTCCAAACCCAGATTCAACATCATGATCTTCATTCCTACTGCTTTCTTTGTCATCTTCTTGCATTGGGTGATCACTATCCTGATTACACTGAATCCAAACTTCACCATCACCAATATTGCTCCAAGAAACTTGAAGATGTTTGCCATCTACTGCAGAATCCATGGGACATATGGAAACAGACCAACTGTCATCTGGAATGTCCTCTGTCTCGTCTTCCATCTTGTTATGCAGGTTTGTTAGCAACGTTATGACCTCTGTCAAGGTCCCATTCTCCTCATCGTGAGAAGGTATGAATGTGCAACATGATGGCCCAATTTTGGCGCAAACTCCTCCTTCCATTGCTGTGATCGTGTCAATGACATATCTGTTCTGCAGGGTAATTAGTTGTATGGCCCTCAGCTCTTCCTTGATAGCATTGAATCCCTTTATGGTGGTGTTTATTGTCTGCAGAAGCTTCCATCTCGTAATCTGCAACTACTTGGCATTGGCCATCGTCTGGATCCCAGGCATGAATATAGTTGTAAATATTGAAGCAGTCTTGCTGAACAACCTGTGGTCATAAGGAATGGAGTCATATGCTTTTATTGACTTGGCTGAGGAGTAATTCTCTCTTCTAGTACGATTGAGAAATTCAAGCAATCTTCTTTTTCTCAAATGGGCATCTACTTTTGGAAAATCTCCAATGTTTAGGTCGCTCTGAGGAATCCATAATGCTGGAGCATGGATGAGCACCATGGGGTAGCACATCACTCCCCATCCTTGGGCAGTTTCATGTAGGCGCTAGGCCCACACGCCCAATATCGATCCCTAAGGATAGCTGCCCCTGCTCCCATCCTAGAAATATCAACTGTAGTTTTGCAGCATTTGTTATCTCCCACGTGCTTCTTTCCATCTCTTCGGAAGCACAAAGTCGCATTCGCCAAGGGGATTACAACCATTGGACCTGATTAATCTTTTACCCATGTCAGTAGTTTGGCATGTTTAGCCCATGACTTCAAACATCCCTTATTCACTCTCTGCACCTCTTGCACATATTCTGGCTTTAGTAGATGAGCTGCACAGGACATCAGTCCTCCTTCCCATCCCTTTTGGACTTCACTCGTCCATAGACTAAGACTTGAGTTTGTTTCCAACATCCAGGTGATCCATCTGTTTCTGTTATATCAGGGCAATCCATTCTCTTCATGTCTTCAATGACTACCTCGTCCTGTCCTGCTGCAGGATACACAAGCATCTTGCTCTTCCGTCCAGGTTCCTTTTCCATCTTGATATAATCATCCTGGAATGGGAACGATCATTTCGATCTCAATCGTAAAGTGGCCCAACTTCCCTGAAATTGTTGGCCCATCATACATGATGCCAGATGAATGAGCTACCTGGCATTGTGTTCTGGGACTTCTCTGGAGATGAAAGTTTGCACTGTATTCATGGCATAGGGGATGAGCACGCAGACGTAGCAACTCTCCTTAGATGTTTTTTCCCCTACTTCCCTCATCTGCTGGTACCACATGTTATCACCCAAGTGTGCTGCATTATCTAGATCAGTATTTATCCCCTCATTATCTTCCTCTGCATCTCTCCTGTGTCTTTTAGAAGCCTGTACCATTAATGAAGTATATCAAAGGAAGTACCCATAGTAGGAAGAACCATTGGGACTTCTACCTCAGCGGAAGTACTAACATGATAGAGACGCTGAAAAATGAGCAACAGAAAGACAAGAGTAATCTTACAGGCATATATTATGCACAAAAACATAGGCATCCACTTCTCGCGCTATCCTGGTACTTGTTGCACTTGTTAATTCTCTAGAACCATGCCAGCTTCTACTTTTCTCATCTTTAATACAATCATCACAGTTCTTTATACTTGCAACTGTAAAACCTGCTCAATTATTTTGATGAGAAGCCTTATCACTGGGCCATTTCTAGGATCCTGTAAAAAATGTGAATATCTGTCTCTTCTGACAAGAGCAGGATAAGCTTGAAGTATCAACACAAAAACAGCACGCACAAGCCGATGAACATCACTGTCAGTAAGTGCCATATGTCTAACTGCTTAGAATAGGTATTCACTATAAAATTAATCTGGATACTGATCTTGTTTCCAATTTCTGATCAAGAACTGACATTTAGGTGTAACATTTATTCTTCAATGTGTTCCTAAAAGTTAATTTTTCAAAATTCCTGAAATTCTCAGCAAGACTTTGCTTTCCTGTTAAAATATCTACAAGGGGTGTCCTTTTGAATTTCAGTTCAAGATAAATCTGTATCATCCACTGGTAGTTGCTTTATCCTTCTTCTTCGTCATTGATCTGGTCTGCACACGCTGCTATTCTTCTTCTTGCCTTGCTTCTGGATCAGCAACGGTGGGAGGGCGGATCTCACCTTTATAGGATTTTACATCACTCGGGTGAAGCCAAGCTCGTCTTCCTTTGACCTTTACAGCTGAAGGGGTTATATGCTCATGCCAAAAGGGATCATTGAATCGTGGCTGATGCCACTTTCTATTAAGGTTTTTAATGAGAACTAGGTCTCCAACATATAACTTGGGTGCCGATAGTAGTTGACTTAGGTTGTTTGTTGAATTGTCTTCTTCTGTGTTCTGAAACAAACCCATCTTGTGCTTGACTTGATCTGAAATGAGAGCGATGCTAGAGGTCATGCATGTCAAATAGTCATGCAATTAATCACCTGAAGTTTTAGCTACACTCTGGGCATCACTTCTACTCCTATATGTAGGTGTAAGGGACGTTCCCATACGCTGCCCTGTCACTAGTTCATGAGGGGTGAGGTTATGATCTGATCCTGACTGATTCCGAAGGGCATATACAGCTAGGAGTAGGCAATATAGCCATCACTTCTTCAAAGTCAATTTAATTTTAGCAATCCTTTCTTTAAGGAGGTCATTGAGTCTCTCACATATCCCGTTCGCTTGTGTGTGATTAGCAGAAGATCCCTGTGCTTTATGTTCATTAGAAGCCCTATTTGTTCAAATAGCTCATTAACAAAATGTGGCCAATTATCGGATCTCAGCACTTCACATACACCCCACCTCAGGAAGACTTTGTGCACTAAAAACTTTGCTGCGCAAGTGGCATCAGGGTGTGTACACGGACCTGCCTCGATTCACTTAGAGAAGGGACACACCACCACTAATAGATACCTATATCCATTACATTCTTGCAGCATAGTCGATATGTAGATTCTGAAACTGACCATTCAGTCAAGTTATTAACCCTCTAATTGTTCAGTGTATGCCCAGCAGTAAACTTTTGACACACAATGCAGTTTACTATAAACAGTGCAACGTGCTCCAACAAATTCGGAATGAACCAGTCTTCCGTAATTGTAGCAGCAAGACTCTTCCCTAGTTAGATGCACGGGGTAATGCAGCTGTTCAGGCTCAACCTTTTAATAATGCTACTGGCATCACCGGCTTTCCAGTACTGTCTAGTCACCATAATGCTTCTGTGGGGGGTAAGGAACACCACCTTCGCTTCCATAATTCCTGCTATTCCTGCGGTGCACTTCCTTCAGTATCCATTAGTTGGGTTATCGATAATTTATTAAACCATTCTTGCACTAACATGGTTGTAATGACTTTTTCTTTAATATTCTCAGTATCATGTGCAACCCTTTTGCCTTCTTCATCTGCGGCTTCGTTCCGACAAGAGATAAAATCTGTTCAATTAGTATGTGCTGCGCATTTAACGACCGCTATGGCCACTGGGAGTTATAGTGCCTTGATAAGCCTGTCCATTAAGGATGCGTGATGCACTGGAGTGACATCCCCACGGAGGTAGCCCCTCCTTTTCCAATGTGTTAATCCTGTGTTTACGGTTGCTGTCACGTAGGCTGAATCACTGTACAACGTCACTTCCTGTCCTTCGCGTTTCTCGAGCGCAACAGTGAGCGCTACTAATTCTGCAGCTAGCGCTGAAAAGTGAGAAGGTAGCCTGGCACTTGCTGCAACCTCAAATTCTCCATTTAATCTGTGTCTTACTACTGCAGCGCCTGAATGCCTTTCCACACTAGTCTGATCAATTTTCAAAGAACCATCACGAAAGATAATTTCCCCACCTGCCAAGCATTCTCCTTCACTCGGGGTATATTATCATAAAATTCCAAATAATTAACACAGTCCTGCACATGATCACATTCATCTATTGGCTCAGCTATAAACATGGCAGGATTCACTATTTTACATTTTACAATCTTAATCGTCGGATTAGAAATCATTACCTCATAAACTGAAGCTCTTTGGGATGTCAGTGAGCCTTTGGGTTTCTCTAAAATGGCAAATAGAGCATGCTCCATGAAGAGCCATGGAGTAGCCCATAACAATACTTGTAGACATCTCAATTGCGAATGCGGCAGCAGCCAATGATTGTTCACAAGGGAAGTGTCCTCTCATAACTGCGTCTAAAATCCCAATGTAATACGGTAAAGACTTGTACCCCAATGTAGTTCTCTGCGTAAGCACTGCTGTCATGACTGTCCCGTTTGTGTGCGAAAACAAATAAAATTCCTCGGCATAAATAGGAATTCCTAAAACAGTGGCTGTACAAATAGCTTTTTTCAGCTCTGCAAACCCTTTCTCTATTTCTTCAGTCCATTCTATTTTTACTTCATCCACTTGTGCTTTCTTTAAAGCTTGCAAAAGGGGTCTTGTGCATGTACTGTAATCAAACACCCAGGCTCTAACATAGTTGCATAATCCCAAAAACGGTTGCATTTTTTCACTGTATTTGGCTTTGAGGTTTTCATAATCGCCTCAGCTCTTTCAGGTGGTTACCAGTCAAATGGTCGAAAACATTTGGTCGACAGACAATTTGGTCGACACCATTTGGTCGAATGCCAAATGGTCGAATTTTTTTTTTTTTTTTTTTTTTACCCATTTTTTGGTTTTTTTTGGGGGGGTCCCCCCCCAACCCCCTTTTTTTTCTTTTTTCTTTTTTTTCCCCACACGAAAACCCACAAAACACATATATATATAAAAAAAAATAATTCGACCATTTGGCATTCGACCAAATTCAGTCGACCAATTGTCTGTCGACCAAATCACTGTCGACCATTTGACTGGACACCCTTTCAGGTATCACCTTCTTTCCTTCATGTGAAATCAGCTGCCCTATATATAACACCTCTTCTTGGCAGTATTGCAACTTCTCCTTGTCTACCTTATATCCCTTGTATGCTAGAATAGTCACCAACTGAATAGAATTTTGTCTGGACTCATCTTCCGTGGTGCTACAAATTAAAATTTCATTTACATATTGTATCAACATACTTTTAAGATCAATATTGCCTAAATCCATCTGTAGGACTCTGTTAAACATCGGTGGGGACTCACAGTACCCCTGGGGCAAACAAGTATGTTTCAGTCGAGTTTGGCAGAACGTAAATTACGTCAAGTCTTGTGAGTCCTTATGCAACGGGATCGAGAAAAAAGCATTCTTCAAATCAATCGCTGTGAAATAACTAGTTTCCATCGGAATACTGCTTAGCATCGTCGCCGGATTAGGAACTAAAGGAAACTCTGCATCTACAATCTGGTTAATTGGTCTCATATGTTGTATAAATCTCCACGAACCTCCTTTTAGATTTTTTTATCAGATAACACCATGGTATTACATGATAATTCCGATGGCACCAGAAGCGCTTGTTTCATCAATGCCGAAATGGTCTGAAATATACCTTCATCAGCCTCTCGAGACATGGGATACTGTTTTGCTCGAGGTAAAATTGCTCTTGGCTTCAGCTTTATTTTAACTTCCCCTATTCCCTTTAATAAACCTATGTCATAAGGGCCTGTGGGCCAAAGGACGCTTGGCACCTTCTCCCAAGTCTTCCTGAAAAAATGCTGGACGCTGCCACATTATCGCCATTTGTTGTGGGTCTTCCCTCTTTTCTATCCTTATCCAGTATGGGATGCTCATAAAGAAAACCACTTCATCATCTGTTTGGTCTTCCCGGAAACATGTCATCAGTGATGTCACTCAATCTGTACCCTTCCTCGAGAGCTATTACTGTTCTCTGTGGTGTACCCTCATCGTCTACTCCTTTGAGCATTGCCATTTCCCTTCGTACAATGGCTGCTTCTAATTCTCTAGGGATAGTCTGTCCCCCCTCTTCATCCAAAGGGGTTTGTGGTGTAAACAAAAATTCATCAGGTATCCTCACAATTTTTCCCACTAAGCCAGGTAGCCTTGTCAATAGAATTCTTACTCCATACAGAAAAATCTCTGGATCTACTGGAACACCTCGCAGAGCCACTTGCCCTTTGAACGCCAGTATACATTTGCCCACATTTAAATAGTGTATTCCTGGAGTGGAGCACACTACCCCTTGATCAGCGAATGAAATGGTCATGTTACGTTTTGTCATTAAATCTCTTCCCAAAATGTTAACCGGTGTCTATCGTGAATATAACAAAGGAACAGACGTGTCTCACTCTTCTATAGAGACTGGCACTACATTAGTAAAAATGAAATCAACTCTTAGCTCCAGGGAATCCTTGAGCATTCATGGCAATTCCCGGCATTGGATATTTTCCCTCTCGTATACATGCACGAGTAGCTCCAGTGTCTACTAGAAAATCAAAAGATGTGCCTCCTATCGTCGCATCAACCCTTGGTTGCTCTTGGCGGTCTGGTGTCACAGTTAGTCACCCTGTGAGCTGTCTTATTGTGGGTACAGGCTCATCCCCCTCCCTGTGAAAGGACTTTCTCCTACCACAGGCACACCTCCTATTCTGGGTGTCAGCACGTGTCCTGTCTGTGCATACTGCTGTGTCTGCATAGGCACTTGTTGCGACTGCCCTTGTGGTGGATTTATTTGCACTCGCTCTTGTTGCTGTACCTGCTGTACTCGCAGCGCTTGTGTCTGATAAAATGTGTGATTGTGGGCAAACCCTTCGCTAGTTTGTGTGCTGGTGGAGCTGCCCCCCCTCTTGAAAATTGGCCATTCTGTACATTCCCTCGGCTTCCACATACGCGTGCAATGTGCCCTGTCATCCCATAAGTCCAACATACTGGGGGTGCCCGTCTGACAAGTCCCCCTTGGTTATATCCTCCCTGGGTACTCTGATTCTCATTCTATGTATTCTGAAACCCACCTTGATTATTTTGGAATCCACCTCCTCTTCCTCTATAGCCCACACCTCTGCATGGTGGCACAAACCGTATCCACCTTGATCTATCGGGCGCTGATTACTCGCCTGCGATGCACCCATTACTTCCTGCATTCCCAATCCTTCTCCACTTGTCAATACCATCCCTTATATGGCCAATTTTAGAAAAGAAATTCTGAACTGACTTGGCTTCCTCGATTTTCTTAGTGTCATCTTTCTTCTTATTTTTCTCTTGTAATAACCGGCAACGGTGTACTATTGTCAACTGCATCTCAGCCCAAGGCTTCGCTTCCATCCCTTCTTGTTTTATCATCTGCCTCTGTACTGGTTCAGGCAAACCCTGGCATAAAATGTGGTGAAATAAGGAGTGGGATTTGAATTATGTTGGCACATGGGGCCGGTTACTCTAAATGCCAATAAAGAAGTTTAAAGAAGTTTAAAGAAAAGTAATAATGCTACTGTCTTTTCCCACGACTCGCGAGTTTCAAGTGTCCATTTCTCCTGAATATCCCGAATGTGAGCAATAGGGTCTTCATCTTCCTTCATCGTACATGTCATAATTGCACCCATATCTGATGTATCAGGATACTGTACCCTGAGAGCCCTCAACACATCTGCTCTACAATTATTAAACGGTGTTCTGTCATGCGCTGTGTTTTGTGCTGTCACACTTGAATATTCTGCTCTCCTCATCGGCTCTTTCCCCAAGATAGCAGCAAAGAGACCTTTTTTGTCTCCTATGGCCAACGTGTTTCCTCCTGTCCATTTTTCTAATTCATATATCTATTTGACAGTGCCTGAAGTCAAACTCGGGAGCTTACACCTTTAATTATCCTTTTCCATCTGTGGCCATGGGATATACTGTGGTCTTGCTCCCCTTTTTCCAATAAGGGAAACTGCGTGAACCCTAACCCAGAGTCCGCTCCCATTATTAGTCTATCCATGGCAGGGATGATCGTCCCTCTCTGTCTCCTTGCCGGAAGCAACCTTAACCTGCTAACATATGGCGGCGACTCTCCCTTCTCGGTATACGATCGTTCTCGGGGAAGCTCTGGATATTCTATGGGATCTGGCATCCTATCCTTGGGTTGTTCCAGATCCGACCATCTTACTACTTTATCCATTTGCAGGCTTCATTCAGGGGCGTATGCACTTCCTCCTTCTATCCTAAGACTGTATTCCCTTTCCTCATTTTACATGTCTTGTCCCCAACTAGTGTAACTGTTATCTTCCTAACCTTTGTCTAGGTTCAGTCGGCTTAGGACAATGCTCTGAATCCGTGACTCAACAGAATTTCTTCTTCGCTTCGTGATTGAAATGCTAGGGATTGACCCCTCTTTCCTCGAATTCCATACTTGCTACCTTCCTTTAATTCTTGATAAGCCGTATCGATCTTTTCTCCGATGCTTACTGCATCAAAGCTTTCTTCTTCCAATACTACTCTAGATGCCATTGGCATTGCTTCATTCATCAGAGGAATCTCTTCTATTCTGTCCCATCGTATTTCTGGGCTTGGCCCACTGGTCCCTACGAATGAGACTGGTATCCAGACCCTACTAACTTCTTCTTCGTTCTATTTCTTCATCTAGTACTCTTGGCTTTCTCGCATCCCTTCAAATGTTTTCTTCCTCTTGCCTTCATTCTTCTCTCCTTACTCCTTCCCTTCTTTCCTCTTCTTCCTTTCATCTCTGTAATATTTTGTCCCTTAGTCTTTGCGCTTCCTCCTCCTGTCTCTGCCTTTCTCTTCTATCCCTATCTTCTATCTGCTGTCATACTTTCTTTGTTCTTCTGCTTGTTCTTTTTTCTCTTGCTCCTCCTGAAATGTCTGTTCTCATCACTCCCTGCTCTTTCTTCTCTCCTAGTCTTCTTTCAATCTCTTCTCTCATTCTTTTTCTTTTCTTTCTTGTTTGTCCTTATCTTCTTAGTCTAACTTCCTCAATGCTTTTCCCATCTATTTTAAGTAGTATCTGTCCTTTCATCCATTCATTCTGCACGAGCGCTATCTCTTCAGCTTTATCCATCTCTCCTTTCCATTTCTTAATCTCTCTGTATTTTTGTTGACGGATACGACCACTCACTCCTTTCTTCTTTGTCTTGTATGTTCTTATAGATCTCCTCTTTTTGCTTATTCTCCTCTGGGCTCTCATTGCTACTGTGTAAACTGGGGGTTCATATATCTGATTACTATGCCCCGTCGCCGCTTTCTACTCCTTTAATGGATATAAACCTATTTCTTCCGCACTAGCTCCTTTTACTTTGGGGGAGGTAAGGGGATCTGAGGGCTCAACGCCTTCCACCTTACGCTGACTAAGCATTCGCTCCTCAGGTGGTGGTTATTACCTTTCTTCCTGGTACATTTTCCAGAGTTCTTAAATCGCTAATCTTTTCTCCAATTTCTTCCCCGTGTACACAGCGTGCAAGTATGTAGTCATGTGTTGCAATACCGCTTTTGACAATGATCCCTCTTGTGGCAACGGCATGAACATTTTATCTGCCGTGCCTTTCACCCTTTCCGCACTATACTGTTTGAGCTTGGGCATATGCTTTGATAATGTTTTGTGCAGATTTCCAGCACTATATAGAGGCGCTATCCAAGATTATTTCCAGGCTCTTTTCCTTGGACCATACTCACTATGCACAATTAATTCCTGTTCACTTACGTGATACGGTTTCACTTAAAAAGCATCACCCCGACACCTATGCAGAATTCACGAAAGGAAAGTTTGTCACTAAAGAGTCAAAGCATGCGTTCTCTGCTATTGCCATTCGTCAGACCTAATGCATATTCCCTTTTATTAATTCTGTCCTTATCTGTGCCTTCATATGTTGCCAATCATGCACTTCATCATCTGGGTGTACTGATTTTCAATGAATGGAGCTGTGTTGACAGTGTGACATCTTACAATTTGAATGAATGGATCTGAAAGAATTATTTCATAAACTGAAGCTCTTTGTGTTGTGAGGGTAGATTTTGATTTTTCCAATATAGTAAAAACTGCATGTGCTTTATATAGGGTGGTAGGACAACCCATTGTAATTGTGGCAGATTTATGTATGGTGAATGCCGCTGCTGCCAAAGCCTGTTCACAGGGAAAATTAAAGGTCATTGTAATAAGCCAACAACTTGTGTCCCATTGAAGTGGGATGTTTGAGGACAGCCGTCATCACTTGACCATTTGAGTGTGAACGCAGAAAAAATGTTTCTTGCATTACTGATTGCATTTTTAAGTTCCTGTAATTATTTGATGATTTGATGATCTCATCTGTCCAAACGGTGTGTCCCTTTGTTTTTTTGTGCTTCCTTTAACCCGTGCAGTAGTGGTTTTATGTAGCTGAAATAATCATCTATCCAGGCACAGCAGTAATTGCATAATCTCAAAAACTGCTGCATTTGCTTGATTGTGGTTGGCTGTGGGTTATGGTGTATTGCTGCTGTTCGCTCTAGGCCTACTCATTTCCCTGCTGACAATATCATTTGTCCTAGCTAGTTACACTACCTATTTCAGACAATATTGCAGTTTATCTTTGTCTACCTTGTAACCCTTCTCTGCTAATAGGGTCAAATGTGTTACAAAATAATCTAAATTGCTCCTACGCTAGGCTACAAACCAAAAGGTCATCTGCATATTGAATCATTGAGCTATATACTTGTAAGTTTCCTAAGGTTGTTTTTAACACTCGGTTGAAAATGCTAGTGGTTTCACAATACCCTTTTGGTAAACGAGTGTGTTGGAATCATTGTCCTTTGTAGGTGAATGCTGTAAGTGGCTGAGCGACTGAATGTAATGGAGAAAAATGCATTTTTCAAATATATAACAGTGAAGCAAGTGGCTTTTGCAGGGATGTAGCAAAAATTGGTTGCTGGGTTTGGGACCACCGGGAATTCTGCTTCTACAATGTTGTTCAATGGGTGCAAACCCTGTACCATCCTCCAAGAGGATCATTTTGCTTTTTTGACCAGATAAATCCATGTTACAGGGTGACTCTGATGGCTGTATTATCCCTTGTTGCCATAGGGCTTCTATGGTTGAATAGATTCCCTCATCTGCTTCTCATGACATGGGATACTGTTTCACTCTTGGCAGAACTGCACCTCGTTTCAGCTTAATATGCACTGCCCTTATGCTCTTCAGTAACCCTAAAGCATGGGGTTTGCTGGTCCATAACTGATTGGGAACACTCTCTAAAGCTTTCTGCAAGTGGGTTGGTAGTGTCGTTGCTATGTGCATGGAGTGTGGTATTTCTCTGTGTTCTATAATTATCTGTCAGGGTCTCGAACACCATATCTCCGGTGTCATTAGTGTCTTCGAACAGCTGTTCGTCGGAAACCTCTCTCAAATTACTGTGTTGGGTCAATACATAGAACTTTGGGTCATTAAATGCCATCCATGTCCATACCTGACAATATTACTTTGTCTGCTTTAGTGATTACTGCTTCTAAATCTAAAAGGACAATGGTACCTAGTGCCTTTTGCTCGTCTGAATAAGAACTCCAATGGTATGTGCAAAGTTGTGTCTTACTCCCGGCACCCATCCGAATAGGACTGTCACCCGATAAAGGAACATTCTGGGGGCAGGGGCACACTTCTCAAGGTGCTGTCACTGCACAGTGCTTGTGTTAATGCTATTGCTCTGGCATGGTATGCGCCGGGAGTGGAGCACACTATACCTTCCTCTGTGATTGAAATCTTCATGTTTTAATTTACTCATAAGAACCCAACCTAAAGGGTCCCCCTTGAGTACTATAGAGGTCCTGTAACTTCCTGTGTACCTACAGTAATGCATAGATCTTCAGTGAAAGGAACCGAAACAATAGCCCCAGAAAATCCCTGTGTGTCCAACATTTTATTCGACAAAGGAAATCTTCCCTCCGTAATACAGGACTTTGTAGCCCCTTTGTCATCCATAAACAAAAATGTTCTGTCACCTATCTTCACTCCCACCTGAGGTTCCTCTTCTGGGTCAGACAGGACTGGGCGCGTCAGTTTTCCCTGTGGGCTCTCCTATTGTGAATGGACATTTGTGACTGGATGTGGAAAAGGGTTACCTCCAACACACACTTGCCCCTGTGTAATGTGTTACTATGCCTTGTGGCAAATTATTCTTCTCCCACAGCTGTGCTGTGGGCAGTAACTCTGCATGTTGTGTAAAATTATGTGTCTGATACTGCATTGGCTGTTGCATGGAGCCTGGGGCAGCTGGGGCAAATAGAGCAGTCTGGGGCTGTGGGTAAAACACGGGTTGATACCTTGAATATTAGCTTAACGGGGCATGGCCATGTTATTTCTACATTTGTGTGCCCAATGTTCTATTCTCCATCAAGACCAACGTTGTCATACCTCCACCCCTAACTGCCTCTCTGGAAACCTCTTTCCCTCTGTGAGTGTCCCATGTTGTCTCTCAAATACCTTGGTCCTTCTGCCCCTTCCTGCACTTGGCTGTGTCAAGACTGCCCTTCTGCTGCACTGCTGATTATTGCTCTTTCGAAGCTTATTTTGGCTAGCTTTTTCTGTACCAGCTGTGCTTCTGCTCATTGAGCTTGCTCTGCCCTGTCCTTATGCTTTTCCTCTTTTTAATTACTTTAATTGTGTGTGCCTGGTTTACAGGCCATGCTTTTGCTTCGATCTCCACCACCTCATTCAGGTTGCATGTACTTCTGTGGGGAGATCCCTTCGTAACATGTGATAGAAAACAGCAATGTTTTTATCCCATGCCTCCCCTGTCTCTAACCTCCACATCTCTTGTATTTGCAGAATGTAGAGCACAGGGTCCTCATCTGTCTTCATTGTGTGGGCCATAATTGAGTTTATATCTGGTGTATCAGGGTACATATTCCTCAAAATCTCCCACTCTTGTGTCCTACAGTAATTGAATGGGGCACCATTGTGTGCGGTTTTATTCAACATTAACGCCTTAAACCCTGCCTTTCTCATCTACCTGCTCAACCAGCAGTGTGGCGAGCAAAGTCTTCATGTCCCACACTGCTAAAGTGATCCCAATGTGTTCTTCTCGAGGACGTAAATCCACTTGTCACCCGCTGTGAGGGAATTTACTTTGTATGCATTAAGTTAACTTTATCCATATGGGACCACGGGACCATTTTGTAACAACGGGAACTGCGTTCCTTGTTTTCTACTCTGCAAGGCTTTCCCTCTCTTCTTATGCTTTTCTAGGGCCAGTCTGCCAGGCCGCAGTCTGAGCCTGTTAGACCATGGTTAATATCTTCCTGGTCCTCTGTTTCCCATTCCTCATCATCGTCTGTTTCTCTGTCAGAGCACACTGAGTCATAGTCTGCACTATCATTGTGTTCATTTCCACCTTGAAGAACCCCTGCTGTTTCTCTGGAACTGGTAGGGCCCCCACTCTTCCTTCTAAACTGATCAGATCCCAGTGGCTGCCTCATGATTCAGGGGGTCACTCATTGCTACCTGTGGGACCTGTACTGCATTGCTGTCAATCTTGAACAGTATCTGATCTACCTGCCATTGGTCTGTCACCCCTCCTCTTGGCCCTGCATCACTTTCGCTAGTACCTCTGCTGCTTTCTGTAGTGCTGCTTCTAATTCCCTATGCACTATATTTTCAATTTCTAAAATCAAGGGATATCTGGTTACGCCTTCTACTTTTCCCGATGCTCCCTTTTCATCTTCAACTGGGAGTGTAAACTGGGGGTTGGTGTATCCCATGGTTGGCTGGAGAGGAAAGAACCCATAAGGGGGCAGAGCAGTGACTTGTCCACACCCCTGATTGTTTCCTCCTATTACGTCATCAGGGTCATTTTCTTCTACTATGTAGACCCTGTACTATGTATAAATTGAGTATAGCTGGTCTGTTTTTTAATTGCTTTCCTTTGTAAGCGGACAATATATCAGTATGCATGTTGTAAGTGTGCAGAAATAAGGTTCGGACGCAATGGTGGCATGATTTTGGATATAGACGGGTTGGAAAAATGTCTCTCTATCCCTGAAGCCAAGAGGGCTGTCCCTGCCTCAAAGGAAACTAATGAAATTGATGGGAATTCCTGAACTAAAGTCTGCGACTGTCATGTCCTAAACCTACTATTGTCCCTAACACTAAGAACCTAAGATAACTGTTAAAGCATGGTCATCGCTTAAAGTAAAACATGTTTGTTGTGCTTTCAAATAGAAAAGTTCACAATCTCTCTGGTAATAAGTGATGCAAAATAATATTCCAAAATGTGCAAATCCAAAGGCTAGGGTTTGTATTTGTATTTATTGAGTATTTGTTAGGCGTCTATAGAACAGAATAGTGTTTCCGAGCACCACAAGGAAAAATGGGGAGGCAACAGGGGGAGTAAATAACATTGGCAAGAACAGTTAATATACAATTGTGGTCCTACTAGGCCTTGTGGGATTCGGACGTGCAAGTCCAGGGAAGTGCAGGTGGTGGGGCTGGGAGGGGGGCAAAGACGGGAAGGAACGGACACGTGCTGGTGGGTCTGGGGGAGGGAAGTGCAAAGGAAAGCCAGGGAGAAGGTCTCAGGCTAAGTGCTAGTGCGGATGAACCCTGGGAGGCATGCACTGCCACCAGACAGGGAGCCCGCAAGGGGCAGTGCTCTAGGGGTGGAGGGTGCTGGTGTGACTGGGTAGAGAGCCAGGAATCCTGACCGATGCATGAGGACCAGGCCACCAGTCTCAGTGGGGTGATTAGCAAGGAAGGGAAGAAGGGAAAGAGGCTGGAATTTAAGGAGTTCCAGCTCAAGTCAAGCCACAAAGGCTGTTCCAAAGGGAGACACCAGCTGAAGAGAGAGACCAGTCCCTCACTCTCTGCTTGAAGTGTTTGACCAGCAGAGATTTGGAATTAGAGGAGCAGAGGGCTGCAGCAGGGGAGTATTTAGGGAGAGAGAGTTGGAGATAGTGTAGTCCCAGGCCTTGTGGGTGATGCAGACGGCCCTGAATTTGATCCTCCCGCCCCCCGGGAACCAGTGGAGAGATTTTAGGGCTGGAGAAATATGGTCCCTGGGCTTGAGGCCAAGGATACGTCTTGCAGTCCTATTCTGGATTAGCTAAAGCGGGCGTAGGAATGAAAGGGGGAGATTGAAGAAGAGGCTGTTGCAGTAGTCGACCCAGGAGAGGACCAGAGCTCTGGAGACATTGAGCATCTGGGGGAAGGTGAGAAAAGGGTTTTGATCCTTTCCCCTAGACTTGGTCTACTCTTACGTTGCTGGATATCTTACGAGGGCCTGTTGCTTGACTTCAGTTCCTTTATCTTACCAGCTTGGTATGCTCTGCTGACAAGCGTAGGATTTCTTTTCCTTATCAGTACTAGGGCTCTTGACCCTCTTATCCTTAACCTCTCAAGTAGGTGCATGTCTGAGACTCGCAATACTTAACGACAAAGCTTGGTTTACTTAGCTGCCAAGCAAGTGTTTTCTCTTAAATGTCTCTTTTCTTCCTTCAATGTCCCAGATCCTCTTGGCTTTAAACAGTGTTTTCATATATGGATGCGAGTCATGGACACGCATGATTTTGTTGCATCCGTTTGGGTCACTCTCCTGCCAAATATACAATTGTCTCTTATATTCTTCAGGGTCCCAGACCACCTCTTTCTTTCAGGTCCCAGGCCCTCTTTCTCTTGGGTTGCGGGCCCCATACTCGCACCTTTCATTGTATACACTTTTTTCACTCTCCTGACAAGTATACAACTGTCTCTCCTTTTTTTTCAGGGTCTCAGATCCTCTTTCATCAGGGTTCTAAACCCTTTTACTTTTGGGTGCGAGTCCTAGACTCGCACGATTTTGTTGTATCCATTTTGGTTCACTCTCCTGCCAAATATAAAACTGTCTCTTATTTTGTTTAGAGTCCTTGTCCCTCTTTGTCTTTGGGCCCCAGTCCCTCTTTCTCTTGGGTGCAGGACCCAGACTTGCACCTTTGCGTTGTATACGCTTGGTTCACTCTCCTACCAAGTATACAACTGTCTCTCCTTTTGTTTCGGGGTCCAAGGCGCTCTCTCACCAGTTTCTGAGCTCATCCTGATGCTTCCCCGGACCTCTCCCAGGTAACATGCATACCTTTTTGTTTTCTTCTTGGCGGTACCTATGGTTCCTAGGCAGCTAAATTCTTCCTGGAGGCTCCAGTAGCGTTCCGGCATCCAACAGCGTCCCTGCAGATTGAGACTTCTCTCCAGTTGTGCAATCTGTTTCCTCTGCGGTTTGCCGTGTGTCCGGGTAAACCTCTCACAATTCCTCTTCGGGGGACGGCTCTCCTCTCTCAGATCTCTCTGGCAAATTCATTTCAGCCTGAGCTTGACACTGGCTTCCATTGGAACTCACACGCCGGGCTGAAAACTAGACTGCTTGCTCAACATCATGCAAATAATCCTTGTACTCCTAGCTATATTCTTCTTCACAGTATCCGCCTTAAAGTTGAATGCATAATACTTTGGACTGCTTAGTTTCTCATTGTTGTCATGTATGTTATATTATAATAATATTATTATTATATTATAATTATCAGTTAGGTTAGTTTGGAAACAGTAATACATATTAGCCCTATCCATGGAGGGAGCAGGAGGATCTGGAAGAGGAGTTGGACATGGTTAAGCGGGGAGATACCGCGTTCTCTGGTGATGATTGTCCCCAATCCCATAGGTGAACTCCCTTCCCATGTATACCTCCCTCGGTGCACCGCCCCCAGGGGCAGCTATTCTACTGTGGACACTCTTTGGCCCCATCGGAAAGGTCTTTTGCTAGGGGAGAATGGACGAAATCCTCAGATTCATCATGATGTGATGAATCTGAGGTTGTCTTAGCCAAGGTTTGAACAATTTACCCAAGGTTGCCTATACCTCACTCTCCGTGGTACTTTATAATTGTTTTTCCTGTGCTGCGGAAGTGCTTTACACAAGTGTTCTAATAGAGAACCCATGATTCCTGGAGGAACCGTCCTCCCAAATAATCAATCTGCGTGTGCCGATCTAGCGTTGCTTTATTTTCAGAATAAGAATGCACCAAACCAAATCACTTACATGAATACAAAACCATCTCAAACACCATCACAGAATACAATTTAGAAAAGAAAATATGTCTTACCACCAAACGCCTCCATCTACACAGTGCACCAACAAGGCCTAAACATCAACGCCACAGCTGCCAACAATTCCTGTAATAGAACGCATGCGTTTACTTAATGATACAGATCCCTGTTCTTCCTCAGCCTCCTTACCTCTGAGGCGAGGGTACTCAATTCCTCCTCAAGTTCTCCTGACTCTAGAACTGTGAGCTAACATGTCCTCTCACAGTAGGACTCTCTTATGCACAGTACTGTCACTCCTCCTTCTACGAGGATCTCCCCCACATCAGTTTACTAATTTTCAACTACCGAAGACGTCATCTTTGCCCATACCAAAAGAGGCGCTTCACCTCAATAACTCATACATTCTTATACAAAACAACATTGCTTTTCCTCATTCGGAGGAACCGCCCCCCACCCGCCAATATCTCTTTTACTCTCCAAAACGCATAGGAATTTCTGCAAACAATGTCGACAACTAAAGAAGAGAGAGGGAGAGAAATAAAAAATCACTGGGTTTCATACAAACTGTGCACTCCCGTTCTAGGTGTCCTCTGAGTTCTCCAGGAGCTGCTCCCCTTAAACTGCCTTGCACAGTCTGGCGTGGCCCCCTTTTAACTCCAGGGATCAGACGAACATTTGGATAACAAAGCATCTGTTCACCAAATCTGTGAACACAAGACTGCTAGCTGGAGGAAGGGCACGGCAGCACATGGTCTGCTACAGGTTCCATAGGTGCTTCACCGGGGTGCTGGAGATAACGGCGCTGGCTTGCCAAAATATGTAATATGTAGAAATATATCCTCCTTATTCCAAATGATCCACAGACACACAAAATTAAGTGCACAAGATGTAGAAAGAGAGCTTCTTTATTGCAATACAATACAGCCAGGAGGTCAATGAATCAAACCCAAAAAAACCCTCGACCCGCCCCTCTGCCCTCAATATTTATAGATGAAAACCACAACATTAGCATATGAATAAATTAGTAAATGAAAAATTTCAGATGATCCTGCAAAAACACACCCCATCTCTCCCTAATGGTTCTGGCCAAGGTTGCACCTAAACAATGACCTATACATCATTGGGGTGACATCATAACAACAACCCCCTGATGACGTTTTAGAAAAACCCTCCGGAAATGACCTAACTTGTCACAGGTCAGGCTGTAGATATGACCATGCAGATGAAACCAATCCCAATTGGGGAGCTTAGCTAAACCAACGACCTGTTGCAACATCTATTTGACACTTCTAGTATCCGCTCCCATGACTTCAGATCATTGGTCACCCAGATGGTTCCCACATCTTGCTGTTCCTCGCAGTAAAATGTTTTTGCAACTATCAAATTGAAACATTTGCTTGGTATTCCGTGGGACCAACTTGGGACTGAAACTATTTATCTTGCAATGAAGGCCTTATGAAAAAAGTGTCTGCGAGTGACCGGACTCCTGGGCACGTTTACTGGCAGTTTCAGTATTACCAGGCTATGTTATCTATCTTTACAGTGGCTCAGCAGTCTGCTAGGGGTAGTAGTGTTTCAGGCCTGCAGCAGTGTCTTACTTACCATGGGGCCTTCTTCTTCATTAGTGTAGGTTTCTAGCAACAATGTACGCCTTCCTGCTATTCAGGCCATGACTCATTACTCTTCACCGTGTTCAGTTTTCATGTGGAAAATTCTATGGTTAAGGATGGCAAATTCTGTTTCTTGCAACAATGAGGACATCACTAATCTGGCAGTGTTTTCCATCCTATCATGTACACTGGCTGTGTGGCTTAGCTTTCTTTGAATGCGGCAGGATTTTCTGGCCTATTTAGAAGTAAAGTGGTGTTTAGCTAAATGGCACAAAAATGGAACCCTATCCAGTGAAAACTGGTTGCACTTTTAAATTATTATTAAAAATACCTAATATATTTTGTTATGCTTTCTGCTATGTATTTGGCAACATAAAACACACAAGTGTTGGCCTAATGAAATCTAACTCTATAATGACCAGGAAACTGTGATGTTGTAATGTTAAAACTTTGAAGTAATGAAATCTGCGCAGCTTGTACTTTCGTCTACGTTCAGAGTGTGATGTTGCCATTCTACACCTTGTAGCAAGTGAGCATCAGCAGCTATATTTGCTGCTTCATCTGCATTCAAGAATTGACTGACTTACCCAGTCCATTTGATTCCAATGGGGCTCTGACTGGTCCTCCTATGCTCCTTGGCCTCCCTCCCTGGGCTTGTATATACTCTGTGATGACTTCCCTTCCTCTTACTGTCACTTTGATGATTGGTTCATGTTTGGTGCCTTTGGTGTATTGATGTCCTCCACATTAGCCAGCAACCGAGAGGTTTCTAAGGCATGTGGTGCCATATTGGAATTCTCCTGGGCTCTGACAGTAGTTTGGTGGCCTTTAGCCTGGTTGCGGGGCTACAGCCTTATCCACCCTCAGAGAGTCACATCAGGTAGCAGCAAGTCCAGTCCCATCCCTAGTGGTCTGCTACCCCCAAACATCCGCCTAGTGATTTCAGTGAATGTACTACATCAGGCCCTCATAGTGTGCAAATGGGTCTCAGCAGTGTGCTATCTCCATTCATACTTTCCTCCTATCCCTAGGAACCCTCAGTGGCAGCCTCAGTTGGCCCCTTTTAATGTATGGACACCAAGGCTTTAAAGAATTATTTCGGCATCTTTACGTATTCTTTGTTCAGTCGTCTCGCACTTCACTACTATTGCAATATGGATGCTACTAAAAAATAATTGGTGAAGAGGGAACTTATTTTCTTGAAAATGTGTGGGCCACTAGGAACAGGAATATGATTTTCTTTTTTTTGTAACGCCTTCATTTGGAAAAGCACCCTTTAAGTGATTTCTGTTAAGGTTGCATGACCGCTGCTCCAAAATGGATAATTTGTCTCTCCTAACAATTTTCCCTCTTTCACACCAGATCACGCAGGCTAAAAATGTAGATATCCTTACTGCTTGTTCCACCATGGCATTATATCTGGCTGTAACCAGCGTCTCACCTTCAGCAATTCCATTCCTTCAGATGCTAGCTAGTAGTCAACCCCTGTCAAATCAAAACTCAAGAGTTAAACAAGGGTCTGCCACCAGTCACAAGGTCAACCAATCATGTGGAAGAAAGTTGGGGGATGTAGTTTGAAAAGCAAGTTGTTTGCGTGTCATGAGAAAACGAGAAAAACACACTATGCCAAACTGCCACAGCTGTATTCGTTTCCTGTATTGTGCGCCTATAGGATGTCTAAACAAAGCTATTTTTTTTCACAGTGAAAGGATCATTCTAGGGACTTTTCCTGTACCCTCATTTTTTGCTGATATGCATTGATACAGGCTGATGCAAGATTGCTGTCTATTTGATCCAATTGTTGTCCAGTTTATCTCAGGGAATTATCACAGATTTTCTTTTTCATCAGGGTTGTTTGCCATTTCATTTTTGTAAATTGTTGCTGTGGTTTTCTTCTAGGAACTGTTTTCTTTGTTCCGTGCTTAAACTGTGTTGGTCTATTTCTGTTTTCCAGAAAAACTCCTGCTCGCTACCTGAAGATCTGAAGAACTTTTATTTGATGACTGATGGTTTCCAAATGACTTGGAGCATAAAATTTGATGGTACTGTCTAAAGACTCTTTGCTTTCAAATAACCCCCATTAATGCATGAAATGCTTTGAGGTTTTGCCAGCAGTGCTTGATTTGCATTTTGGGAGAGGAAGTCCTAAAATTCCAAGCCTAAAAATGTGTGCGTCATTAATTATTATTTATTATTTTTTTTAATTGTTTATGTTCAAAATTAGAACTTTTACACATCAGAAGATATACTTACAAGATTCATTAGACAACAAACAGAATTTAACAATTCTAAAAACAAATTCTTAAATAAGACATTCTTCCATCACAATCATTTTCATAAATAATTGAAACATACATTCCTACCTTAAGCATTCATTCTCTATATTCACAATATCCTATAGTATACAAATATAATACTAAAAATAAAGCAAACTCCATTCTAGTTATTGTGCAAAGACCCCATACATGGAAAATTAAACCGTTGTTATCCAGTACAATATACAATTCATTACAGCATCTAAAGATGCTTTTTTAAAACTTTCTAGTAAATCCTAATTCTTCCAACATTCTAATAACCTCCGTAGTTAGGAAACCATCATTGCCCGCACTTATCCTGTCCCATGCTTCTTGTGTCAGATCTTCATTACTTGGTGAAAAGAATCTACTCAAGAATCTCGTTCTAATGTCTCTTAACAGTGGACATTCCACCATTAAATGATATAAGGTCTCTGTCATTTTACAGTAGCGACACGTATTTTTCTCTTCTCCCCTACTTCTATTGGCCAAAATTTCGCCCTTGGGGAAAAGGTTCAGACGGAAGAGCAGAAACTGGTTCTGTGTTCTTGGGCATTGGAATTGCTCCAAATAGGTTGGCAGCATTCCCACTGGCTTTTGAGTTCAGGCAAAAGTAGAATGGGTTTTGCAATGTTTTACTAAGGAGATCGTTTTAATCCAATCTATCTCCTTCAGTATTCTTTTTTTTTTTCTGCATTTGGATTTTCACACCTCTTTCTGATCTACACTGCATTCCACCAAAATGGCGTTCGCTCTATTAACCATTGCCATAAGAAAGGATGATTTATTTGACTCCAATTCTTTAGCTAAATTTACAAAAAGTGTATGTGCAGTGGGATAGAGAATTTTTGTTACTAAGGTCAGCAGCTTCCATTGGTCCCAGTATTCCAATGACAATAAGCCAAACTCATTTCGAATTGACAGCATTGCTGTCCCACTTGGTAAATGTAGTACCCTTTTCCATATGGTATGGTTAGACATGGTGGGTTCACTTCCGCTCCATATAGTATTTTGGGAACTACTTTCCCTGCATAGTATATGCGCAGGGGTTTTATTGTGAAATTGCAGTATTAAGAGAGGATTTGTTTCATTTGGTAAATCATCTGACCTCTTTTGTGCAGCAATCGATTTGCACTATCCTCACACAATGTTTTATCAGTAATCTGAAAACCTAGAGAGATTGCTTCTCTTTTAGGTGGTATCTTGATGTGATCTTATTGCCAGGTGTATTTTGCTCATAAGGCCTTAGGGTGGGATAACTGTATCACCTGGCACTTTTTCTGATCAATTACAAGAACATTACTTTTAGCGTATTCTGTATATTTCATTTAAATGTCAAAATGCTCCCATGCTTGAATATCTGGATTTAAAGTGGGTAAGAAGGCAAAAAAGCATTATCCTTCCTTCTGTTTTACAAAGCTGAGAAGAAAAACATGGCCAATCTAACAAATGTTTTTGTGAAAGTCACACTCATCTCAGGGAATGGAGGGAGGGATTCCAGGAAATGTAGAAAGACCAGAAAAAGACCATCAACAAGTTTAAGAATATTTGTGAGTCTGAACAACTTGAAGTCTTGTTTGAAGCATAAAACCATCCATGGAAATCTTAGATTTCATGGTTCTTGTCTTTTGGAAATTCTATGATGGTTTCTGACTTAAAAATATCCAAAAAGATGGCCACCAGGGGGAATGCGCATGGACGTCGCTTGAATGCGTGTCTCCCTTGTCCAGCGGGTATTAAAGTGGAGTGAGCCACCACTATAAGCCGCCCCCCGGGTGGCCAGTGACTGAAGGGTGTTAAGCCTGACGAGCCCGGGCACAAGGGGTGAAAATCTGATCTAAATAGTGCCCCGGGCTGCAGAGATATCCGCCTTGGTAGCTGCGCAGCGGAAGGAAATCTGCTGCCTTGGAGCTCCGCGACAGCGGCTTGCAGCTGTGCCACAGGAGCAGCAAGAGGCCTTTGGAAGGAGACGAGGGGAAGCGGAGGTCCCGGAGGACCAGAGGAAAGACACAGCACTGCTGGTGACCTCAGAGATTAACAGTTCACCCCCCTGCACCTCCCGCACTGGGGTCCTTGTAAGGCACTTCTCCGGAGATGCGTGGGTCCCTCCTCGCCCCCTTGACTTTGGCACACGGGGGCTAGGCGCTGTTACAGCAGAGGCCCATTGGAGTGGGCCCGGCTGACGCGCTGCGGGATTGTTTGAAGGTGGGGGGGCTGCATTTGGGGCTACTGCGTTCGCCTGGTGACTGCTGAGGCGGTTGGAGGACTTCCAGTGAGGTGTGGGTCCCCTGACCCATGGTAGGGGCATGTGCCCGCCTCACCGGCTGCAACCGGGGAGAGTGTTGTAACCAGAGAGGAGTGCCCACCTCCTCCTTGGGCAGTGGACTTGTACATCGGCGCCCCGGAGTAGAGAGGGGAGAACTACGGGGCATACTTGGAAGGGAGAGACAAACAACCAGGGCCCAGTCCTGGCAGGTTTGTGGTGGTGGGGGGTGTGGGTATTTTCATACACAAGAGGCTGAAAATGTAAGTGGAGAATGTCTGGAGGTGTGAAGAGGGAAGGGCAATTCTACTATCGGGGGATCCGATTCACTCTTGTGGCACTTTAGCCGCCAACCAGGGCCAGCTTCACTTCCTCAAATCCATGCTGACAAAAGTATTGAATGAAGGGACAGGTCATCTTATTTTTTGGCGAAGATTTCATTATGTGGGTGAACTGGAGGTGGTGGTGGGCAGGGGCTTCAGGGGTATTTGGAACTATGCGGCCTGCATGATGTATGGCGCTTCTTTCACCCACAGGAAAGGGCATACACTTTCTACTCCGTTCCCCATGGGACTTAGACCCGTATAGACTACATCTGTGGCTCAAGTGAGCTTATGGGAGGGGCCCCTTAGAGCAGAGATACCCCCAATTTCATGATCAGATCATGACATAGTATCCCTAGACTTAGCCTGGTTAGGTCTGGCCCCCAACACGTCAAAGTGGAGATTTAACGAATCCCTATCGAAGGACCTGGTCTTTCGTGAGGAACTGAAGGGGGCAATAAGGGAATACTTTGTACACAATGACACAGGGGAGGTGGATCAGGGCATGATGTGAGACGGAGGGAAGGCAATATGGCGGGAACTGCTTATTAGAGAGGGGACGCATAGGAAGAGGGAAAGGAACCTGTTGGAGGATAAATTGCGCAAGGAGATGGGGGTTTTGGAAAGGCAGATGCAGGGTACGGAGGAGGAAATGGGGATTGGATTGAGGAAGTCAGAGGTAAGAGAGAGAGAGGAACTCAGGTTGTTGGAGGAAGGTAGGATAATTCGGAAGCTCCAGTTCCTGAAACAGAAATATTATGAAAAAGGGGATAAGACAGATGCCCGGTTGGAAGTGCGGCTCTGCGGTCAGTGGGCCGACCGATGGATAGCGGGGGTGCAGGGATCTGGTGGTGCTCTGGAGACATCAATGAGGGGAGTGGTTGAAACCGTCGCAGACTTTTATGAGGTATTGTATAAGGGTGACGACCAACAGGAGGGGATGCGATAGGGGCCTACTTGGGAGCTATGTCTTTGCTGGCATTGTCCTTGGAGGAGGCTGAGGAAATGGATGCCCCTGTTACAGGAGAGGAGGTCTTGTTGGCAGTCCGAAATTTACAAGCATGGAAGGCGCTGTGGAAAGACTGGTATACAGCTGCATTTTACAAAATGTTTGCGACCATCCTGGCCCTACACTTGGTCAAATTATTGAATGCCTTCTTGGAAACTGGCAAGGCCCCAAAGACCTTTGTGCGGGCCTTTATCTCAGTGATGCATACAAAGAGGGCAGAGACCCATGGGTCTGTGGTTCATACCGCCCGATTTTGCTTCTTAACGTTGATGCAAAGTTGTTTGCCAAGATCTTAGCGTTGAGACTGGATCCACATACACTGGATACATATGCCGTGCCTGGTGCATTGCGATTAGTTTAGTTTCGTAAGGGGTAGTCAAGGGGCGAACACTATGTGTAAGAAGTGGGGAGGGCAATCCCATGCTCCTATCTGTCGACGTCGAAAACGCATTCGACAGGATCAATTGGGCATTCTTGAAGGCGACGCTCCAAAAACTTTGGTTTTGGGCCCAAGTTCCTGCAAGATTTTGTGGCACTGTACTCTGACCCGGTGGCCTGTGTCTGCCAATGGGAATTTCTCACGCTGTTTCAGTTTGGGTCAGGGGATGAGACCGGGTTGTCCCCTCTCCCCGATTTTGTTTGCTGTCTCTCTGGCACCCTCGCCCAGATGTTACGTGACCACCCCCAGGTGGAAGGGATCCCTTTGGGTGGTGAAGAATATTAACTGCCCGAGGTCTGATTGGCTTCACCGGGCTGCCCGTGCCTCCCCTCCTCCCTTAAAGGGAGAGGGAGTGCACCAGCAGGCGAAGCCGTGCGATGAAGGCCTAAGGGAAAGGCCTTTGTTGCTCTCAGCAGCTCTCCACTGCTCGTCGATGCTGGCCACAAGATATGGCTGTGTCGCAGGTAAGCCTCAACTAGGTCACAATTAAAGTATTGTTGAGAACTGTGCCCTGTCTCTTGTCCTCTACGCTCCATCACAAGCCCCTACGAACTATACTACGCCAGCTGATTTCCCCTCCTTGTTCCTCAGAAATATACGCCTCGGTGCCCGCACTTGCACGGAGCCGCATCCCGCTTCTGCGGCACTCCCCCACCGTAACTCGCACCTTTCCAGCAGGTTCACCACCCCTGCCCCCCCGAGTGGTGTACGGCTCACATCCTAAGACGGACATAATTCCTACACGTGATGAGCACCGCTCTCACCCCGATCCCCAAAGTAGCTCTGAGCCCTGCAACAGTATGAATGATACTCTGCACGCGCCCCGCCTGATAAGCATGCCGGAGCACTCCATCCATTCTAGATCTAGAAAACCTCAGCAAAGTCACTGTCCTCCTGCCGCACAACGGAATAATCACCCAAGAGAGACACTGCAAGCCAATGCCTATAGCAACACAACGCATGAGGTTCCACACAGGTATTCCAAAAACAATACATGTGCCTCTGCAAATGCCACTCCACAACATAATGCTACCCCTCCTGCAATAACGAGTGGCACTTATGTTATCACTGAGACACCACTCCCCCTCCAGACCCCCACTACCTTGCGAGATGTCAAGGAGAGACTGGTTCCGGTCCCACCACATGCTACTTTAATGGCTATGACACGCCATACTACAAACTCACCAATCACCAAACTCAGTGAGGCTAACACCACTGTGAATGATGATGATACGGTTAGTGCCTTAGCCAACACCACTGTTAATTACATTATTATTGATGTGTCCTTACCATTTGCCAAACACAGTGATGCAAATACCATTCTATGTAATTATTCTATTGATGTGAACCTTCCACCTGCTATAGCCAATGATTACATTACTTTTCAAGCAACCATGTTACTGATGTTACCATGCCTACTGCCATAGCTAGTGATGCAAATACCATTCTAGGTAACCATGTTTTTGATGTTACCCAGCCTACTGCCGTAGGTAGTGATACGAATACCATTCTAGGTAACCGTTTCTGATGTGATCCTGCCTACTGCCATAGCTAGTGATGCAAATACCATTCTACGTAACCATGTTATTGATGTTACCCTAGCAACTGCCATAGCGAGTGATGCTATCACCTCTGCCTGCAATGCCCCGTAACGTCCCATCACCATACCCTTTGCACCACCTTGCGCCAACTCTCAACCCCCCAATCCACAACCACCTAAAACCAGAACCAACATCACCTTCCCAGCATAGAATACGCCCCGGAGCTGTGGCCTCATCAATGCCTGTTCCATCAATGCCCACGCCTTGGAAATACACGCCGTCATCACCACACAAAACCTGGATCTCCTTATGATAACAGAAACGTGGTTATATGAAGTCTCTGTCCCCACAAGACACCCTACTCATCAGAAAATCTGACAAAAACATGGACAACAGCATTGATTACCTACTTATTAAACTTAATCTCTCCCACAATTGCACTCTTGCCATTCACCTTGTTTACTGCCCACCTGGCCCACTAGGTGACTTCCAGTCTGCCCTCACCCACCTCCTCTCAGACAACTTGAAAAAATCAAGCGAAGCCATTCTCCTAGGAGCCTTAAACCTCGGCCTCAATGACCCCAAAGATCCCTCAGAGAAGTCCCTCAACACTGCTCTTGAGACACTAGGGTCCACTAACCCAATATCCAAACCCGCACACACTCTAGGTCGCACCTTGGACTGAGTTTCCCAGCAAAACTGCCCTCTCTCTATTACTGCTAATGCACAGGCCCCGTCGTCAGACCATGATGTCATACAGTTCGACATTGCTTCCACACAGAAAACACACCACACCACACCACACCCACTCTTCCGCCAGCGATTACCAGAAGCTCTCGACGGCTCACTACGGAAAGATTACTTCCACACTTACAAGTCTCGGCTTTCAGGCCCCCCCCTTCTCCAATGATTCTGAGACGCTAGCAATATCATACAACACCGCTATTAAACTAGCAGTGGATGCCATTGCGCCCCTCAAAGCGCGGAAAGCCAAACCCACCACGCACACCAATGCTTGGTTCACTGATGACCTCCTAGAACTCAGCTCCAATAAACGTGCCGCATTATCCCTCTGGCAAACTAACCATTTTGATGCAGCCAAGCAGAACTTCCAACTCCATTCTAAAATATACAAGAAAGCCATCATCCAGGCCAAAGCCACCTCACTCAAAGCAAGGATTTCGGGGCCCACATCAAATGCCAAAGAAATCTTCTCCATCTTTAGAGACCTTAAGACACCCTCTACCCCCCAAACCACCCTCCCCCTCAAAACATCACGAAGATGAGACTTGGTGTGACGAAATCCAAACAGCTATGCTCGGCAAACTGACACCCTACAATCTAAAATCAAAACCACTCAACTAACCCTGACTAACCCCCCCCCCCCCCGTTCCCCCTCTGAACAGCCACAAGCCCAAGACTCCACCCCCATATTCTCCTTCAAAGAAATTCAGGAACAAGGTATCATTAATATCTTGACATCCTTTAAACCTTCCAATTGTAAAGGAGACAGCTGCCCTGCTTCTATCATCAAGGGATGCGCCAGCACCCTCACCCCCTTCCTAACAGCCTTTGTGAACGCCTCTTTCTCCACCAGAAAAGTACCCACCTGCGTCAAAGAAGCCTGGGGCCACCCACTTAAAAAGAAAATCACCATGCACCCCCTTTCTTCCAACAATTACAGGCCCATAACGACGGTCACGTTTTTCCTTCAAATACTAGACAAAGCTGCTTACTCACAAATTCATCTCTGCATCGAAGAGAGCAAAATCCTTGGGCTGCGACAATCTGGGTTCCGCCCAGGTCACGGCACTGAGACAGACTTACTCGATCTCAAAAATCAATGGATGAAGGTAGCGAAATTTATACGAGATGGATCGAGCAGGTGCCTGAAATGTGGAGACGAACAGGCCGACTCATTCCACATGTATTGGAGGTGCCCACTCATATACAAGTTCTGGGGTGAAGTGGCATCCATCCTAGAAGATATTACACAGATTCCAGCGGACCTAGCTCCTCAGAAATATATATTTGGTGACATTGGTAAGATCTCAGTAGTGGCCCGGCGATTATTCAACGTTGCGTGCGCAGTGGCCAAAAAATGTATATTGCAACAATGGAAAAGCACGAACGCCCCGAGTGCAAACCACTTCCTTAAAGAGCTGGCCTATGTCAACGAATGTGAAGAACATTACATAATGTCCTTGCCAGGTACATGCAAACCCAAGGACATATGGGGCCCATTCAGGGTATACTTGTGTGAATTGGGGTCGGCTGGAAACAGCCCCGGGGGAACTGTTACTGTGCCAAGTGTGTAAAATCGTTCCACTGTAACCAAGTTCCGATATTGGAGAAACGTAATGTGAAATGCTATGGTATGTTATGTTGTGTAGTAAGTGTACCACCACGATTGTTAAATAAAGTTTAAAAAAAAAAAAAAAAAAAAAAAAATCAATGGATGAGGCTAGAGATGCAGGCTACCCCGCTCTTCTCCTACTCCTAGGCATTTGATATTGTCAGTCACAATGTCCTCTGCCACCACTTTACCTCCACAGCGAACTTCTCACAAAATGCAACTGCTTGGATCACATCCTTCTTACAAGTGAGTTGCAAGTCTTCTCCGACCTAGCATCTGCCTGCCCTACCATCATTTCATGCGGTGTGCCTCAAGGATCATGCATCTCACCAGCACTCTACAATATTTTTACAAAACCCCTCTTCTGCATCCTGGACTCACTGGGTATCTCCTACACGAATTACGTGGATGATGCACAAATCCTCCTCCCACTGACAGGTG